>NC_068291.1:8556408-8876660 GCF_025860055.1 Xyrauchen texanus | reverse complement strand
CACACTGTATGTTTCACACTGTAGATTCAAAAGAACTGGCTCATTAGAGTCATTCATTTGGGAATCAGACTACACTGGTCACACTGTATGTTTCACATTGTAGATTCAAAAGAACTGGCTCATTAGAGTCATTCATTTGGGAATCAGACTACACTGGTCACACTGTATGTTTCACATTGTAGATTCAAAGAACTGGCTCATTAGAGTCATTCATTTGGGAATCAGACTACACTGGTCACACTGTATGTTTCACATTGTAGATTCAAAAGAACTGGCTCATTAGAGTCATTCATTTGGGAATCAGACTACACTGGTCACACTGTATGTTTCACATTGTAGATTCAAAGAACTGGCTCATTAGAGTCATTCATTTGGGAATCAGACTACACTGGTCACACTGTATGTTTCACATTGTAGATTCAAAGAACTGGCTCATTAGAGTCATTAATTTGGGAATCAGACTACACTGGTCACACTGTATGTTTCACATTGTAGATTCAAAAGAACTGGCTCATTAGAGTCATTCATTTGGGAATCAGACTACACTGGTCACACTGTATGTTTCACATTGTAGATTCAAAAGAACTGGCTCATTAGAGTCATTCATTTGGGAATCAGACTACACTGGTCACACTGTATGTTTCACACTGTAGATTCAAAAGAACTGGCTCATTAGAGTCATTCATTTGGGAATCAGACTACACTGGTCACACTGTATGTTTCACATTGTAGATTCAAAAGAACTGGCTCATTAGAGTCATTCATTTGGGAATCAGACTAAACTGGTCACACTGTATGTTTCACATTGTAGATTCAAAAGAACTGGCTCATTAGAGTCATTCATTTGGGAATCAGACTAAACTGGTCACACTGTATGTTTCACATTGTAGATTCAAAAGAACTGGCTCATTAGAGTCATTCATTTGGGAATCAGACTACACTGGTCACACTGTATGTTTCACATTGTAGATTCAAAAGAACTGGCTCATTAGAGTCATTCATTTGGGAATCAGACTACACTGGTCACACTGTATGTTTCACATTGTAGATTCAAAAGAACTGGCTCATTAGAGTCATTCATTTGGGAATCAGACTAAACTGGTCACACTGTATGTTTCACATTGTAGATTCAAAAGAACTGGCTCATTAGAGTCATTAATTTGGGAATCAGACTACACTGGTCACACTGTATGTTTCACATTGTAGATTCAAAAGAACTGGATCATTAGAGTCATTCATTTGGGAATCAGACTACACTGGTCACACTGTATGTTTCACATTGTAGATTCAAAAGAACTGGCTCATTAGAGTCATTAATTTGGGAATCAGACTACACTGGTCACACTGTATGTTTCACATTGTAGAGTCAAAAGAACTGGCTCATTAGAGTCATTAATTTGGGAATCAGACTACACTGGTCACACTGTATGTTTCACATTGTAGAGTCAAAAGAACTGGATCATTAGAGTCATTAATTTGGGAATCAGACTAAACTGGTCACACTGTATGTTTCACATTGTAGATTCAAAAGAACTGGATCATTAGAGTCATTAATTTGGGAATCAGACTAAACTGGTCACACTGTATGTTTCACATTGTAGATTCAAAAGAACTGGCTCATTAGAGTCATTCATTTGGGAATCAGACTAAACTGGTCACACTGTATGTTTCACATTGTAGATTCAAAAGAACTGGATCATTAGAGTCATTAATTTGGGAATCAGACTACACTGGTCACACTGTATGTTTCACACTGTAGAGTCAAAAGAACCGGCTCATTAGAGTCATTAATTTGGGAACACACACAGACAAAAAGGGCCTGTCAGCCCTGGATTTTGTATTGAACATAGCTCTGGATCACAGTGTCATAGAGACAAGGGGCGGGCTCATTTTACTCAGACGACCAATCAGTCTCTCGGGATCATTGTGAAGCTATCAAGCCACGCCCTAGCAACAATTTAAAGCACCTTAGCAACAACTCCCATAGACTTCTAATGAAAGATATCAAAGGGATATCTCCGGATAGAAGTGTCATAGAAACACAAGGGTGGTCTCGTTTGACTCGGGGCAGCAAACAGCCAATCATGAATCACCTCAACACTTCCTAGCCCCTCCCTAGCAACCATTGTCGAGCACCTTAACAACCAAAATCCATAGAGGGATATCTTCCATTCTGAATGTCACAGAGGCATGGGAGTTGGTTTATATCATTCATACTGACAAGCAGCCTTTGGAGTTTCATGATTGGCAATGGTCAAGCCACTCCCTAGCAACTAAACAGAGTACCCTAGCAACCGTTTAGCAATAACTATATCTCTGCACCAGAAAATCAGAGAGACTTCTGGGTTCATTTATTTCAATCAGGATGGCAAGGAGACTTGATAAGTATCACTATGGTAACTGCCTAGCAACCACATGGGGTTACCCTAGCAACCGAATAACAAATCACATTTCGCTGCACCAGAAAATCAGAGAGACTTCTGGGTTGATTTATTTCAATCAGGATGGCAAGGAGACTTGATAAGTATCACTATGGTAACTGCCTAGCAACCACATGGGGTTACCTTAACAACCGAGTAACAAATCACATATCTCTGCATCAGAAAAACGTAGAGACTTCTGGGTTGACTTATTTCAATCAGGATGGCAAGGACATTTGATTAGTATCACTATGGTAACTGCCTAGCAACCAGATGGTGTTACCCTAGCAACAGAGTAACAAATCACATATCTCTGCATCAGAAAAACGTAGAGATTTCCGGATTGACTTATTTCAATCAGGATGGCAAAGAGACTTCATTAGTATCACTATGGTAACTGCCTAGCAACCAGATGTGGTTACCCTAGCAACCAAGTAACAAATCACATATCTCTGCACCAGATAATCGTAGAGACTTCTGGGTTGATTTATTTCAATCAGGATGTCAAGGAGACTTGATAAATATCACTATGGTAACTGCCTAGCAACCACATTGGGTTACCCTAGCAACCGAGTAACAAATCACATATCTCTGGACCAGAAAATCGTAGAGACTTCTGGGTTGGTTTATTTCAATCAGGATGTCAAGAAGACTTGATAAGTATCACTATGGTGACTGCCTAACAACCAGATGGGGTTAACCTAGCAACCGAGTAACAAATCACATATCTCTGCACCAGAAAATCAGAGAGACTTTTGGGTTGATTTATTTCAATCAGGATGGCAAGGAGACTTGATAAGTATCACTATGGTAACTACCTAGCAACCACATGGGGTTACCTTAGCAACCGAGTAACAAATCACATATCTCTGCATCAGAAAAGCGTAGAGACTTCCGGATTGACTTATTTCAATCAGGATGGCAAGGACACTTCATTAGTATCACTATGGTAACTGCCTATCAACCAGATGGGGTTACCCTAGCAACCGAGTAACAAATCACATATCTATGCACCAGAAAATCATAGAGACTTCTGGGTTGATTTATTTCAATCAGGATGTCAAGGAGACTTGATAAGTATCACTATGGTAACTGCCTAGCAACCACATTGGGTTACCCTAGCAACCGAGTATCATATCACATATCTCTGGACCAGAAAATCATAGAGACTTCTGGGTTGGTTTATTTCAATCAGGATGTCAAGAACACTTGATAAGTATCACTATGGTGACTGCCTAACAACCAGATGGGGTTACCCTAGCAACCGAGTAACAAATCACATATCTCTGCAACAGAAAATCGTAGAGACGTCTGGGTTGATTTATTTCAATCAGGATGGCAAGAAGACTTGATAAGTATCACTATGGTAACTGCCTAGCAACCTTATGGGGTTACCCTAGCAACCGAGTAACAAATCACATATCTCTGCAACAGAACAACATAAAGACTTCTGGCTTTGTTCAAGGGACTCAGGGTCGCAAAGATCAATCAATCAATCATCCATCCATCCATCCATCCATCCATCCATCCATCTATCTATCTATCTATCTATCTATCTATCTATCTATCCATCTATCCATCTATCTATCTATCTGAGGGTCAATATCTATCTATCTATCTATCTGAGGGTAAATATCTATCTATCTATCTATCTATCTGAGTGTCTGTCTGTCTATCTATCTATCTATCTATCTATCTATCTATCTATCTATCTATCTATCTATCTATCTATCTGTCTATCTATCTATCTAGTCTAAACTAAACTTAAACTACTTTAAACTAATTTAAACTATAAACTACTTTAAACTATAAACTACTTTAAACTATAAACTACTTTAAACTTCAAACTACTTTAAACTATAAACTACTTTAAACTATAAACTAATTTAAACTTCAAACTAATTTAAAATTCAAACTACTTTAAACTTCTTCAAACTTTCTGGTCCAAACTTTCACAAGCCAACTTAAAGTTTGTCTCGACGAACTTTTTTTTCTAGTTAAGTTGGCTTGTGAAAGCCAACTTACTGAAATCCTACTTAAACTTATTATTATTCCGATTCTTCTTAGCGGTGAAATTTCTATATCTATCTCCTCCTAGAGCTTTAACTCCACATACTCCAAACTCGGCACAGACACTCAAACTGTTCTGACTCGAGTTGCTATATCTTTTCTAACTGATCGGACTTACGGTTTTCCTAAAAATCACGATCAAACTCGGAAAAAACTCCCATTGACTTAACATTGCGGAATGTTCAGAAATTTAAATCTCAACTGACATTTTCACACACACAGACAAAAAGGGCCTGTCAGCCCTGCATCTCTCCCTCTCTCTCTCCCTCAGAGGATTTATTTTATCAAGCAGCCAAAAAGTAATGACCTAAAATCTTCATAGCCACACGCTAAAACATGCTAAAAACGTGCTAGCATCTATCTATCTATCTATCTATCTATCTATCTATCTATCTATCTATCTATCTGAGGTCAATATCTATCTATCTATCTATCTATCTATCTATCTATCTATCTATCTATCTGAGGGTCAATATCTATCTATCTATCTATCTATCTATCTATCTATCTATCTATCTATCTATCTATCTATCTATCTGAGGGTCAATATCTATCTATCTATCTATCTATCTATCTATCTATCTATCTATCTATCTATCTATCTATCTATCTATCTATCTGAGGGTCAATATCTATCTATCTATCTATCTATCTATCTATCTATCTATCTATCTATCTATCTATCTATCTATCTATCTATCTATCTATCTATCTGAGGGTCATATCTATCTATCTATCTATCTATCTATCTATCTGAGGTCTATCTATCTATCTATCTATCTATCTATCTATCTATCTATCTATCTATCTATCTATCTATCTATCTGAGGGTCAATATCTATCTATCTATCTATCTATCTATCTATCTATCTGAGGGTCAATATCTATCTATCTATCTATCTATCTATCTATCTATCTATCTATCTATCTATCTATCTGAGGGTCAATATCTATCTATCTATCTATCTATCTATCTATCTATCTATCTATCTATCTATCTGAGGTCAATATCTATCTATCTATCTATCTATCTATCTATCTATCTATCTATCTATCTATCTATCTATCTATCTAGCAACTAAGTTAAACTTTTTAACACTACACTGTAAAACTGGCTCATTAGAGTCATTAATTTGGGAATCAGACTACACTGGTCACACTGTATGTTTCACACTGTATATTCAAAAGAACTGGCTCATTAGAGTCATTAATTTGGGAATCAGACTACACTGGTCACACTGTATGTTTCACACTGTATATTCAAAAGAACTGGCTCATTAGAGTCATTCATTTGGGAATCAGACTACACTGGTCACACTGTATGTTTCACACTGTATATTCAAAAGAACTGGCTCATTAGAGTAATTTGTTTGGGAATCAGACTACACTGGTCACACTGTATGTTTCACACTGTAGATTCAAAAGAACTGGCTCATTAGAGTCATTCATTTGGGAATCAGACTACACTGGTCACACTGTATGTTTCACACTGTAGAGTCAAAAGAACTGGCTCATTAGAGTAATTTGTTTGGGAATCAGACTACACTGGTCACACTGTATGTTTCACACTGTAGATTCAAAAGAACCGGCTCATTAGAGTCATTTGTTTGGGAATCAGTCTACACTGGTAACACATGCTAGCATCGCCTAGCGAAGCGCTAAAACATGCTAAAAAAGTGCTAGCATCATGCTAACACATGCTAGCATCGCCTAGCGAAGTGCTAAAACATGCTAAAAAAGAGCTAGCACCATGCTAACACATGCTAGCATCGCCTAGCGAAGTGCTAAAACATGCTTAAAAAGTGTTAGCATGATGCTAACACATGCTAGCATCGCCTAGCGAAGTGCTAAAACATGCTAAAAACGTGCTAGCATCATGCTAACACATGCTAGCATCGCCTAGCGAAGTGCTAAAACATGCTAAAAACGTGCTAACATCATGCTAACACATGCTAGCATTGACTAGCGAAGTGCTAAAAAAGGCTAAAAATATGCTAGCATCATGCTAAAATCGCCTAGCGAAGTGCTAAAACATGCTAAAAACGTGCTAGCATCGCCTAGCGAAGTGCTAAAAAATGCTAAAAACGTGCTAGCGTCATGCTAACACATGCTAGCATCGCCTAGCGAAGTGCTAAAACATGTTAAAAACGTGCTAGCATCATGCTAACACATGCTAGCATCGCCTAGCGAAGTGCTTAAAACATGCTAAAAACGTGCTAGCATCATGCTAACACATGCTAGCATCGCCTAGCGAAGTGCTAAAACATGCTAAAAACGTGCTAGCATCATGCTAACACATGCTAGCATCGCCTAGCGAAGTGCAAAAAAATGCTAAAAACGTGCTAGCATCATGTTAACACATGCTAGCATCGCCTAGCGAAGTCCTAAAAAATGCTAAAAACGTGCTAGCATCATGCTAACACATGCTAGCATCGCCTAGCAAAGTGTTAAAACATGCTAAAAACGTGCTAGCATCATGCTAACACATGCTACCATCGCCTAGCGAAGTGCTAAAAAATGCTAAAAACGTGCTAGCATCATGATAACACATGCTAGCATCGCCTAGCGAAGTGCTAAAACATGCTAAAATCGTGTTAGCATCATGTTAATACATGTTAGCATCGCCTAGCGAAGTGCTAAAACATGCTAAAAACGTGCTAGCATGATGTTAATACATGTTAGCATCGCCTAGCGAAGTGCTAAAACATGCTAAAAACGTGCTAGCATGATGCTAACACATGCTAGCATCGCCTAGCGAAGTGCTAAAACATGCTAAAAACGTGCTAGCATCATGCTGACACATGTTAGCATCGCCTAGCGAAGTGCTAAAAAATACTAAAAACGGGTTAGCATCATGCTAACACATGCTAGCATCGTCTAGCGAAGTGTTAAAACATGATAAAATGTGCTAGCATCATGCTAACACATGCTAGCATCGCCTATCTAAGTGCTAAAACATGCTAAAAACGTGTTAACATCATGCTATCACATGCTAGCATCGTCTAGCGAAGTGCTAAAACATGCTATAAACGTGCTAGCATCTATCTGTCTATCTATCTATCTATCCATCTATCTATCTGAGGGTCAATATCTATCTATCTATCTATTTGAGGGTCAATATCTATCTATCTATCTGAGGGTAAATATCTATCTCTCTCTCTATCTATCTATCTATCTATCTATCTATCTATCTATCTATCTATCTATCTATATCTATCTCTCTATATATCTAAGGGTAAATATCTATCTATCTATCTGAGTGTCTATCTATCTATCTATCTATCTGAGTGTCTATCTATCTATCTATCTATCTATCTAGCAACTAAGTTAAACTTTTTTAACACTACACTGTAGAACTGGCTCATTAGAGTCATTAATTTGGGAATCAGACTACACTTGTCACACTGTATGTTTCACACTGTAGATTCAAAAGAACCGGCTCATTAGAGTCATTAATTTGGGAATCAGACTACACTGGTCACACTGTATGTTTCACACTGTAGATTCAAAAGAACTGGCTCATTAGAGTCATTAATGTTGTAATCAGACTACACTGGTCACACTGTATGTTTCACACTGTAGATTCAAAAGAACCGGCTCATTAGAGTCATTTGTTTGGGAATCAGACTACACTGGTCACACTGTATGTTTCACACTGTAGATTCAAAATAACCAACTTTAAAATTCAAACTAATTTAAACTTTAGACTAATTTAAACTGTAAACTAATTTAAACTATAATCTAATTTAAACTTCAAACTACTTTAAACTTCAAACTACTTTAAACTATAAACTACTTTAAACTATAAACTACTTTAAACTCATTTAAACTAATTTAAACTTCAAACTACTTTAAACTTCTTCAAACTTTCTGGTCCAAACTTTCACAAGCCAACTTAAAGTTTGTACTCAAACTTTTTAATCTAGTTATTATTATTATTCTTACTCTGAAATTTCTATATCTAACTCCTCCTAGAGCTTTTAAGTTACAGGCACCAAACTCGGCACAGACCTTCAGACTAATCCCGAATAGTGTGCTATATCTTTTCTAACTGATCGGACTTATGGTTTTCCTAAAAATGACGATCAAACTCGGAAAAAACTCCCATTGACTTAACATTGCGGAATGTTCAGAAATTCAAATTCCAACTGACATTTTCACACACACAGACAAAAAGGGCCTGTCAGCCCTGCATCTCTCCCTCTCTCTCTCCCTCAGAGGATATATTTTATCAAGCATCCAAAAATTAATGACCTAAAATCTTCATAGCCACACGCTAAAACATGCTAAAAACGTGCTAGCATCTATCTGAGGGTCAATATCTATCTATCTATCTATCTATCTATCTATCTATCTATCTATCTATCTATCTATCTATCTATCTATCTGAGGGTTAATATCTATCTCTCTCTTTCTCTCTCTAACTATCTATATCTATCTCTCTATATATCTAAGGGTAAATATCTATCTATCTATCTATCTATCTATCTATCTATCTATCTATCTATCTATCTATCTATCTATCTATCTATCTATCTATCTATCTATCTAGCAACTAAGTTAAACTTTTTTAACACTACACTGTAGAACTGGCTCATTATAGTCATTAATTTGGGAATCAGACTACACTGGTCACACTGTATGTTTCACACTGTAGAGTCAAAAGAACTGGCTCATTAGAGTCATTAATATTGTAATCAGATTACACTGGTCACACTGTATGTTTCACATTGTAGATTCAAAAGAACCGGCTCATTAGAGTCATTCATTTGGGAATCAGACTACACTGGTCACACTGTATGTTTCACATTTTAGATTCAAAAGAACTGGCTCATTAGAGTCATTCATTTGGGAATCAGACTACACTGGTCACACTGTATGTTTCACACTGTAGATTCAAAAGAACCGGCTCATTAGAGTCATTAATTTGGGAATCAGACTACACTGGTCACACTGTATGTTTCACACTGTAGATTCAAAAGAACTGGCTCATTAGAGTCATTAATGTTGTAATCAGACTACACTGGTCACAATGTATGTTTCACACTGTAGATTCAACAGAACTGGCTCATTAGAGTCATTTGTTTGGGAATCAGTCTACACTGGTCACACTGTATGTTTCACAATGTGGATTCAAAAGAACTGGCTCATTAGAGTCATTAATGTTGTAATCAGACTACACTGGTCACACTGTATGTTTCATACTGTAGATTCAAAAGAACCGGCTCATTAGAGTCATTTGTTTGGGAATCAGTCTACACTGGTAACACATGCTAGCATTGCCTAGCTAAGTGTTAAAACATGCTAAAACAGTGCTAGCATCATGCTAACACATGCTAGCATCGCCTAGCGAAGTGCTAAAACATGCTAAAAACGTACTAGCATCATGCTAACACATGCTAGCATCGCCTAGCGAAGTGCTAAAAAATGCTAAAAACGTGCTAGCATCATGCTAACACATGCTAGCATCGCCTAGCGAAGTGCTAAAACATGCTAAAAACGTGCTAGCATCATGCTAACACATGCTAGCATCGCCTAGCTAAGTGCTAAAACATGCTAAAAACGTCTTAGCATCATGCTTAACACATGCTAGCATCGCCTAGCGAAGTGCTAAAACATGCTAAAAACGTGCTAGCATCATGCTAACACATGCTAGCATCGCCTAGCGAAGTGCTAAAACATGCTAAAAACGTGCTAGCATCATGCTAACACATGCTAGCATCGCCTAGCGAAGTGCTAAAACATGCTAAAAACGTGCTAGCATCATGCTAACTCATGCTAGCATCGCCTAGCGAAGTGCTAAAACATGCTAAAATCATGCTAGCATCATGCTAACACATGCTAGCATCACCTAGCGAAGTGTTAAAACATGCTAAAAACGTGCTAGCATCATGCTAACACATGCCAGCATCGCCAAGCGAAGTGCTAAAAGATGCTAAAAACGTGCTAGCATCATGCTAACACATGCTAGCATCACCTAGCGAAGTACTAAAAAATGCTAAAAACGTGCTAGCATCTATCTGTCTGTCTATCTATGTATCTATCTATCTATCTGAGGGTCAATATCTATCTATCTATCTATCTATTTGAGGGTCAATATCTATCTATCCATCTATCTATTTGAGGGTCAATATCTATCTATCTATATCTATCTATCTGAGGGTAAATATCTATCTATCTCTCTATCTATCTATCTGAGTGTCTATCTATCTATCTATCTAGCAACTAAGTTAAACTTTTAACTACTTTAAACTACAAACTACTTTAAACTTTAAACTAATTTAAACTTTAAACTCATTTAAACTATAAACTACTTTAAACTTCAAACTACTTTAAACTATAAACTACTTTAAAATTCAAACTAATTTAAACTTTAAACTACTTTAAACTTTGAACTAATTTAAACTTCAAACTACTTTAAAATTCAAACTAATTTAAACTTTAGACTAATTTAAACTTTAAACTAATTTAAACTATAAACTAATTTAAACTTCAAACTACTTTAAACTTCAAACTTTCTGGTCCAAACTTTCACAAGCCAACTTAAAGTTTGTCTCGATCGAACTTTGTCTAGTTAAGTTGGCTTGTAAGAGCCAACTTACTGAAATCCTATTTAAACTTATTATTATTATTATTATTATTATTATTATTATTATTATTATTATTATTATTATTATTATTATTCTTACTAAGAAATTTCTATATCTAACTCCTCCTAGAGCTTTAACTCCACATACTCCAAACTCGGCACAGACACTCAAACTGTTCTGACTGAAGTTGCTACACTGCAAAAATGATTTTCTAGACAAGTATTTTTGTCTTGTATTCCTGTCAAATTATCTAAACTTTCTTAAAACACGATTTATTTACTTGTCAAGCAAAATGGGATAAGATATTAAGTCTTGTTTTAAGATAAATCTAACTAAATTTAGTGAACTTTAGACTCAAAACAAGAAAAAAAATCTGCCAATGGGATAAGCAAAATAAACTTGTTTTCCTTTTAAATTAAGTTTATTTTGCTTACCACATTGGCAGATTTTTTTTCTTGTTTTGAGTCTAAAGTTCACTAAATTTAGTCAGATTTATCTTAAAACAAGACTTAATATCTTATCCCATTTTGCTTGACAAGTAAATAAATCGTGTTTTAAGAAAGTTTAGATAATTTGACAGGAATACAAGACAAAAATACTTGTCTAGAAAATCATTTTTTGCAGTGTATATCTTTTCAAACTGATCGGACTTACGGTTTTCCTAAAAATGACGATCAAACTCGGAAAAAACTCCCATTGACTTAACATTGCGGAATGTTCAGAAATTTAAATCTCAACTGACATTTTCACACACACAGACAAAAATGGCCTGTCAGCCCTGCATCTCTCCCTCTCTCTCTCCCTCATTGCATAGGGATTTTGTATTGAACATAGCTCTGGATCACAGTGTCATAGAGACAAGGGGGCAGGCTCATTTTACTCAGACGACCAATCAGTCTCTCGGATCATTGTGAAGCTATCAAGCCACGCCCTAGCAACAATTTAAAGCACCTTAGCAACAACTCCCATAGACTTCTAATGAAAGACATCAAAGGGATATCTCCGGATAGAAGTGTCATAGAAACACAAGGGTGGTCTCGTTTGACTCGGGGCAGCAAACAGCCAATCATGAATCACGTCAACACTTCCTAGCCCCTCCCTAGCAACCATTGTCGAGCACCTTAACAACCAAAATCCATAGAGGGATATCTTCCATTCTGAATGTCACAGATGCATGGGAGTTGGTTTATATCATTCATACTGACAAGCAGCCTTTGGAGTTTCATGATTGGCAGCTGTCAAGCCACTCCCTAGCAACTAAACAGTGTACCCTAGCAACCGTTTAGCAATAACTATATCTCTGCACCAGAAAATCAGAGAGACTTCCGGGTTCATTTATTTCAATCAGGATGGCAAGGAGACTTGATAAGTATCACTATGGTAACTGCCTAGCAACCACATGGGGTTACCCTAGCAACCGAGTAACAAATCACATATCTCTGCACCAGAAAATCAGAGAGACTTCTGGGTTGATTTATTTCAATCAGGATGGCAAGGAGACTTCATTAGTATCACTATGGTAACTGCCTAGCAACCAGATGGGGTTACCCTAGCAACCGAGTAACAAATCACATATCTCTGCCCCAGAAAATAGTAGAGACTTCTGGGTTGACTTATTTCAATCAGGATGGCAAGGAGACTTGATTAGTATCACTATGGTAACTGCCTAGCAACCAGATGGGGTTACCCTAGCAACCGAGTATCAAATCACATATCTCTGGACCAGAAAATCGTAGAGACTTCTGGGTTGGTTTATTTCAATCAGGATGTCAAGAACACTTGATAAGTATCACTATGGTGACTGCCTAACAACCAGATGGGGTTACCCTAGCAACCGAGTAACAAATCACATATCTCTGCAACAGAAAATCGTAGAGACGTCTGGGTTGATTTATTTCAATCAGGATGGCAAGAAGACTTGATAAGTATCACTATGGTGACTGCCTAACAACCATATGGGGTTACCCTAGCAACCGAGTAACAAATCACATATCTCTGCAACAGAACAACATAAAGACTTCTGGCTTTGTTCAAGGGACTCAGGGTCACAAAGATCAATCAATCAATCATCCATCCATCCATCCATCCATCCATCCATCTATCTATCTATCTATCCATCTATCCATCTATCTATCTATCTGAGGGTCAATATCTATCTATCTATCTATCTGAGGGTAAATATCTATCTATCTATCTATCTGAGTGTCTGTCTGTCTATCTATCTATCTATCTATCTATCTATCTATCTATCTATCTATCTATCTATCTAGCAACTAAGTTAAACTTTAAACTACTTTAAACTAATTTAAACTATAAACTACTTTAAACTATAAACTACTTTAAACTTCAAACTACTTTAAACTATAAACTACTTTAAACTATAAACTAATTTAAACTTCAAACTAATTTAAAATTCAAACTACTTTAAACTTCTTCAAACTTTCTGGTCCAAACTTTCACAAGCCAACTTAAAGTTTGTCTCGACTAACTTTTTTTCTAGTTATTATTATTATTCTTACTCTGAAATTTCTATAACTAACTCCTCCTAGAGCTTTTAAGCTACAGGCACCAAACTCGGCACAGACCTTCAGACTAATCCCGAATAGTGTGCTATATCTTTTCTAACTGATCGGACTTACGGTTTTCCTAAAAATGACGATCAAACTCGGAAAAAACTCCCATTGACTTAACATTGCGGAATGTTCAGAAATTCAAATTCCAACTGACATTTTCACACACACAGACAAAAAGGGCCTGTCAGCCCTGCATCTCTCCCTCTCTCTCTCCCTCAGAGGATATATTTTATCAAGCATCCAAAAATTAATGACCTAAAATCTTCATAGCCACACGCTAAAACATGCTAAAAACGTGCTAGCATCTATCTGAGGGTCAATATCTATCTATCTATCTATCTATCTATCTATCTATCTATCTATCTATCTGAGGGTTAATATCTATCTCTTTCTCTCTCTAACTATCTATATCTATCTCTCTATATATCTAAGGGTAAATATCTATCTATCTATCTATCTATCTATCTATCTATCTATCTATCTATCAATCTATCTAGCAACTAAGTTAAACTTTTTTAACACTACACTGTAGAACTGGCTCATTAGAGTCATTAATTTGGGAATCAGACTACACTGGTCACACTGTATGTTTCACACTGTAGAGTCAAAAGAACTGGCTCATTAGAGTCATTAATATTGTAATCAGATTACACTGGTCACACTGTATGTTTCACATTGTAGATTCAAAAGAACCGGCTCATTAGAGTCATTCATTTGGGAATCAGACTACACTGGTCACACTGTATGTTTCACATTTTAGATTCAAAAGAACTGGCTCATTAGAGTCATTCATTTGGGAATCAGACTACACTGGTCACACTGTATGTTTCACACTGTAGATTCAATAGAACTGGCTCATTAGAGTCATTTGTTTGGGAATCAGACTACACTGGTCACACTGTATGTTTCACAATGTGGATTCAAAAGAACTGGCTCATTAGAGTCATTAATGTTGTAATCAGACTACACTGGTCACACTGTATGTTTCATACTGTAGATTCAAAAGAACCGGCTCATTAGAGTCATTTGTTTGGGAATCAGTCTACACTGGTAACACATGCTAGCATCGCCTAGCTAAGTGTTAAAACATGCTAAAACAGTGCTAGCATCATGCTAACACATGCTAGCATCGCCTAGCCGAGTGCTAAAACATGCTAAAAGCGTACTTAGCATCATGCTAACACATGCTAGCATCGCCTAGCGAGTGCTAAAAATGCTAAAAACGTGCTAGCATCATGCTAACACATGCTAGCATCGCCTAGCGAAGTCGCTAAAACATGCTAAAAACATGCTTAGCATCATGCTAACACATGCTAGCATCGCCTAGCCGAGTGCTAAAACATGCTAAAACGTGCTAGCATCATGCTAACACATGCTAGCATCGCCTAGCGAGTGCTAAAACATGCTAAAAACGTGCTAACATCATGCTAACACATGCTAGCATCGCCTAGCGAAGTGCTTAAAACATGCTAAAAGCGTCGCTAGCATCATGCTAACACATGCTAGCATCGCCTAGCGAAGTGCTAAAACATGCTAAAAGCGTGCTAGCATCATGCTAACTCATGCTAGCATCGCCTAGCGAGTGCTAAAACATGCTAAAATCATGCTAGCATCATGCTAACACATGCTAGCATCACCTAGCTAAGTGTTAAAACATGCTAAAAATGTGCTAGCATCATGCTAACACATGCCAGCATCGCCAAGCCGAAGTGCTAAAAGATGCTAAAAGCGTGCTAGCATCATGCTAACACATGCTAGCATCACCTAGCGAAGTACTAAAAAATGCTAAAAACGTGCTAGCATCTATCTGTCTGTCTATCTATCTATCTATCTATCTATCTATCTATCTGAGGGTCAATATCTATCTATCTATCTATCTATTTGAGGGTCAATATCTATCTATCCATCTATCTATTTGAGGGTCAATATCTATCTATCTATATCTATCTATCTGAGGGTAAATATCTATCTATCTCTCTATCTATCTATCTGAGTGTCTATCTATCTATCTATCTAGCAACTAAGTTAAACTTTTAACTACTTTAAACTACAAACTACTTTAAACTTTAAACTAATTTAAACTTTAAACTCATTTAAACTATAAACTACTTTAAACTTCAAACTACTTTAAACTATAAACTACTTTAAAATTCAAACTAATTTAAACTTTAAACTACTTTAAACTTTGAACTAATTTAAACTTCAAACTACTTTAAAATTCAAACTAATTTAAACTTTAGACTAATTTAAACTTTAAACTAATTTAAACTATAAACTAATTTAAACTTCAAACTACTTTAAACTTCAAACTTTCTGGTCCAAACTTTCACAAGCCAACTTAAAGTTTGTCTCGACGAACTTTGTCTAGTTAAGTTGGCTTGTAAGAGCCAACTTACTGAAATCCTATTTAAACTTATTAAGTTGGCTTGTGAAAGCCAACTTACTGAAATCCTACTTAAACTTATTATTATTCCGCTTATTCTTCTTAGCGGTGAAATTTCTATATCTAACTCCTCCTAGAGCTTTAACTCCACATACTCCAAACTCGGCTCAGACACTCAAACTGTTCTGACTCGAGTTGCTATATCTTTTCTAACTGATCGGACTTACGGTTTTCCTAAAAATGACGATCAAACTCGGAAAAAACTCCCATTGACTTAACATTGCGGAATGTTCAGAAATTTAAATCCCAACTGACATTTTCACACACAAACAAAAAGGGCCTGTCAGCCCTGCATCTCTCCCTCTCTCTCTCCCTCAGAGGATTTATTTATCAAGCAGCCAAAAAGTAATGACCTAAAATCTTCATAGCCACACGCTAAAAATGCTAAAAACATGCTAGCATCATGCTAACACATGCTAGCATTGACTAGCGAAGTGTTAAAACAAGCTAAAAATGTGCTAGCATCATGCTAAAATCGCCTAGCGAAGTGCTAAAACATGCTAAAAGCGTACTAGCATCATGCTAACACAAGCTAGCATCGCCTAGCTGAAGGGCTAAAACATGCTAAAAGCGTCTAGCATACGCCTAGCGAAGTGCTAAAAATGCTAAAAACATGCTAGCATCATGTTAACATATGCTAGCATCGCCTAGCGAGTGCTAAAACATGCTAAAAGCGTCTTAGCATCATGCTTAACACATGCTAGCATCGCCTAGCGAAGTGTTAAAACATGCTAAAAGCGTGCTAGCATCGCCTAGCGGTGCTAAAAAATGCTAAAAGCGTCGCTAGCATCATGCTAACACATGTTAGCATCGCCTAGCCAAGTGTTAAAACATGCTAAAAGCGTCATAGCATCATGTTAACACATGCTAGCATACGCCTAGCGAGTGCTAAAAAATGCTAAAAGCGTCTATAGCATCATGTTAACACATGCTAAGCATCGCCTAGCGAAGTCTTAAAACATGCTAAAAACGTGCTAACATCATGCTAACACATGCTAGCATCGCCTAGCGAAGTGCTAAAACATGTAAAAACGTGTTAGCATCATGCTAACACATGCTAGCATCGCCTAGCGAAGTGCTAAAACATGCTAAAAACGTGCTAGCATCATGCTAACACATGCTAGCATCGCCTAGCGAAGTGCTAAAAAATGCTAAAAACGTGCTAGCATCATGCTAACACATGCTAGCATCGCCTAGCGAAGTGCTAAAAATGCTAAAAACGTGTTAACATCATGACAACACATGCTAGCATCGCCTAGCGAAGTGCTAAAACATGCTAAAAATGTGCTAGCAACATGCTAACACATGCTGGCATCGCCTAGCGAAGTGTTAAAACATGCTAAAAACGTGCTAGCATCATGCTAACACATGGTAGCATCGCCTAGCGAAGTG
Source organism: Xyrauchen texanus (assembly GCF_025860055.1). Taxonomy (NCBI): domain Eukaryota; kingdom Metazoa; phylum Chordata; class Actinopteri; order Cypriniformes; family Catostomidae; genus Xyrauchen; species Xyrauchen texanus. The sequence goes on along the minus strand of NC_068291.1, from coordinate 8,859,172 downwards.
CTAAAACATGTTAAAAAGGTGATAGCATCATGCTAACACATGCTAGCATCGCCTAGCGAAGTGCTAAAAAATGCTAAAAACGTGCTAGCATCATGCTAACACATGCTAGCATCGCCTCGCGCAGTGCTAAAAATGCTAAAAATGTGCTAGCATCATGTTAACACATGTTAGCATCGCCTAGCGAAGTGCTAAAACATGCTAAAAATGTGCTAGCATCATGCTAACACATGCTAGCATCGCCTAGAAAAGTGCTAAAAGATGCTAAAAACATGCTACCATGCTAACACATGCTAGCATAGCCTAGCAAAGTGCTAAAACATGCTAAAAACGTGCTAGCATCATGCTAACACATGCTAGCATAGCCTAGCAGAGTGTTAAAACATGCTAAAAACGTGCTAGCATCATGCTAACACATGCTAGCTTCGCCTAGCAAAGGGCTAAAACATGCTAAAAACGTGTCTATCTATCTATGTATCTATCTGAGTGTCTATCTCTCTATCTATCTATCTATCTAGCAACTAAGTTAAACTTTAAACTACAAACTACTTTAAACTTTAAACTAGTTTAAACTACAAACTAATTTAAACTTTAAACTACTTTAAACTATAAACTACTTTAAACTAATTTAAACTTCAAACTACTTTAAACTTCTTCAAACTTTCTGGTCCAAACTTTCACAAGCCAACTTAAAGTTTATCTCGACAAAATTTTTTCTAGTATCTCTTGTAGTACTTTAGTATTGACTGAAAACAATAAAATAATTACAGCAACATGACAAAGACAGCAATTTAGGAAAAGAGATCCAATGTATTTCTAAAAATGCAACAGCTTTCTTATCTCAAATATGCTGTAGTAGCATCTTTAGGTGTGTGTGTGCCCACTATCTACAACCTTCTTAGCTGTGTGTGCCATGTATGTGTACAGTATTCTTGTTTACCTGTGTTTGTGTTGGAGTGAAAGACTAATTCAACTAATCAACTGAAAACATTTCTGAAAACACATTTGCTAACAGCTTTAATAGTAAAACCATTGTGTGTTTGAATGCTTATTGTTTCTTTTTGGTGTGCAGATATAGGTTTGCTTGTGTGTTGTATCATGCATGTGTATGTGTGCATGTACTTATATCTGTTTTTGTGTGTACATGTGCAGCATGTGTGTTTATACAACTTTACAGTGAATGGATTATTATCTCACTGCTTGTGCTCAGACCAATTGAGTATCCTTTATCACTTGCACATCTGTAAAACTATTGTGTTTGATTGTGTACAGTACATAAATAATATAAAAGAGCTGTTTGCAATATTATTGTGTTAGCAATAAATGTGTAATCCAAGTAACATAATTTTATTCATGTCTGTAACTGTAATCAGATTACTTAAAAATCAATCAGATGAAGGGTATCTCAGTAGACAGGATGTGACGTGAACATTGAATTTGTACGTGCCTTGGTCCCTTCCTGCATCTGTTTAAAGACTCCAGAGGCAGCATTTTCCTGGTTTCAGATGCAGCCAGTGAGCCCTGAACTTAATCCTTTCCCTAACCATAACCATGAATGGAAGTGATGGCGCAAACCCCTTTTAGAGTAACCCCGCCCCATTCTAGAGTAAGCCTGTCCTCTTTTGGAGATTCCACCCCCATTTGGAGCTCTCTGGCCTGCAGTCATACCTACCTGAATAAAACTGGAGCTCACACATGCATCGACTGCAGGGGTCGCAACCTATGGCATGCATGCCAGCATTGGCACGTGAAGGGGTAATAACTGGCACACCAACAATGGCGAGAGAGAAGTAAATTCCGCACCTGCATTCCAGTCTACATCTTGATGTAATCCTTCTTCATGATCATGCAGCGTGTTTTCATGTGCTGAATGGGAGGCTAAACAAAAAGTTAAAATGTGACGAGACTGCAGTATACCCAACAGAATTGTGCAGTAGGTGCAAGCCATTCTTGCTTCATTAGCCAGCAGCGATTCACTTTCGGTTAATCGCACGAGTAAACGAGTCCGCTTTGCTTCGGTCAGGCAGCGCGGATGATGTAATAAGGAAAACACCACAATTAATCCTTGAGATTTCCAACCCAGCATACAGGTACACCCTCCTTAAACCATAGTCACCCTCAAAATTACAATAAACGATTAAAAGAGAAAACATAAACCCACATTGTGTGGTTTAAAAATGTGAGTCTATTCTAAATATAAATCAAAACTGGAAATAAAGTTTTAGGATTTTGCAGATGCGATTCACTGAAAAGGGCTAAATAGTTGATCGGCTTGTGATGCGTGAATGGCTTGCTCGGGCAGCATGAGTCTCGCCACACTTTAATAGTGTTTAGTCTCCCATTCAGCTGATGAATGTGATCATGAGGAAATATCAGGAATAAAAAAAATAGCACTCCATGTCTAAAAGGTTGCTATACTGTATGTTCAAAAACTCCCTCTTCAGCCACTGGGGGAATTTTTGTAAGCACAAACCTAGTTTATCTCAAGAACTTCATGCTGCCGAATTCACAATGATATCATTCTGCTCCAAAAGTAGCTCAAACTTCCCATGATCTGTGAACATGATTCATGCAGAAAGATACACACAAAAAAAAAAACAGCCTGACCAGCCTGCTTTGAATTAAGTGTGCTTGAAAAAAATAAAAAGACATTAAAAAGGTAATCTTTTAAAATCTTATTTCTAAAAGCTAAATTCTGTGTTTTTACTTGAGTTCCCTTTGATCCGCAAATATTGGTCTCTGAATAACGTTATGTTTTTGTTGGTTGGCTTCAGATAAAACTGATCTATCATTTCCAACTTTTTCATTTGAGTTTTTCCCGATAGACATTGCTCAGGTTCTATTTGTCCTCCCTGAGGTTTATGCAAAGATATACACACTGACATTGAATAATAATGCAAAGCACAGTTCTGCTTTTTTGTCATTAGCAATTTTCCTTTGTCCACCACAGAACTGCTCTGATTGCCATGGCAACTTATCTGTCAAGAAAGGACAAAAAGTAATCCCCACCAAATACAGGACTGCCACAAGCTGTATGTTATCTTTAGCAACAAAGCTGAGTCAAAGGGTCCGTCAGTTTTTTTCTGTACAACAATCACGCAATTACTGTGTGAATATTGCTTCAAACAGTAGAAAAAAGTGTGGCCTAAATAGACTTCAATTATATTGTGGGTGGCAGTAGTGAAATACACCGGTACATAAATAATTTTCCACGGAGAACTGGTGAAAGAAATCTTTTCTTTCTCACTTCAGGTAAGCAAAATGTAGGCTCTTCTTGCATTCCTATTTAAAACCATATCACATCACAAAGAGCCAGCTTTCCGAAAATAAAAAAAGGAAAGTTTTTTTAGATTTGGACAGCAGAAATTACATTTACTATTAAATTCTACATAATATCAGCTATATGAATTCCTTTTTTTTTTTATATGATTTATTTATTGAATTTTTCACAACAACAGACACAAACACTCAAAAAAATAAATAAATAAATAAAATAAAACTACATAAATAAAAAAATAAAAAATAAAAAATCAATACAAAAACACCAACACAAAGTCCTACACCTCACTAACGGGTTTATTACAGTATAAATATATTATAACAGAACTGTATGTAATAATACAGACATAGGCCAAAGTGAGCCTTAACTAAGTCCAGTAAGTAAAGTTGAGTAACCCAAAGACTAATAAAGTGTGCTACCGGAATGACCAACACTGATAGGGCAGGGTGGGTGGTCAGTCAGTCAATTGGGACTGCCTCCAGCTGCAGAGATTTAACATGCTCTAAAAAGGGTAACCAAATTCTTGAAAATTTAACCATGGAACCACGGAGGCAGTGTTTAATTTTTTCCAATTTAACAAAAAATAAGGCATCTTTTATCCACCGAGTACGAGAAGGGGCGTGAGGACCCTTCCAGTTCATCAAAATACAACGTCTCGCTAGCAGCGTAAGAAAAGCTACCAACTCAGCGAAATGAGAGGGCAACGAATAATCAGGAAATAGTACTCCAAACAAGCCGATTAGTGGAGAGGGATGGATATTAACAGAAGTGATAGCTGAAAGCGAATCAAAAACAGACTGCCAGAAAAAAGATAAAGCAGGACAAGTCCAGAACATGTGAGTTAAATTAGCTGGTTCTAGATGACACTTGTCACAGCTTGGATCAATGTCAGGGAACATGCGGGCTAATTTACTTTTAGACCAGTGTACTCTGTGAACAACTTTACACTGTAAAACTCCGTGGCGAGCACAAACAGATGATGTGTGAACACGTTTCAAAATCGACTGCCATGTCTCTGTCTCTATCTCTATATTAAGATCCCTAGCCCAAGTAATCCTCAGACTATCAGAAGCCAAGGGGTAACATATGAAAAAGGTGTTATATATCGTGGAGATGGCCCCTCTTTGATAAGGGTTAATATTTGATATGGTATCGACAATGGTGGAGGGTGGGATCAAGGGGAACCCCGGAAAATGCTTACGGACAAAGTCCCGGACTTGCAAGTATCTGAAAAATTGGGACCTTGGTAAGTTAAAAATATACTTAACAAACACTTCAGAAAATAAATCTTTCAACGTGCCCACATTAGTATTCACTTAGTAACACTTTTAGCAGCATTTTACCAAGGTTTCTTAAAAGTTGCTAAACAATAAGTTTACTAATATGCAAATATAATCTCTGCTTCTGTCAATTTACAGACCTGTATTTTGTTTTACAAGAGTTCCATCACATTTAGTTGCTGAATCAGTTTTTTAAGTGAACAAACACATTTTAAATTGGATGCATTTTTCACACTTATTATTTTCTTAATTAAATATCCAAAGTCTCTGATTGAAAAACAAAATCAGCATCACTTTGAAAATCTACAGTGTGAGTCATCACAGGGGAAATAATTATTAAAGATCAAACACACCAGAAAATATTACTACTAACTTTTTTCAGGACTTCTTAAATATTTACTTTTAACATTATACTTTTGATCTTTAGGACATTTAATGTATTTTTGCCCTTTACTTAAGGTTGCTCTGTACCTCCTCCAAATTCTATGTAAAGATTGAATACTGCTTAAAAGCAATGCTAGAATACGCAACTCTTATCAACCAAAGTCCCTAGTATCAAAAGCAACTCTGATTCGGCTTTGGTTCTGTGTAATTGCAACATGATCACACAGGAACCTGGCATGTGGTACCTAATGTTACAGAACCCTGACAACAACCCCGTTCTTTAACTGACAAGTGCCATCTCCCATCAGACACATTTGCATAATTTATTATAATGCAATCTATTTACTATTGATGGACGTCTGGTGTAAAGAGACAATGGTTCTGGTCCCACATAGAAACTAGTAATTTATTGCTATTTGTATATTTTTATTTGTATAGAGATTTTCACAACACACATCTGTAGGTAAATTCATTAGTATAAATGTACACGGAATGGGTTAAAGTGCTTGCGTACCTCCATTATTATGTAGGAAAATTTATCATGGAATTAGCCATGTTTGATAACCATTATAAGAAATATAAAGGATAAATAATTTGAATATTTGTCTGAATAAAATTCTCCACCATTAAAATCTTGTTGTATCCTCTCACAATTTCTATTGTAATGAATTAGCTTTAATAAGGGAATTATGATTAATTTACCTATTGGAATAATATTATTATCATGGCTTATTGAAAATAATATCACATATATTTTAGATATGGTTCTGAGTTTTGAAGCAAGATCTTTTAAAATCAAGTGATGAGATTATTTATCAAAATATAACACAGTCAAATTATCCTTGAATACAAACAAGTCTGCATTGATAATCTAAACATAAAAACAAATATATATATATATATATATATATATATATATATATATATATATATATATATATATATATATATATATATATATATATATATATGTCCGGCATAGGTATTTGATGCACAACTTACAGCCTCTCATATGAAAATGTCAACCCTACCTGCACATGGTGCTGGATGCATCATCCAAGAGGGCTCTGGCGACCGCGATCATGGGAGCAGGATAATAACCCTTTCAAGGTGTTGAAGGAAATGTTAACACCAACTCCGGCGTGCGGCAAGGTTGGGATCATGGATTGTCAAGCACCTGGCCACAACTGGAAGGAGTGCAGAAGGGTCTCTACAGTATATGTCGCCTCCCTGCCTCTACACCTAATAAGCAACGCGGCAGTGCCTCACATACCAATTGGCTATTGGGAGAACCTTAATCCCTTGGGAGTGGCGCCTCCTTGCAGTATCCTAGGCAGAAACTTCATGAATAGTACAACTTATTATGATTTGTGATAATGCTACGTTGTACCCGGTAAGGGACCCCAGTGCTCACAAAATTGCTTTACTACAGCGTCTTCATAAAAATCTCTCTGCATTTATGCTTTAAACATACAAACGTTATTACATGTTGGCCAACAGGGTTTCCTGGCCAGAATTTTATATGAATATTCGGCTGACATTTGCTGTCTTTCCGAAATACGACTAACGAACACTGGAAAATGTATTATTCCCATGCATGGATCTACCGATAGTTTTGCCGTGTATTATAGTGGGCCTACAGATGGCCAAGGATTATGAGGCTTGAATGGAAGCCCATAAGCTATCGAACTGCCATCATTAGATTAGCGGCCAAGCCATTTAACATTACTATTGTGGCAATCTACGCGCCAAATAACGCAGCAGCTGATGATATAGCCGAAAACTGGGGGGATTTCAATGCCCAACTGGGTCCTCCAGTTTCAGACCGAAGAGAAACTGGCAAAAACACGCTAGGCACCCTGTGCGCCAACGGAGATCGCCTACTCCATTTTGCAGCTACTTACGGTCTAGTAGTTGCTAACACCCTCTTCAACCACAAAGCGAGACATCTTCAAACGTGGCTCAGTCCGGACGGGAAGCACCGGAATCAAATTGACCATATCCTAATCCGCAAAAAATGGCAATCGTCTCTTGTCAACAGTCGGGCCTACTAGGGCATCCATGTTGTAACCGACAACACTCTACTAATGGACAAGATTAGATTACGGCTGGCGATAGGCAAAAAGCCAAATATCACCAAGCGGTTTGATACTACCCAACTAATACTACCCGAATAACGTGCCACTTTTCTCAAACGCTAAACAACAATGTACACCTACAAAAACCAGAGGATACTGTAGAGGGCAGGTGGAAACACCTCAAAACTGCCCTGCACTGTGCGGCGAAAGAGACCATAGTGTACGTAAAGAAAAGAAAACAAGGTTGGAAAACTGAAAATACCCTGAACGCATCCAAAAGCAGGCAAATTGCGCTTAACAACAGCAACTTTACGCTTGCCAAGGAGCTAGCTAATCAAGTGAAACCTCTTGCAAGAGCCGACAGGGAAGATTATTGGAATACGCGCGTGATACTGAATATGAGGCGGCCCAAAATGGGGTGATTCTAGGCTGGTCTATCACTTAGTTAAATCGATATCAAATACATTTTCACCGCCTGTTAGCAGCTCGATCAAAAATGCTCAAGGGAGAGCAGTTACGCAAAAGGACGAACTCATAGGGTGCTGGTCTGATTATTTCTGTAGCTTACTAAATCATCCACACCCAGCTACTGCCCCTGCAAATGCCGGCAATGTACCCGTGCAAACGAAAAACATGATTCCGGACGAACCCCCTAGGATAGATGAAATCCTAATGGCAATTAAGGGGTTAAGGAACAACAAATCGCCCGGAACAGGTGAACTACCACCCGAATTTTTCAAACTTAATGTCCCGGTGTTCACAGACTATTTACAACAATTATTGCACAAGGTATGGGCTGAAGAACGTATACCCCAAGATTGGCAAACGACGATCGTAGTTCCTATTTTCAAAAAGGGCGATAAAAACAACTGCGCCAATTATAGAGGTATCTCACTTGCGAAGTAAAACATTGCCTACAAAATCAGAGAAGATCATATTGCGCCGTATTGGACCCTTTTGTGATTCCCACACAAGAGAAAACCAGGCTGGTTTTCGGCCAGGTCGAGGTTGCATAGATCAAATCTTTGCCATCAGGCAGATAGTCGAGCAGAGGCACAAATGTTTCCAACCCACCATCGTGGCATTCCTAGATTTCACAGCAGCCTTTGATAGTGTCCATAGGGATGGCATATGGAAGCTCCTAAGGGCTATTGGAATCCCCGAAATATTAGTTTGCTTATGTTCAATAATGTACGCTGATACTCAAAGCCTGGTTCGCGTCTATAGAAAAACAGGTAAAACTTTAAACATTGCAAGTGGAGTGAGACAGGGCAGAATCTTATCCCCATTCCTCTTCAATATTTGCATTGACGCCATACTCCGAAACGCACTTGACAATAAGCCAGGGGGCATCTCTCTGCACCTGTATCAAATGCCTTTAACCAACCTAACCTTTGCCGATGACGTAGACCTAACTGATATCCAAGCTATGATCGACAGAGTTCAAGCAGCGCAATTGGGTTTACATCTCAGCCCAGCAAAATCCAAATTCATTGCGTATGACCCAGATCCCGACCACCACCAACAAATGCTATCAATCGGCCCCAGTATAATAGATGCTGTTGATTCCTTCACCTACCTGGGCAGCTTGATAACAGTAAATGGCCAATTTGCCTGTGAGGCCAACAGCCGAATACGTAAAGCCATGGCCACCTTTCTAGGCCTAAAATGCCTATGGAACCGCAAGGACATCAGAAACAAAACCAAAGGGCGGGTATACATGACAACAGTACGTGCTATGTTGCTGTATGTTAGTGAATCGTGGAACACAAAGAAAGGGAACCTCAAAAAACTATAAATATTTGACCACCGCTGCCTGCGGTCTATCACGAAAGTTCACCTTATTGACAGAATCACCAATGAGGAAATTCGGCGAAGATGTGGAATCCAACTACCGCTATCAGAACTAATTACCAAACGTCGCTGGAAATGGCTCGGTGGTGTATTAACGACCACTAAACGCTATTTTCAAAAAGCAGCAGAACAATTTATTATGAAGCCGTTTAATCTTAGAAAACATATGCAAACACTTGGACCGGACACCTACAAACGCTTGCGAAAGATCGCCATCAATGGAAGGACATCACTCGTGAAGTGACGCATATCCACCTTGGATGAAGCTGTTGTTAAGTAGTAAGTATATATATATATATATATATATATAATTTTGTAATATTTAAAGTTAACTATGTATAATTATATATTGATATAAATATGTATAATCATTATACAGTCAGATCCATAAATATTGGGACATCGACACAATTCTAATCTTTTTGGCTCTATACACCACCACGATGGATTTGAAATGAAACGAACAAGATGTGCTTTAACTGCAGACTTTCAGCTTTAATTTGTGGGTATTTACATCCAAATTAGGTGACCGGTGTAGGAATTACAACAGTTTGTATATGTGCCTCCCACTTTTTAAGGGACCAAAAGTAATGGGGCAGTTGGCTGCTCAGCTGTTCCATGGCCAGGTGTAGGGAAGGCTAAGGGCTTAATCTGAACTTGGCGACTTCTACATGGTACAGAACTTGAGGGATGCCAGGGAGAGGCTGCAAGCAACGAGGGCCAGAGCGTGGAGGATGCAGAGCTGCAGAAGCAAGCGAAGAAGAAGAGCGAAGAAGGAGAGCGTTCTTCCTTGGTAACAGAGTCTTGAGTGTAGACTGGTCACACCCCAAAGGTGTCCTGATCCAATCAGAAGTGACTTTTCGGAGTCACATGGTCAACTCCTTCCTTTTCAAAGTTGATGTACAATCCTTTGTGTAAAGGATTATTAAAAATTCCAGCTCTAAATAGTACATATTTTAACCATACATTTTATATCTTGGATACAACTGAATATATAAAAACATTTATTAACATAAACATTCCTGAAATACCAAAATAATTTCAACGATAGTAAACATGAGAATAATAATATAATTGAAATGGTAATGATATTCATGATAAGAGATTACAAGAGTAATAAGAATAAATCATATGGTTAAAGCAAGGACAACCTTACATGAGGTAGAATGACCATCTCTAAGGTAGATGTACATATGAGAAAGACAAGAACAATGTTAGTTCCATGTATTTAAAAGGGTAAAATGTTAGTAAATCCAGTCTTGGAATTTCACAGCTTCAGATCTCACTCTCTTGAGTGTAACTTCGAGAAGAAGGGGGTGGGACCTCCCTTCCTTTGTTCTTAAACTGAGGGCTCCAAATAGGATGCCAGATTAAAAGTTATAATTGTTACTCCATTAACTTACTTGATTATCTGTTACTGTAGATGACATTGTCAGGCTAAGCCTGAGATATAAAACTATATTGTACACTTTGTCCAACATGCACAGAGAGTCAAAAGTTCAGAAGGTCATACTGAGCCCCTTATCACTTTCCTGTGGGTTGCAGGGGCCTCTCTGACCAATGGCCCTTTTGTTTTAAATAATGCTGTTTTAGCAGAATGGGTAGTCTCCTTGACCAGCCATTTGGCACTGGTCAATTATCTCAAACCAGCCACCTAAAGGGAGCTTCAGTCTCCCAAGTGGGGACTCCCCAAGGGGAGTGTGATCTTGGACATGTCTCCTTTGTTTGCTTTATTGGCCAGATATGGTTCATCTCATCTAGCTGGGCCATGCCAGGGTGCCATTTTGGCAGTCTCCTGGTTTTATGGCTTTTAGGAATTCCAGGGTTAAAAGGTTGGTATTTTCTGGATTCAAGTCATTTTGCATAGCAATTGTTCATTCTGCTACACCGAATATAGTCCACATCATTTCAAAGCAGATTTACAGAAAATCTTGCATTAACAGAAAATTAAACTGTAATATCTATAAAGTTTTAGAGTAATCATTGTGTAGTTTGATTCAATATGATTGTATGTTTTTGAGTGATGTGGATACAGCATCATACAATCAAAATAGTTTTCACTTACCACAGCTTTATAGAAAATCACTATTCAGTCAGCCATAATTAATTTAATTCATGAATAAAGGGTCCAGTAACAGGGCAGTAACTGTGATTAAGGGAGTAGTATTTAGCTGGTCATGTGATCCTAACATGTCAGCTCTCATGAGGGGACCCTCTCCATATCCGTAGAATAAAACACCTTGTATAAAGTTACTGATATGGCTGGATTCTCCACTGTTTTGAGCATGTTCAGCTCAAGGTTGTCAGCAAGCTGTTTAACCTCCCATCAGTATGCAGACTCCTCACCATCACAGATTAGGCAGCGTATTATTATTATTATTATTATTATTATTATTATTTGTTGAATTACTGTATAAGCATTATTATAGTATTATTAATACTATAATAATAATAATACTATAATAATACTAGTATTATTATAGAATTATTATTATTATTATAGTATCAAAGCAAATGAAAAAATAAATATTTTCACTTCCATATTCTATCTCATATTTATAGTTTAGAGAAAATGTATACATTCATTTTATAAGTGTTGCATATTTTCATTGTAATCAAGTCAAGACAATTTTATTTGTATAGCGCCTTTCACAACACATCGTTTCAAAGCAGCTTTACAGAATTTCAGCATTAACAGATGATAAAACTGTAATGTCGATAAAGTTGATTAATCATCATTGTGTAATTTAGATAAAATACGATTTTTAATAGTGTTTATAAATAATTAAATTATAATTGTATTAATAACCCCAGTGAGCAAGCTGTAGGCGACTGTGGCAAGGAACACAAAACTCCATAAGATGTAGATTAATGGAGAAAAATAACCTTGGGAGAAACCAGACTCACTGTGGGGGCCAGTTCCCCTCTGGCTAACATTATGAATGTAATGTAAAAATTAATTATGTATAGGTAAAATCATGGTTTAAAATGATTAAACTAAGTGTTAAGGGTCAGTGATTAAACATTGATTGTGTTTGAACTGTAAGATTAATGACCAAAGTCTTTGAAGTCCATCTTGATTAATTGCAGAAGTTCACATAGATGCAATTGTCCTTGTTAATTGGCTGATGAAGGCTTTTGTTGGCAATAGTTAGTCTAAGCATTTCATTTCAAGATCGTAGTCCATAAATAGACCGAAGTGATGCAGGTTGGAGTTGGCATCATTTCATCCTCTGAATCCGTCATAATAGATTGAAGTGATGTTTGGCTGGCACTGGCTGCATTTAGTCATCATCATTCTACGACATTCTGTGATTGTAATCATTTCAGGCTAAAAAAACAAAGACATTTTAAGAAAACTCTGATTGAAGATTATATTGACTCTAACCACATTGTTCCATGCATTCCTAGATAAGAGTGTTTTCATCATAATGTTTTTAGAGTGAAATTTGGCTGGCAGGACAAGATCTAGAGGGTTTTATCACCTGTTGTTATGTACCATAATTGTTCAAGCCACACTGAGACATACTGGATACACAAAGATAAAACAATTTAGGAATACACTACGATTTAATTTTTTTTTTTATAATTTACCCTGCACAACCACAATAGTTATGATACAATTAACCTTGAAAGATGAAGGGATGACACCACATTGTTCTGTCAAATTTTCTGTACTCTAATTATGTTTAAGCGGTACGTTTTTATTAATGACATAAGATTTAGTAAAAACACTGAATGAAATGTGGAAGCCCAGGCCTGGAGGTGCAAGTCGTTTTCATGACTTCTCTGTTTTCAGTTAATTACATCTTTGTCAGGCATCACTATATCGGTATAGCAGCAATGAGGTATCACCTGTGTAGTTTAACTAAAATATATGATTAGAAACATATTTAACTTTTTTAGAAAATGCTTTTGAAAACATACTATGCAATCCTTAGAGAAGAGATACAAGTGGCAAACACTATGTTCACTTTGCTACTTTGGAGTTTGCTACTTCAGCCTTCACATCAGTTTTACACTCTAAGCAACTCTACACTCTTATTTATTGAGGCTGGCAGTGGAACTGTTGTCATTTGTGTGACATGTGAGGGCACTTAATCCAGTCTCAAGAGAGAAAGCAGTGCCAGATGGCTGAGGAGAGTGACACTGCTCAGGTGGTGGACAGACATCCACCCTCAGAGTACACTGACATACTGGCTGACTGTCAGCAGACAGCATGTGGCATTTAGGCAGTTTACTGGCAGGTCACCAGATAATGGTTTACCTGAAGTGCTAAACATTTATCCAGTCTGGACACAGTCAGTGTCCTGAGGGACTTTGGCTAAGCTGACAGATAGCTTTAGAGTGCTCATATTTTAACTTGTCTGATGCAACTGAAGAAAAAGATACATGGCATGGTTATTAATTTTGCAATTATTGTTGTAATAAAACTAGATTTATTTATTTATATTTCTAGTCGTGCTTAACAGTTCAAAATGTACCACCACAAGAGGATTTTGGCTAGTTGCCATGGTGTTATTATGCGGTTGATAAAATTTTTGCATGGGTGGTTGCATCCTGTCCAATGTCGAAAGAGCCTATCTACACTGACTAAATGTCAACCTTAAAAAATGTGCGTCATGTAGTAACATCTAAATTAAATAGTTTGATTCAAGTCAAAAATAGCATTTAAAATCAAAGTTCAGGCATGAAACTCTTAATGGGGAAACCTGAACTTATATGTTCTATGAACTTGTTATCTGATAGTCAATCAACTCACTCACATCGGATCAAGCCAATCAGCTCACAAAGTGTAAACTGATAGGGCATTCTTAACATTTAAATTTGCCAGGTTTCTAAGTAAGCTTATTTCACAGTAGCGTGCTGAGAGAGTTTTCTCTGAAACCCTCAACTTTCCCAGCTCCACATGTCTAAATCTGCAACATGGGGATTGTATTTATGACTAATTGTGCAGCAACAAGTCATACATGCTGATGCAACATGTCTTGTGTTTGTTCTAATCATGCAGCAGCATGTTCACAGGCTTCAATCGGTATGTCTGTGTATGTTCTAGCAGTAGCAAGTCTCTGTAGTTGCTCTACAGCAGCATAGCAGATTTATTCTACCAAGACCAATTTCCAATCAGTATGTCATACCCACATTAACATGTAAAATCTTTCAGAGAGTTTGAGTCTCTGAAATAGTCTGAAATAAGTTTACACCAAAAAACTATTTTTTAAGGGTTTTGATCAAGTAGATCAGGCTTCTTAATATTTTAGTTCCTTAACAATTTGCAATTTACCACTTTTTACAGTGTAGTCAAACAACCCTGAGTAAGAGCATTTCTAATAGTTATGAAAAAATCCTTACTGAATGTATTAAAGTTGTCCTGCAATAATTTTTGCAATGAAGATTTATGATAATTCATATCATGTAGAAGTGGTGAAAAAAAAATTTAATAAAAAAATGCAGACATATATTATTGGAGGGACCAGAGCCATCTATGAATAAGCATATCATAGGATAGAATAGAATAGGGCAATATTTAATTTAATATTTATAATATTTTATTTATTTTCTTATGCTTTATATACAGTATTAGAGACTTGAGGTAGGCTCTTTTGACTGTTCCAGTAAACAACCAGCTAGCAACAACCCAGGGGTGCGTTTCCCATACAACGCCGTAACGAACAGCTTAACCACCATAGTATGATGCATTGTTTGTGAAATTTAACTAGCTAGACATGACTCTTCCCTGTAAACTGTAGTAACTTTGTGCACATCTTTCATTCGAACTATGTTGGTTGGGAGTTGGGATAACTTATGAATGTCAAATTATAATGTCTCATTTACATGGTCACCAGAAAGCTGTTAATTGCGAGAAAGTTCCTTAAGACACAGGGGTTTGGCTTTCTGCAGAAACTACGGAATAAGTCTTTTCCTTAAGTGCCAAAAAGCCTTGACAGATTGAAAGATATAGAATGAAAGAAATATATGGAATGAAAGGTCAACTCTGCAAAATAACAAGAAACTATGCTTTTAACCACAAGTGGAGTGCTGTATTTACAACCTCACAACTTGTTTGCTGTTTGCAAATGTTCAATGGAACTATGGTTTTGATGGAAATTGCGACCATAGTTGGCTCACTATGCTTTTACGATAAATACCCAAGAATACCCTATAGCAACTGCATAGCAATGTGCTAAAATCACTAAAACCTAAGTAACTGCATAGCAATGCTCTGGCAACCACCTACAACAGCCTAGCAGTACATTCAGGAGATTTACATGGACAAGCACCATTCACATAACCTATAAAAAGGTAAATCTGACTAATTTTACTATGTTATTAATAATATTATATTTAGAATTGTATTATTTGGCTGCTGTGGTATAATAAAGGTATTTGATACATTATAGATGCATCAGAACATGTGTTCTTATCTCTTAATCTATGGAAAAACACAATTTATAAATGTCCTGTGTGACACTATGCACATTAATTAATGTTATCTTGAAGGGCTGCCCTTTTTATTTTGGAAACCAGCCAACTAATTTAAAAAACTGCGTGTTTGGTAATGCTTTATAAAGGTCATGAAATGGCTTTCCCACCCACACAATTAACCCGATACTCTATGAGGCAGCAATCTGTTGGGAGTCAATTAAAGACCACTGCTTCCTGCGGAGAGTCTTCATAACACTACAAGAACCTTGCCTGCAATATCCACATCAGTTGTAACGTGTTGTTAACCCTTCTCTGGGGATTCCAAGGGAAAAAAAGCCATGAAAATACCATAAAAATAAATTGCTGTCACTTGTGAGCATTAATTGCATGACACAACAGCAAATGTTGAACAGCAATTCACACAAATGTATGAATGTCATTGAAGGCATTAAAAGTATTTAACCCTCTGGGGTCGATGGATGCGCCGGCGCTTCCTGCTGGATGTTTATTTACATCATTACAGCAGAAACCAAATAAAATACTCTGTCATTTTGGGTATACAGATAAGTGTAAGACATCATTAGAGACTATAAAGGGTCTACTTTTACTTGTCTACACTCACAATAACAACAAAATCTTGTGCTTTTGTAAAATAAAGAAAATAAAAAGGGTGAGCTTATAGCAGTCTCTATGTTCATAAGCATATATCTGAAACACGTCACAAAAATGAACTGAAACTGTGAATACTTATCACACAAACATGAAACATATGTCTAAAGAAAGCTTAAAATGTTTACTTTTAAATAAAACAATTCAAATTTAAAACAAATATTGTCCTGCAATGTAATATGTATGAAACAAAGCAATGTACAGTTTTTCTGTCTCAGCTAATTATCCCTAATAATTTAATTTAATTTAATTGATCAATTGTCACACATTATACATACATTTCTGCATATACATGGTGAAATTATTTATTTTTCACATATCCCAGCAAAGCTAAGCTAAGGTCAGAGTGCAGGGTCAGCCATGATACGGCGCCCCTGGAGCAGATAGGTTCAAGGGCCTTGCTCAAGGGCCCAACAGTGGTGTCTTGGTGGTGTTGGGGCTTGAACCCCTGACCTTCTGATCAGTAACCCAGAGCCTTAACCGCTGAGCCACCACTGCCCTAATATGATCACACCCACGGAAAAAGCATCTAGTTCATTCACTTTTCTGCGCATTTGAAAGATCACAAGATACACATGCGAGGAAACTCCTGGATAGTGACGAAGAGTTAACGTTTCCCTCAGAAGAAGATCGGGACTCCAATGAACATTTGTATTTTGAAGAGAGACTTGATCCAGCCAAGGATACAATTTCGGATGAGTAAGTCATTTAGTTTTCACTAGTTGACATGCTATTTTATATAAACATGTACATATTTTACTAGTGGGACTGTATCCAGACTTGCCAGCCAGGATTCAGAGTATTGACATTTGAAATATGTCTAAGTTTTAGTTACATTTAAATGCTGTTTCTGCTAAAGCAGGTATTTAAATTGTATGCTGTATGATATAAATATGATATGTAATATGATATAAAAATATTATGATTGTTTAGATGATATTTTATCTAGTATTTATGCTGCCTCGTTATCATCAACAAATATCTGTGCAAATATCTGTTCATGTTAAATTAGTAAAATGCACTTTAAATATGCCAATATTAGAAAATCAGCATATTATAATGATTTCTGAAGGATCATGTGACACTGAAGACTGCAGTAATGATGCTGAAAATTCAGCTTTGATCACAACAATTTTAATTTATAATATATTTAAAGAGAAAACTGTTCTTTTAAATTGTAAAAAGAGTTCACAATATCAATGTTTTTACTGTATTTTGGATAAAATAAATGCAGTCTTGGTGAGCAGAAGAGACTTCTTTTAAACGGTAGTGTAGGTCTAAAATGAAGTAAAGTCTTTATGTAAAGAGAATGTATAGTCATATTACTTCTTTTAACTTAAAACTTGATTTTGATCATTAAGTCTTTCTGTCACATTCCTCATTGATGGGCCCAGGGGAGGGGTATTTGTCTCCTCAGGTGAGAATTACAATCAATATTCATAATAGTTCACCCTTCCTTGCGTATGACCTTTCTAACACTAAATGTGTCTTACAAAAGTTAAATTGTTTATTGTTTTATATGAATGAGTGATCAGGATGGTTTTCACATCATTTTGCAGCAAAAACTCTAGGCTACAAGACCCAGTTCTCTAAAGTATTGTGGACAAATGCTAAGTAGGTGTTATATGGCCTTATTTCAATGACTTTTTTTTTTTTTTAAACCATGCATAAACCTTATTTTCTCAAAAATACAAACATGTACATACATGTTGCTCACATATTATTGTAGCCCAGTTTGTTTTGAATACAGTGTTATCAGACATTAGCCATTAATATGTTTTTAAGCAACTGAAAAAAAGCACAAATTCCAAGGCATGTCAAAACTTCTCCAGGGCCCAAAAGTCTCTCAGACCCCAGAGGGTTAAAAGAAATGTGGCACAAACACACTTTTCATTAAATTTAACAAAAATAACTTTGTAAGGTTTCAATCAAGCAATCAAAATAAGTGGAACATTTCACATCATTCTGGAAAATGGTCTGCACTTATATAGTGCCTTTTTTAACCTTAGAGGTTGCTAAAGCACTTTACACTGTGTCCCATTCACTCATTCACACTCACACATCAATGGTGGCAGAGCTGCCATGTAATGTGCTAGCCTGCAATTGGGAGCAATTTGGGGTTCAGTGTCTTGCCCAAGGACACTTCGGCACGTGGAATCGTGTGGGCCGGGAATCGAACCACCAACCCTGCGATTAGTGGCCGACCCACTCTACCACCTGACTGTTAGTGAGTCACTATGTATTGCCACTAAAATGAATTCAGCCAACTAAACATTCTTTACATTTTTTCCTTTTGGGTTCTGCAGAAGAAAGAAAGTCATATGGGTTTGGAACAATATATGACATCATTTTCTTTTTTGATTGACCTACATACCATCGTGTGGTTACTCTGATTGTACACATGTTTGAAATTGGGGAACTGATTTCATACATCCACTGAAAGTCACATTAAGGAAAGTTGGTTAAAAGTAATTGAAAAAATGGCTAAGAAAAGTAAAGATAATTCTGAGAATTCTAGAATCTAAAATCTAGCATTTGTTTGCAGATGCCACTTGCTTTGATATACGTATATAAAGGTATGTATACCTTTTTATGTTTGACTTCAGTGTCCAAACACTTTTTGGGGCTACTGTATATACAAAGGTATTTGGCAAGGCCACCCAAATTATAATGCACATTTCACAAGAGACACCCTTTTTGTAATAAACTAATATCAAGTGCAGCCTTGTTTTATATATTCTCACTGAACAGAATATTGTAAGTTAATTCTTATTAGGGTTGAATCAGGATGAAGGGTTACAGTCTTCTTCAAACTGCATTGTAAAAAAAACTTTGTCAGGCAACCTATTAAAACTTAATTTGGTAATATCTAAATTAACTGGTTTTAATCTGTCACATTCCCTGTTGTCTTTTGTTTTTGTGCTTTTATGATGGAATTCTTGTTTAGTTTCCTGTTTCCTGTGTTAGTTTTGTAGTCCTTGTAGTTTTATTCCTTGATTGATTCTCCCTGACTGTTTTTCATTCTCTGATTGTTTCCCCAGGTGTTCCTTGTTTTCCCTTGTGTATTTAAGCCCTTGTTTTCCCTGTTTCCTTTTTCAGTTTTTGCATGTTTTGTCTATGCTAGGGTTCCTGTGTTTTTCTTTTCCTTTTCCTTTTCCTTTTCCTTTAGTTCTGAGTTAGCTTGTTTATTTTTCAGTTTAATAAAGCTGTGTGTAGATCCTCATTCCTTGCCTGCCTCGTCACAGAAAAACTGACCTCCGATATGGATCTAGCAGTTGTCTTCATCCGGTTGAGCTGAGCGAACCTCCCTATAATTGAATACTCTCGTCTGTTCAGCACCATTTTCAGATGCACTGGATTTGCTGATGCCCACTTGAAGTCCCTGTACCATATCGGCCTCCTTGCTCATGAATGGAGGGAATTGCTGGAGACCAGTGGCTACACTCTCACTAATTATCAGGGCAGGAAGAAAATTGTAACAACAACAAACGGTGTCCTACTGGCAGAAGAATTGAACAACTTCTTTGCCCGTTTTGAGACCAAGAGCCCATTTAATTTACCCCGTTCTGTGGTCACTGACATGCCTGCACTCACTGTTCAACAGCACGAAGTGAGACAGGTTCTTAAAGCAGTGAACCCCAGGAAGGCAGCTGGCCCTGATGGGATACCTGGGAAGGTACTCAAAGCATGTTGTAATGAACTCTCTGCTGTTTTTACCACCATTTTCAATTTATCTCTCGCTCAGGCCATTGTCCCCTCCTCTTTGAAATCAGCAACTATTATCCCTATCCCTAAGAAATCAGCATCAAATAGCCTTGCTGAATATAGACCCGTGGCCCTCACTCCTCTTATAATGAAGTGCTTTGAGAGACTGGTACGCAAACATGTGCAAGCCAGTCTACCTCACTCCTTGGATAATCATCAGTTTGCATATAAGGCTAACAGATCTACAGATGATGCTTTATCCATTACTCTCCATACTGCCCTGAGCCATCTCGAACAGAGAAACAGCTATATCAGGATGCTCTTCGTGGATTATAGCTCCGCTTTTAATACAATTATTCCCGACATCCTGATAAACAAACTGTTGACTCTCGGCCTTCCCCCGCCTATCTGCAGCTGGATAAAGGACTTTTTGTCAAATCGCCCACAGACTGTCAAAATTGACACTCACTTATCCTCCACTATCACACTTAGCACCGGCTCACCTCAGGGCTGTGTGCTGAGTCCTCTTCTCTATTCATTATACACCTTTGACTGTTCACCAACGTTTTCTACTAACTCCATCATAAAGTTTGCAGACGACACTACTGTGGTAGGACTCATAACGGGAGGGGATGAGTCAGCCTACAGACAGGAAGTGCAGAATCTGTCTGAGTGGTGCTCTGCCAATAACCTAATCCTAAACACTGCAAAAACAAAGGAACTTATAATGGACTTTAGGAAATGTAACACACACCACCAACCCCTTTTCATTAATGGCAAGAGTGTGGAGAGAGTTCACTCATTTAAATTTCTGGGCATCCATATTACAGATCGTTTCTCATGGACAATCAACACCACAACAGTTGTAAAAAAAAGCACAGCAGCGCCTCCACTTCTTGAGGATACTCAAGAAAAACAGCATGAATCTAAGGCTGCTGGTGTCCTTTTATAAATCCACCATTGAGAGCATTCTTTCATATTGCATCTCTGTGTGGTTTGCTGCGTGTTCTTCTGCCGACAAAAAGGCTATGCAGAGAATCATCAAGACTGCAGAAAACATCATAGGATGCCCTCTACCATCTTTGTCAGACATGGCACTTAGTCGCACTCTCTCAAGAGCCAAAAATATCATCAAGGACAATACTCATCCAGGTCACTTTTTGTTTCAACTGTTGCCTTCTGGTAGGCATTATAGGTCTATACAATCCAGCACCACCAGATTCAAAAATAGCTTCTTTCTAAATGCAATAGTTTCTATTAATAAATAGTCAGACAAATCCAGTCACCCTTTGCACTGTGATTACCGTTTTAATTCATTTTATACTGATTTTATACTGATTTTTATTTTTTTTTATTAAAATGTATTTATTGTATACACCAGTGGAGAGTGCTCCCAATTTCGTTGTATTGTAAAGTACAATGACAATAAAGGCATTCAATTCAATTCATTCAATTCAATTCACTTGGGAAGAGTACGTGAATTTAATTTTAGAGATGTTTGCTTCTGAGAATCCTCTTAAAGAGTCAACGCCCACGCTTGCCTCGGCCAACAAGCTGGAAGCCTCATCTGTCCCACAGCCAGTGTTGCCAGCTGTTCTGTGGCTGCATCCCAGGCCTCCTGACCCTCTCTGGGCCCTGCGGCCACATCTCAGGTTGCCTGTCCCTGTTCTACGGCTACTTCCCAGGTCTCCTGACCCGGTCCCCACCTTGAGGTCAACCCCTTGGTCTCCTGGTCATCCCCCAGATCTGCTCTGGTCTCCTTGCCATCCCCCTGATTGGCACTGGTCTCCTTGGACTCCTAGCCAACTATCTGATCTGCTCTGGTCTTCTTGGTCTCCTGGCCGCCCGCCTGATCTGCTCTGGTCTCCTGGCCATCCCCCTGATTGGCTCTGATCCCCTTGGTCTCCTGGCCACCTGTCTGATCTGCTCTGGTCCCCTTGGTCACCTGGCCAACCGCCTGATTTGTTCTGGTCTCCTGGCCGTCCGCCTGATCTGCTCTGGTCTCCTGGCCATCCGCCTGATCTGCTCTGGTCTCCTTGGTCTCCTGGCCACCCACCTGATCTGCTCTGGTCTCCTGGCCATCGACCTGATCTGCTCTGATCTCCTGGCCGTCCACCTGATCTGCTCCCTGACCTTGCCTTGTTCCTCTGCTCTCCTTGTGCCCCCTTGAACTGCCTGTTTGCCCCTTGTGCCCCCCTGAACCACATGTTATCCCCTACACTCTATGGACAATTAGCTTTTTTTTAACTTTTGTTGTGTATGTAATCTGTTCCTTAAAGGTAGTAGGCTCTGTCACATTACCTGTTGTCTTTTATTTTTGTGCTTTTGTGTTGGAATTATTTTTTCGCTTCCTGTGTTAGTTTTGTAGTACTTGTAGTTTTATTCCTTGATTGATACTCCCTGATTCTCATTCCCTGATTGTTTCCCCAGGTGTTCCTTGTTTTCCATTGTGTATTTAAGCCCTTGTTTTCCCTGTTTCCTTTATCAGTTTTTACTCAATCAGCATGAGAGAGATAAAAGTAGGAACTGGAAACAGCAGTGTTTTGTGTGTGTTTGCTTTGAAGACCTGGTTGGAGTCACTCAGCACACCCTGGATTCGAACTTGTGACTCCAGGCGTGGTAGTCAGTGTCTTTACTCACTGAGCTACCCAGGCCCCCTACACCCTTTCTCTTTATAAGAAGTGCCCCAGGGATTTTTAATGCCCATAGAGAGTCAGAACCTCGATTTAACATCTAATCTGAAGGATGGTGCCTTTCTACAGTGTAGTGCTCCCGTCACTACACTGGGGCATGGCACCTCTTCCAGCAGCAAACTTAGTTTTCCCCAGGAGGTCTTACATCCAGGTACTGACCAAGCTCAACCCTGTTTAGCTTCAGTGGGCAACCGGTCTTGAGCTACAGGGTGAAATGACTGCTGGCCATGTACTTTAATCTGACTAAATCAACCTCAAAAATTCATTTAAATAGCAAAAGTCATTTTTATGGGTTTGATCAAGTAGATAGATCCTTGAGGTAACAACAGCAGGTTACCACTTTTTCAGTGTTATCTGCTAACACAAAAGCAGATATTTTGATGAAAGATGTTATAATGGTATACTGGTGCCCATCTTGCATGAGGGCCTCTATAATGTGTGCATTAATTTCTAAGCTATCTACACCCCCAAGCACACATATACAGCTGCAAGACAAATTGTTCTGGGAAAACAGAAGTGTAGATGTTCTTGCATTCTGGATGTGCATTAATAAACAAGGAGCAGATTTAACACAAGATATGGATTTTACCACCTCACACAATTTATTGTAGCTTTTTTGTTTGTCTTAACAGACTTTCCTTTCTGTTTCATTGCACAGCTTGAACATTATGGTTATAAATATGGTAAACTCAATGTTGTCACCCATGTGCCCTATTACATTATACTAACAATCTCTCACACATAGTTAAGGAGATTTCTCAGTAGTTGCTAATTAGCTAATTACTCGCTTCCCCCTGTTAGAATGACCATTAGGACACATCTGGGATTTAGTGTATGTTTGTTTTCATTTGATTTGCCCAGTGTTTTGAACATACACTTCTGTTCAATGACAAATTTGTAGACAGCATAAAAAAACTATGCTTTGTTCAAGGTTCAAAAGTAAAGCAATGCTTGGAAATGCATACTACCATACCAGTTTATTTATTATTAAAATTTGTACAGTAGAGGGCTGTAACCACCATAGACATTGAGGAGTACATGTCCCCCCCAATATTCATAATAATGGTCTACTGATATGGGTTTTTTCCATGGTTGATTCTAAAATTAAATTATTAAATTAAAACCACCAATGGTTCGGTAAGCACAGGCACCACCGTTCACCTCAAGTTAAATTAATAGACAGTCAAATACAACCTCCGCTAATGCAACTGTATGGATAGAGCTTATTGATAGATAAGCTCTGCCTGTGTTTCATCTGGGTCTTGATAGCATCACAGATACGCATGTATTGTGTGTAGTTGAAAACTCCAAGTTGAGAAAAAAGCCACTGATAGAAATGCTCTCTGCATTTCTCCTTTTCTGGGAACATTACATTTTTGCAGTCAGTTACAACAGCGATGAGCAATAAACTTTTACAAAACAGACACTGTTTGCAGACATCGCTCAACGTGACTGCCATATACTGATAATATATGTCAATAATGTGCACGATGGTTTAAAAGACGAAAGTGAGTTCTTCCTGTTTCCTCGCATGGCCATAATCTATCACACACATAAGCGTCAATAATCCACTTTGATTAATGCCATTAAAATGCTGTTATAGTATAGCTTTAAGCAAGCACTCAGTGCTAATTCAGACAGACATGAAACATTAACTAAAGCGATTGAGGTGTTCATGTGGGATTTTCAAATATGATTAAAATACTGGAGCCGAATTATCACAACATCCCTTCTCATATCCATTTTACTAGCAATGTAATTCCTTCAATAGTGATGTACAGCTTCCGAATTGTGAATATATTCTATTTTGAGTTTCGAATGCAATTTATGTTTATGCATGTATCGTAATTATTAAGTTAATATGTTGATTTAGTAATTAGAGAAAAGAGTTCCCTCTCAACGGAAACGAGCTGTATAATTGCTATGGGTACATGCCCCGAGTGTCACGTGGTCTGCAAAATATTTGACTGATGGCACTTAGCGACGCTACTAGAGAGCTATGTCACGAGCTCCATAAAGGCGCTCACTTTCTGTTCTTCAATGCACAATTTTGTCTAAGCCTGTGTTTATTCCAACGACTCTTTGTCTTCCCTTTTGATTAGAGAACACGGTAAGGGTGTTGTTTATACAGCATACATTTCAGAGCAATTTAATATAGCCTTTTTACTATACATTACAAGGGTCCAACAGGGACATCTGCGGCTTTCAAGGCTCACAATTTCTCACCGTGAGGCGTTAACCTCAACTGTTCCAGGAGCCATTTTGGGTTTCCCTCTCTGTGTCTGAGAAGTCTGAACGGACAGCGGTTTCTTCTTTGTGTTTGTCGTACTCCTCCTGAGCGAAAGCACAAGTCTCGTCAGACATGCTCTGAGGCCTAGCTCAGCAGCCATTTTCTGGCGATCAAAGCATGCGAAAGAGTTACCATGCTCGTCTTGAGCCATTGCTATTAAAAAAAAATGCTGTATAGAGAATTCGTCATCAGAAAGAATATATTTGCCCCTTGTCCTTATTGTATTTTTCTGTGGCCTCAACCATTTTCTCTCTCCTTTCCCCATTCGAAGCGCACTGCCTGTGGCAAAGGGGATCATGCAGGGACCGGTGAACCTGTCCGCAGAGCGAGGGGGCTGGAATAAGATAATATTCCCCTGCGGAGTGCTTCATCTGTGTCATTATTCCTTTGGGATTCCATCAAGAGATGTGAGGTATATTAACTCATTTTCTTTTTCTTTCGCCCATGTGTGGACCAAGACAAGATGTGCACTGCTATCTCTGTTCGATTTTTTGGCGACGGTATGCATTGTCGCCCTTTTCAGTCAGCTGTTGTATCTACACACGATGGTTTTGCAGTCCAACAAAGCGTATTGCTTCAAGGAATTTGAACTAATATCAGCTCCATTTGGAATTTCACTAGTTTTCCCCCCGTGGCTCACGCTGGGGAATGAGTTTGTCAAGGTGATGCTTTTGTTAGGCAAGGATGTTTCACAATATCTGGGTACTAGCGGTGTTCAAAGTGGGACCTGTTCTCCCTGTGAGAAAATTTCACAGGCTTTTGGGGCTCATGATCATGGGTTCCGCTGTCATTCCCATGGGCATGTTGCATGCAAGACCTTTTCAGTGCTGGTTGAACTCCACTTAGGGACTTGAACCTCTGATCTTTTTCTTGAACCACTGATCTCTTTCAGAGATTCAGGGCAGCCATGTCCTTTTCCAGTCAGACAACAGGACGATGGTGTACTAAATCAATCGCCAGTGAGGAGTGTGCTCTCATGCCATGCTGAGGCTGGCATGGCGCATTCGTCTGTGGGCACAGGACAATGTGCTGTCCCTACAAGCTGTACATGTTCTGAGCCAGTTGAATTTGGGGGGGTGGGTCTCCTGTCCAGACGGGGCTTGATGCCCAGAGAATGGACATTACATCCTCAGAAAGAGGAACAAATCTGGAGAAGATTCGGCAGAGCGGAAATGGATAAGTTCGATTCGAGTGAGACGTCACAATGCCCTCTCTGGTTTTTTCCCCCTTGCCCCCGGCATGGCTGGGCATCGATGCGTTGGTGCATCAGTGGCCGACAATGCATCTTTAAGTGTTTCTACCGACCAGTCTGCTGTACGCAGTTCCGCAGAGAGTATGGCAGGATCAGATTCAGCTTCTGTTAGTGATGCCGAATTGGACAGTATGGCCCCTTAACTCTCTGGCTCTTTGGAATGATGGTTTATCCCCTGCGGTGGTTGATACCATTGTGAATACTAAAGCTCCATCAACCAGAAAGCCTAATGCATTCAAATACCATATGTTTTGCTTCTTAGTGTACAGCGTGAGAAGAAGATCCAGTTCACTGCCCTATCGGTACAATATTGGAATTTTTGCAATAGCATTTTGGGGCTGGGTTGCCCCATCAATGCTTAATGTCTAAAGTCAATTACTCAGCTATAACGGCTAAGCTCTTATTAATGGAGTCCCTGTTGGTGGACATTCTGTTGTCTCTTTTTTATGTGCGGCGTACAATGGCTCAGATATTTTCGTCCTGCCGCGTTCCTTTAGGGAATTTATCTGTTGTTTTGAGGAACTCTCGGGAGCCCCGTTTGAGCACCTGGCAACAGTTGCTGATAAGTTTCTGATTCTCAGAATGGCCCTGCTGGTGGCATTGGCATCAATTAGGAGGGTTGGTGATTTGCATGCCCTGTCGGTCAATCCCTTATGTATGGCTTTTGTGCCAGGGTATTCAAGGCTATTTGGCTATTTGCCCAAGGTCATGTCTACATATTTTGCACTTGCAGACTATTCATTTTCAGGCTTTCTTTCCTCCCACATTTGAGTAGGAGGAGCATGAAAGGTTACATATGCTTTGCCCAGTTAGGGCGCTGCAAGTTTATGTTGACCGTGCAAGCCGGTGGAGTAAGTCAGAGCAGTAATTTGTGTGCTTTGGTGGTCGCAACAGAGGTGTTTTGGTGTCCAAGCAAAGAATGTCTCATTGGCTTGTTGATGCAAATTTGAGTGCTTACGAAGTGTGTGGTTTACATTCGCCTTCGGGTATTCAAGCCCATTCTATGAGGAACATTGCATAGAGGTGCATCATTGGAAGGCATTTGTATGGCAGCAGGAAGGTCCTCTGCATTTGTTAAATATTATCATTTAGATAAGAGTTTGACTCCTGCTTCCCAGACTAGCTCTGCTGAAACAGGATTAAGCTCATAATTTCCTCTGTCATACTCAGACACTTTAGCTTGCTTGTACACCACTATATGCTTGCCACACGGTCATAGACAGTTGGCAGCTTCTGTTCGCATAGCGTGAGTCTCGATTACGTGAAGCATAACCCTGGTTCCCTGATAGGGAATGAGACACTGCGTAAGCTTGCCATACTCTCTAGTAGCTGCGTAGGCTCATGCCTTCCTGCTGAAAATCAAACGCGATAACGTGAATCAAGCACCTTTATGGAGCTTGTGATGTAGCTCCCTAGTAGCATCGCTAAGTGATATCAACCAATAAATTGGCATGATTGTATAAAGGCTTCAGACCACATGAAACTCAGGGCGTGTCCCCATAGCGATTATGCAGCATCTCGTTCCCTCACAGGTTTACCCTTCACCTAACCGGTGAATTATGCTTACACATACAAGGAATTTGTCTTGGTGACAGAAGCTTCCAGTGCACAAACGATATAACAACAAGACAGAGATAATAAAAAACAGAATAAAAATAAAAAATGAATAGAAAATATAAGTATAAATACACATTAGGACAAATTCCGAACTCTCCTGTACTGATCAGAGAGTCCCAAAGCTGCTCTAGGGACAGAACGATATGCATCCTTTAATTTTGTGTAGCAGTGAACCAGTATATTTTTGTCTATGGTGGGGCATGTCATTTGCTATCTGTATTTTGGCAGTTCACGTGTAAGGTTGGCTCTGTTAAAATCACTGAGAATAATAATAAATTAGTCTGGGTATTGTTGTTTCATGTCTGTGATCTGATCAGCCATGGCTTTTGCAGTGCTGCGACATGTAGTATTATGACTTAGTATAATCATCTGCGACACGACAGCTTGTATTAATCAACAACATTGGTGTATAACTGACAATGCTATGCACTTTCGTTGTAGGTTTTCAAAAGTACAGTGATAATATGAAAAATAAATGACATATATAAAGAAATACATATATAAATGAGTGCATTTAAACATCTTTTAACAACTATTTTAAATATTTAAAGAATGTTTCTCTTTCATTTTCATTATGGATGAAATGCCTTGACTTCATGGTTTTACACTTTTGCTCATCTTCTAATGACTTGAAAGATTTCAGAAGACATGACAACATTTCTGGTAAGGGTACACCATGAGCAACGATGGTTTTTACAATGCATTCTGAACATTTTTAAGGAGCAAACGTTTCAGTGCACTTGAACGATTTTGCAATTGAGACAGTGCTAGAAATGAGAGACTCTCTGTTATCTGCCCTGACTACTGAACTAGGGACCTGATTGAGACACACCATGTTTCATAATGCAATGCACCTAACGGGACCTTTTCTTTATATTGTAATGAGTGTAAGTTATATCAGAATTTTTTTATAATCAATAATATGAGGTCATGTGATGACAAAGTAGCATACTATTGTTTGAAATATTTAATAATTTACATATTATTTTTAACAATAGTTGGCAGTACATTGCATATTAAGCAGTACTAGTATTCCATTCCGAACATAGCCTAAGAATGTGGAATTCTGAATGTGATATGACTTTTTTGTGACCTTCCTGCAGAGCGGTGCGTAAATATTGACATTAATTTGTTTGACAGATTATCATACAAATCTACTTACAGTGCATTAAAGGGATAAAAGTCATATGTGTATTTCCTGGGAATTGAAACCATGACCCTGGTGTAACTTCCATACTCTACAGGAACATTAGGCAGCAGCATGTTCAGTTCATCATCAGGGTCAATCCCATAACAGAATGTGTTGTTTATGCATCAGATAAATCGCATATTACTAGATAATGGATGCCTTGAAACTATTATTAGTACTGCTGTGCTTCCAAAGCTTTTAGGAAATTATTATAACCAACTCACCTGAATGCCTGTGCATAGATTGACTAGCCAGCACATTTTTTATTTCTTTGACAGAATAAATATTGTTATAGACACAAAATAATGTCAAATTTGCTCATGCTCAAATCCCTTGATATTTGAGTCAAGGCTGTATATGTGAGACACCTAAATGTATGTATTTTATCTCACTGAAAATCTTAAAAAAAACTTTCTGTGTGGTAAAATCTTAATTGACTGTTTTTTATTTAATATGGCTGAATCACAGTACAGTATCTTTTTGCAGTGCTGGACAGTAACAAATAGCATATATGGGCAACAACACAGACAATATTAAATATAATATTAAACACTCACAATTATAAGCTAACATGTCTGAATCATCCTGACTATATTAGGTTACACCAACAAAACAAATTTTTTGTTACTAATTTTTAGAGTTAGGTCAGGCAGAAATACAGTAGCTCCTTAAGACAAAAATTTTAGGTTTTACAGTGTATGGCTTCAGCTTTAGTAAATTATATATAACAAATAATAATACATTCAACATATACTATATAGTCCCCTTTTCCACAACACTGCAAACCATGCAGTACAAAATCCTAACCCCTGGCTGTAGGACAATCATGAGTATATGATTAAATTCTTCATTTTCTTAACCCCAGAACAGACTTTGCATTTTTATCTGTGTTCTTCGTGTTTCTCGTTTCTCAAGTGTTTCTCATCATGAATGATATGACCTCAGTGAGATCTTGCGTAAACGCCAAAGCGGACTGTGTACATCAAAATTGCAATAGTCTGTAATGATACCAGTGAAATTTCAAGGTTCTTGAAACCAGTTTCGATACCAAAATGTGCTATTGAACACAATCTTTTAGCCTATTTTAAGTTACATTTCCATGTAAATAATACATTTACAGAAATGCATGTTTCCTTCAAGTGTTTCTTAAATAAGTATGCATTGCTTAAGTGTTTTTAAGTAGGGCCCTACTGAAATCTGTTTTATTTTTTTTCCTAAATCCTTTTTTAATTATTTTTCCAGAATTCAATGTTTTCAAGTTTGATTTAATTTCATAATCAAAATGGTGTCTAATCAAATTCATTCTTAAGCTTTTAAAAACGTTTAACAAGTTCAAATTAGAACACTTAATGTTTAACATACCATTGCATTTTTTAACAAATGTTTCATTCAGTAAAAGAGCACTCTTGCGTGTGACTTCATTATTATTACTTATTAATCATAATTTATTATTATTATTATTAGGTCAAGTCAAGTCAAGTGGTTTTTATTGTCGTTTCAACCATATACAGTTAGTACAGTACACAGCAAAACGAGACAATGTTCCTCCAGGACCATGGTGCTACATAAAAACAACAAAGGACCAACACAGGACCACATGAGACTACACAACGAAATAAAATACCTATATAAAATACCTATGTATACCTATATAGTGCACGTGCAAACATGTGCAAAAAGTACGGGACAGTACAACAAATTTCTGACAATGAACAGGTCAATAGACAAAGTGCAGCGCCGACCAGTACACAGTAGTGCAAAAAGATTACAGTTTCTAAAAAAAAAAAAAACGTAAACATAACATACTATGAGATAGTGTTCTATGCACATAGCAGTTATTGGGGTAGCAGACAGTTATAAAGTGACAGTAATTAAAGTGCAACTCAGGACACGTGTGTGTGTGTGTGTCAAACCAGTCTCTGAGTATTGAGGAGTCTGATGGCTTGGGGGAAGAAGCTGTTACACAGTCTGGCCGTGAGGGCCCGAATGCTTCGGTACCTCTTGCCAGACGGCAGGAGGGTAAAGAGTTTGTGTGAGGGGTGTGTGGGGTCGTCCACAATGCTGGTTGCTTTGAGGATACAGTGTTTTTTGTAAATGTCTTTGATGGAGGGAAGAGAGACCCCAATATTAATACAGTGAATATATTATATTACAGTTGTAATATATTTGTTCAATTTCAGATGTCTAGCTTTTATATTGACGTAAGCTTGTATTTTCACGTGTGGTTTTGATAGACATGTAAACAGGTTGCTATATGGCCCAGTGTGATCATTACATCACAAATGCTGTGATTTAGTTATATAAAAATATAGTCTACATGTGCTTCTCGCTTCACAGTGGTTTATATCCCATACAACAAATAATTATAAATTTATCTTATGGTGTGCAAATGCTATTATGCCATATTATATGAAACAAGGACAACTGAGTGAATTGGAAAGCACAAAAATTAGGCTTCTAATTTAAAACTTGGCTAATGTTAATAATATATTGATGCCTCAAAAATATATTGATAAAATAACATGAAGATCAGTAATTGATATATTGATATTTTGTGACATGCCAATACATAATACACATATATATATATATATATATATATATATATATATATATTAGAATTAGCACGTTAAACGCATGAACTATATATGCATGATTTATATCCACGGCTCTATCACAGGAGAGAGCATAATGGTCAACTGGTGTTTTACTACAGTACTGCCCATAAAATATCTATGGGACTGCCACGTTATGCTATTTTATACTTAGATTGTAGGCTCACCTTGGTATAAGGGTTCTAGTGTGTGTGTGTGTCACGATTCCCTTGTTGTCTGCCCCGTGTTTCACTAGTCTTTGTCACAAACTCCAATTCCCATGATTCCCGGCCCTCATCACTGCCAGCCCTGTGTCATTGTTCTCACCTGATTGTCGTTTGTCATCATCATGTCTCCTGTGTATTTAAACCCTGCTGTTTCTCCATTCCCCTGTCGATCGTTGATGAATGTAGATGTTTCTGACTGTTTTGAGGTCCTGACTGTGTTGATGTTCTAACTGTTTGCCCATGTCCTGATGTTTGCTCTCATGCCTGTCTTGCCGTGTTCATCCTGCCGTGTTTTCCCAGTTCATGTGCCCTTGAATGTTTTTGTGTTTTAGTTTCTGTTTACCCATCGTGGTTGTTTCCTTTGTTCCTGTCTGTTTATTTTCACCTTTGTTCAATAAACCCGCTTGTAGATCCTCATTACAGTGTGTGTGTTGTGAAGTGTGTGTCAGTGTAATGACACCGGGCGGACACATTAGAAAGGTTCTGCCCTTCCCATCAATGCGTTAATTGCGATTAAGAAAAAATAACGTGCAAACATTTCAAATTAATTTAACGCGTTAATGCACATTCTGGATTTTGGTGATAGTTAAGACTTGATATATATATATATATATATATATATATATATATATATATATACACTCACCTAAAGGATTATTAGGAACACCATACTAATACTGTGTTTGACCCCTTTCAGCCTTCAGAACTGCCTTAATTCTACGTGGCATTGATTCAACAAGGTGCTGAAAGCATTCTTTAGAAATGTTGGCCCATATTGATAGGATAGCATCTTGCAGTTGATGGAGATTTGTGGGATGCACATCCAGGGCACGAGCTCCCGTTCCACCACATCCCAAAGATGCTCTATTGGGTTGAGATCTGGTGACTGTGGGGGCCATTTTAGTACAGTGAACTCATTGTCATGTTCAAGAAACCAATTTGAAATGATTCGAGCTTTGTGACATGGTGCATTATCCTGCTGGAAGTAGCCATCAGAGGATGGGTACATGGTGGCCATAAAGGGATGGACATGGTCAGAAACAATGCTCAGGTAGGCCGTGGCATTTAAACGATGCCCAATTGGCACTAAGGGGCCTAAAGTGTGCCAAGAAAACATCCCCCACACCATTACACCACCACCACCAGCCTGCACAGTGGTAACAAGGCATGATGGATCCATGTTCTCATTCTGTTTACGCCAAATTCTGACTCTACCATCTGAATGTCTCAACAGAAATCGAGACTCATCAGACCAGGCAACATTTTTCCAGTCTTCAACTGTCCAATTCTGGTGAGCTCTTGCAAATTGAAGCCTCTTTTTCCTAGTTGAAGTGGAGATGAGTGGTACCCGGAGGGGTCTTCTGCTGTTGTAGCCCATCTGCCTCAAGGTTGTGTTTGTTGTGGCTTCACAAATGCTTTGCTGCATACCTCAGTTGTAACGAGTGGTTATTTCAGGCAAAGTTGCTCTTCTATCAGCTTGAATCAGTCGGCCCATTCTCCTCTGACCTCTAGCATCAACAAGGCATTTTCGCCCACAGGACTGCCGCATATTGGATGTTTTTCCCTTTTCACACCATGGTGAAAATCCCAGTAACTGAGCAGATTGTGAAATACTCAGACCGGCCCGTCTGGCACCAAGAACCATACCATGCTCAAAATTGCTTAAAACACCTTTCTTTCCCATTCTGACATTCCGTTTGGAGTTCAGGAGATTGTCTTGACCAGGACCACACCCCTAAATGCATTGAAGCAACTGCCATGTGATTGGTTGATTAGATAATTGCATTAATGAGAAATTGAACAGGTGTTCCTAATAATCCTTTAGGTGTGTATATATATATATATATTATATATATTGATGGAGCAACATAATTTGCGTGAAAATAAATGGTTATATTGATTAAAAATTCTTATGACTATTAATGTAATAATTTTTATAGTGCAGACATAGTTCAGATATAGGAGCAATAGTAACAGGGCAAAATTTGTCAACATTTGCAAATACTTTTGGGACAGCAAGATGCACTTTGAGTAACAAATTAAGATACTCTTTTCAAAGTAACCAATTCAGAAAAGGGTGCGTCTCTTCCTGTTACCTTCAATTACATTTTGAATTTCACAACATCTCAAGATCTATAAACAAATTAATCTCCATTGTGATTGGATCAGTCACTGTGAGCCTACTTTGAACATTCTTCATAACAAACAAATATCTGAATATGTACCACACAAACCCTTGCGATAATGTTGTCATTGATTTGCAAAAACAGAAATGATTAAGTTTGTCATGAGCTGGGTGAAAGAGGGAAATATGTGGGCTGCTCATTCTTCAGAGCAAACTCAAGGTTATTTTGATAGTACTATCATACAATCATTAAGGGAATGATAAATAATTAGATTTATGTTGCATATCATATACAGTATTAACATTTTCAACTTCTCACATTCACTCTCTCTATACTACATCGGAGGCTCTGATGAGATTCATTACAAAGTTTATTCATCTGCCATCAGTTAGCATGTCACATGATCAAAGATTGCATATTTTTCCCCAACAATGAAAGACATCTTTTACAATTCCTGAAATTTCAATCATGGTATAATCATGGAAAAATCACCAAAAGTATAGTGTGCAGTAAGCTTCACACAGTATTCAGGATAAAAACCATTTCCTTAATTATTATATTATTACAGTATCATTAGTTTTATGGAATCTGATTAATTTAATGAAGTCAGATTAGTGATAGAATTAAACATGCCATCCTTCAACTATTTTAATTTTAATTCTTTGTTCATAACATTAAACCTATTAGCCTAACATCAGCTCTGCTCTATGATGCTTAAAGAAGCTGGATTTCAAATCAAAATGTGTAATCATTGACATTTCTGGCATTTAGGATGGCAGTGTTTACACTGACAGTAGTCACTTGTTGATAAATCAAGCAGGAGCCAAACATTTTGTCCTGCCTGGACATGAATTGAACAACAGGCAGAATGACACACTGCAGCAGGAGAAATGCTGAGTTTGTTTACTGACCTTCTCGTCTCCCTGCTGGCAACAAACAATCAGAGATGTCTGTCTCTCTACCTCTGATCTCGAAAAACTGGGGCAAGGTGACTTAAGCTCCAGAACTCCACTAAAGCACTATTCCACCTCATTGGTCACTTTTTCACCTGCAACACAGAGAAAATGCATTCTGGATATGTGTTTACAAAGCATTGATTGCTCAATTTTATCAACCAAAGATGTAGATGTAGAAAATATATGTGTAAGGCGGGGTGCCAAGGTGTTTGCATTCAAAGTACAGAAATCCCTGGTCGACTCACCTAAATAACGTTAGTCATTACCGCTGATTACTGTTAACATTATTCTGGCCAAGGGTACATAAGAAACTATGGAGAGTAAATAAAAGTACTCTAGATACGCTAGTGTTGGTCGACCTATCCAGAGAGTATTAGTCACTCCTTCTGGCTGTGAGTAGTGTTCATTTAATTAAGTGTATGCAGATCTAGGGGGACTAAACAAAAATATTCTTCAGATAAAAGTATGCATTGAGCAACTTGTCTGAATAGTATTAGTCAACTACCTCTGAATAATGATCCCGGAATGATTTGTGGAATGAACACGCATAACCTGGCCAGTGCATTCACTCTACTAACCGGAATCCAAATGAATGAGTGCAATTTAAAATTATAGAATTACCTAGTGTGGTGAACATCAGTTAAGATGGCATTACAGGGACCAGATTATGGCAGATCTCTAACTGCTGGTGTGGAAGAAGATGTGCCACACTGTGATTGGATCCTTGGTGAATGAACATTCCAGACACCTCTTACAGGGAAGGAAGGGTGACTTTCTGCACCCACCCCCACCAAGGAGAGGCCTTCTCATTGGACTACAGGTTGACTTTAACTCATCAATTTCAGTCCTACGGTTTAGGCAAGAACTGCCATAAAAATTCCTTCAGGACCTCCCGGAAGCAGCAGCAGTGTAGGGCCACAGAGATCTATTCATTCCTATGTTTGGAGGCCTTCAATTAATATAAACTGCAACACATCCACTACATCTTCATGCAAAGCACAGTTTATGTTAATGATTATTGACTGTTAACACAACAGTTCACAGGACAGACCTATTAACAGATAAACGAATGCGTGGATGATGACTTAACCATCTTATCATGTTTGGTCTCTATCTGTTCCATACGATATCATAAATAATTTGAAAGAGGTTTGGTAAAGAGATAATGCATGGGGGAAATGTTAAAGACACGGTTTTAACACTGTACTTTATTCTATGCATATGAGTTCCACACTAGGGCGGGCAACACTGTGGCTACTTCAGACACTAGTGACCAATCACACACCAGGATTGGAAAGGCACCAGATTTCAATCTCCTCCTCATCAGAAAGGGATATATATGTCCCCCGGGTAGACACACCCTTGTTCTGCATTTCCAACTCGATGGGGAAGGAGACACCAACAGACACTATGTCCTGATTTTCTGACCTGACGAGGAAAGTGACTACAAGATAGGGGAGCTTATGCTTTTGCAAGCAAAATCTTTTATATTGCTTTTGGCTGCACTCTAGCTGAAAAAGTGCCCCAGCATTGAGGGACCTTATCTGACCCTTACAGATTCTCCAGCAGCGCAGCCCAGTCCACAAAGGACCTCTGCATCGGCAGACATTGCCTGTCCCACACGGATCCTCAGTGATGCAGCCAGCCTGCAAAAGACTCTGTGAAGATTCAACTGACACACCTTCCCAGTCCATTCACTTGGTGTAACCGAAGTTCAGCATCCTCCAGCCCAGTGTGGCAACAACAACTGGATCGCAGCTATGCGCCCTACCCACTGCACGCTACCCTCATTACCAGTGGAAGACATCTCAACTGCCGGACTGATCACCCGACTGTGTGGAATGTAAATATAAACTTACCAAACCTCTTTCTAGAGACCTTTGCATTAGTATATATTTGCAGCATATGTTTTTATAACTTGCTTAGTTAATAGTTACCTGGGGTCAGCTTGTTATTAAAGATAAATAAGCATTATTTATCACCATTTTGCCAGAGCCATTAGGTGGTTTCCCATAAAGTGCATTCCCATACAATTTTATCCCATTGCTACATTCAGTTCAACAGCATTGCATTTATCCGTTCTGTGTTCAAATCATTTGTTTGTTTTATTGTTTAATTCAGTACTTTCCTTTTGGTTATTATTTTATTATCCTTTAGCAGTGCATATTCATTATTAGCATTATTAATAATTGTGGTATTTAGTCTTGCATATCTAGTGTTAATACATTTCCTTAATTTTACTACAACTTTAATGTTGCTGCTGGCAGCTGGCAAAGACAATGGAATGAAGAACCCAAGTGCAAATGTATTAATAAACGTGAAAACCAAAAAACCCTAACTACAAACAAGAAACATAAACACGAACTTGACATGACATGACATGATATGATATGTCTTAAAACTTGACTTGACATACACATGGCTTGACATGAACACGTTACCAAACACACAATACCTGACAAAGAACAATGGTAAACATGAGGGCTTAAATACATGACCTGGGAGAACATAAACCAATGAAAAATCAGAACTCTAAACAAGATAGTCAAACAATGAACCAAAGAAAAGACACATGAACATGGAGGTAAACATGAAATCACATGACAAGGGAATCACATGACATGATACAGGAACTAAACTTTTCAAAGTAAAAGACATGAAAAACATGAATCAACTAAGTACACATGACAACAACTGTGTCTTCAGTGTGTTGATGATCAAAGACTCCACACTCTCCACACTCTCACAAATCCTTCAGCTAAATCAGCTGACCAACTCCCTCTAGTTTACATTCATTCTAAATTATCGAACAGCTCTTTTGGGAGTGTTCTTATATTGTTAAGATAGTATTCTTAACTGGTGCCCCGTATTAAAAAAGGGGGAGGAGTCATCTGATACACTCATAACCACAACTTAAGTGACATGTGATTAAAAATCACTACGTCATCAGTGAATTGAGTAGAAACCACTACACTAGAATAATCTAGTATCCAAATCTAGATAAGATCTCAATTTTTTCTTTTTTTCTTTTTTTTATTTATTTTTTTTTATTATTGCAAATTAACAAAAGAGTAACACATACAAGGGAGTGAGACACATATACAATACAGAAGAGAGAAAAAGCACAAAAACAAAAACAACGAAATACAAAACAGCCCAACACAGTCATCGATAAAGTGGTGTATGTAGACAGATGAGATCCTTTCTGTGACGCAAGTATAGATAGGGGCAGTCCGGTAGTATCAGTATATTTTTAGTGAGGGTATTAATCGCCCCAACAATCACAACAACAACAGCAATATATTAATATTAGTGGTGATAGTATCAATGATAATATTTATAATGATAATTCATGACAATAATAGGAGCATTAGCTCTAGCAATCTATAATAATAATAGTGACAATAGTACTAATAACAATACATTTAGGTCAGTCAATAATGTCACCGTACCTGCTCTAAACTCTAGGTCAGGGGGCTGATCCACAACTGCCAGTGAGCTCCACACAGATACCGACACCTCTCCTCTATTCAATATTCCGATTCCCCTCACCGCCGCCAGCGACACCCAACCCCCGTAGTTAAGCTTCTAGGCTCCATTGAGGTGTCCTCTTTAAAAAAAAAAAAAAAAAAAAGAAAGTACGCCGGGGCACCATAACAGGCACCTCCAAACCAAGCTCCCTTAGTCTGTTTGTGACCTGACGTAACCAAATGTTATGGGTGGTTGGCCCTCTTACCCCCTTCCTTTTTTTTTTTTTTCTTTTTTTTTCTTTCCCTTTCCTTTCTAATCTTTTTTTTTTCCATCTTTTTTTTTTCCTTTTTTTCTTCTTCTCCTTTCCCCCCTTTCCTTTCCCCCTTTTTTATTTTTTCCCTTCCATGGCTTTGAGCAAGGTGTGCACTGGTTAGCTCCCCAGCCAGAGACACCACATCCAACCCAGGTATCAAATCAATGATTCTTTAACACGAGGGAGGGATCTGGCCAGAGGCAGTGAAAGGGAAGGGCCAGTCAGTCCAATCACTGATTCTGTAATGATTATGCCAACAGGATATGCCAGTTGCACCCACCAACAGCACCTAGAACAGACGCCCGACCCAGACCATTTATATTTTTAACGAAATGTTATACATATTTATAAAATATTTTCTGAATTGTCATTTATATAGAAAGAGAGAGGAAGGGAAGACTAATCATTCTATAATAATAATAATAATAATAGTATCAATATCATCATCCCTACTACCACCATCTTTGATAAAAAAAAAATAAATAAAAAAAAAAATAAAATAAAAAAAATAAAAATAGCAATAGTATGCAGATTTTAAATAAAATAAAAGTACAGCTTATCGAACATTATACATATACATGTATACATACATACATATGCACACACATACACATACATGCATGTATACATACACACATACCTACATATACATACACACGCATACATACAAATAGATACATATACATATATATATAAAGGGCATCTATACTGAATAATTGTAGTACTGTACAGTAATGATATTACTGTAATATCATCAGTAGTGTGGTTGGGAGAATGCGTTGGTCCGGTTCCAGGTTATTGATTTATATGAAGATGAGTTAGGAATGGTTTCCAGATATCAAGAAATGTAGATATAATATTCTTGTTAGTGTATGTAAGTTTTTCTAATGTGATGTACTCTATTAGAAGATTATTCCAGTGATTGATATGTATACAGTTTTTGGACTTCCAGTTTTGCAAAATTACTTTCTTGGCGATAGTTAGAGAGATGAGGAGGGGGTTTTTGTATTTGATTGGGAGATTATCAACTTCCATGCAGT
Organism: Xyrauchen texanus; assembly: GCF_025860055.1. NCBI lineage: Eukaryota > Metazoa > Chordata > Actinopteri > Cypriniformes > Catostomidae > Xyrauchen > Xyrauchen texanus. Next base: position 8,819,731 of record NC_068291.1, on the reverse strand, counting down.
TATTAAGTAAACAGAGTGACGGAGATGGAGGGATTCCACAACCCATGATAACGGAGAGTTTTGTGGTCACTGATATCCAAAATGAGTGAACTGATTGACAGGTCCATAGGGCATGAAAATAGTCATCTGTGCTCCCCAGTGTGCACTGTGAACAAATGTCTGTGTCCCTCAAGCCCATTATAAACATCTTTCTTTCGGTGATGTGAATCCTGTGAATAATCTTGAACTGTATGAGCTGGAGGTTAGTATTATTAGTCATCGAGAATGTGTTGTTACAGATTTCCTTCCAGAGGTCGGTGTTGGGTGAGAAGGCTAAGTCTTTTTCCCATTTATTCATGGGTATTATAATTGTTGTATCATTATTTAATAAAAGTTTATGTAGTTTGGATATTAGTTTGTTGGTATTAGTGATTTTCATTAAATCTTCCATTAACTGAGAGGGATGAAGTGGGTTATTAATTATGTTAATCTTGGATTTAACTATGGATTTAATTTGTTGATATTGTAGAAACTGTTCTCCCCAAGACCGTACCTCTGGACTAATATTTTAAATGATACTGAATTGGTTGTTTTCAAATAAGTGATGGAGATGAGTGATTCCTTTTTGTTTCCAAGATGGAAAATTGATCGGTTTATTGCATAATTGAAAATCAGGGTTGAACCAAATGGGGGTGTATCTACATGATGTTAGTGGTGAATTATTAATTTTGTTTAATTTCCACCAGGCTGTCAGAGTTGATGCAATTGTAATATTATTAAAATAGAGCATTTTCTTAATTGATTTTGGTAGAAAGGCAAGGTCTGAAACTGAAGTATCTTTGCAATGGTTTTGTTCTAATTCCATCCATGAATTATTATGATTATTTTTATGAATCCATTTATATAAATATTGTAGCTGGTTTGCTAAAAAGTAATATTGAAAATTTGGAGATTCTAGGCATGTTCATGTGATTTTGTCTTTTGTAATTTTTCCAGTGAAATTTTAGGTGTTTTATTTTTCCAATAGAAGTGAGAGGTTAATGAATCCAGTGATTTGAACCATTTATCGGTGGGTGTTGTTGGAAGCATTGAGAACAGATAGTTGACTTGTGGTAAAGTTTTCATTTTAACTGTAGCAATGCGACCGATAAGTGATAGTGGTAGGTTAGTCCAGCGTTTTAAATCATCTCCAATTTTTTTTAAAAGTGGGGTATAGTTGAGATTAAACAACTCTGACAGTCTGGAGGAAATGTTGATACCCAAGTATGTAATGTTGCCAGTGTGGAGTGGAAGAGAAGACTCATGAGCTGTGGAATCCCAGGCACCCTCTGAAAGTGGTAATATTGTTGATTTATTCCAGTTTATTGTATAATCAGAAAGTTTTGAGAAAATATTGATAATTTTAAAGGTTTCTTTCAATGACTTATAAGGGTTTTGTAAACATAACAACAAATCATCTGCATAAAGACAGATCTTATGTTGTGTATTGACGTTTTGTATTCCTTTGATATTATCATTTTGTCATATTGCTGCTGCAAGTGGTTCTATAAATAGGGCAAATAAAGAGGGAGAAAGTGGGCATCCTTGTCTGGTCCCTCTGTGAAGTGTGAAATTTTGTGATGTAATCCCATTTGTTGTTATTGTGGCCCTAGGTGAAGTATATAATATTTTTATCCAGTGGATGAATGACTCTCCAAAGCCAAATCTATGTACAGTATTAAAAAGAAATGTCCAGTTAACTTTGTCAAATGCTTTTTCGGCATCAAGTGATACAATTATTGTTTTGGTATGATTTTGTGGGCAAGGTTAATTAGGTTGAATAATCTATGCATATTATCTGAAGCATTCCTGTGTTTAATAAAACCTGTTTGATCATGGTGAATTAACATCGGGATAACTGTTTCTATTCTAGTAGCTAATGCTTTGGTAATGATTTTTAAATCTGTGTTTATTAATGAAAGAGGGCGGTAACTAGAAGGGTGCATTGGATCTTTGTTTGGTTTTAGCAAAAGTGTCATAACCGCCGTATTCATGTGTGTTGGTATTGTCGAAGTAATTTTAATTTCTTTAATAACGTTGAGGAATAAAGGAGAAAGAATTGACCAGAAGTGTCTATAGAATTCAGCTGGTAGACCATCAGGTCCGGGTGATTTGTTATTTGGCATTTGGTCTAATGCTTTATGGAGTTCAGCATGAGTGAGAGGTGTATCTAATGCATTTGCCTGTTCTTTTGACATTGATGGTAGCTTTAATTCTTTTAGAAAATGTTCTATTTCTGCTTCATCTGGATTGCGATTAGAAGAATATAATTTTTGGTAGAAAGTTCGAATACATTATTAATTTCTTGTGGGTTCTGGGTTATTTTATCTAAATCATCGTATATGGATGGAATAATTGCTTTTTCTTGTTTACGCTTTAGTTGATTTGCTAAATATTTACCCATTTTGTTACAATATTGGTATTGTTTGTATTTGAGTTGTTGGATAATAAACTGTGTTTTTTGGTTTATTATGCTATCGAGTTCAGCTTTAAGACTGTTTAGTTCGCATTGTATTTGTTCACTAGGGCTGGTAGAGTAGGTATCTGTGAGGAGTTTAATTCTCTGTTCCAAGTTATTTTCCAGCTGTTGTTGTTGTTTTTTCCTGTATGATGAATATGATATTATTTTTCCTGTAATTACTGCTTTGCCTGTTTCCCATAATAATGATGGTGAAATCCCAGGAGAGTCATTCATTTCCAGGAAGAAAGCCCACTCTTTCTTAATAAAACTGTCGAAGTCAGAATCGCGAATTAGTGAAGTATTGAAGCGCCATCTATTGGGGCGTTTAATAGAGGATTGAGTATTTAATGAGCTGGAGATGGGAGCATGATCGCTGATTATGATTGGATGAATTGAAGTTTCTATTACATGTTGGGTTAGTGAGTTACTGATGAGAGAAAAATCAATTTGGGAAAAGGACTGGTGAAAAGAAGAAAAATAGCTATATTTTCTGAGTGAAGGGTTATTCATTCTCCAACTATCGCCAAGTCCAAAATTAGTCATATATTGTTTGATTGTTTCAGTAGACTGGCAGGTTCTTGTAGAATTTGATCGGTCCATTTGTGGGTTTATAACAGTATTGAAGTCTCCAGCAATAATAATATTATTTGTATCGGGTAGTAGTGAGAAAAAATTATGAAAGAAGGATGGATCATCACTGTTTGGTCCATAAATATTAGCTAGTGTGTATGTTATATGGTTAATGGATACATTGATGATGACAAATCTCCCTTCTGGGTCAATAACAGACGTGTTAAGAATTAGTGGGATATTTTTATTTATTAATATTGAAACTCCTCGTTGTTTACTATTGTATGTTGATGAGAATATGTTGTTAAATTGATTAAATGTTAGATTTCCAAGTTCTGATTTTGATAAGTGTGTTTCCTGTATAAAAGATATATCAGCCCCTAATTTCATCAGATGGTTAATTATTTTAGTCCTTTTTGTCTGGGTCCGGAAGCCACGCACATTCCATGATACCATTTTAAGTGTTTGCATGATTGTTGATTAAATGTCTAGAAAGAGATAATGATGATAATAGTAAAAACAAAAAAAGAAAGAGACTGTAGGCTATACACATGTAGAGTATACATATAAACATGTACAGAGTGACATAGTGAGACAGAATAAACAAAAGCATAAGGATCGGTGGATCAAGATCCACGTATCCGTTTAAAGAAAAGAGAGAGGGTGGTTCATCATATCAATATATAGGCTAATCTGACAGTCGCAGATTGTTCGATGTTATAGCTACTATATTAAAAGAGCCATGGAGTAATTTTTGAGTCATGGTAGAGCTGTCCATCGATAAAAAGTTTGTCCACAATTATATTTGCACGTTTATTGTTTTGTCTGTGTTTTTTCATGATGGGGTAGAGAATTTTGCGCCGATTGTTTATTTCGCGTGGAAATTGATCATTTAATCCGTAATTGGTTCCTTTCAGTTCTTTGCCTTTGCTTTTTATGAGTTCTTTGTGTTTGTAATGTTCCAGTTTAGTGATGATCGGTCGAGGTGATTTATTTGAACGTGTTCCGAGACGGAGATAAGATCTCAATTGATGATCAATAATAATTGGAATATCATTTATTGAAGGAGTCAGATTGGGTCTTAACTAACTTAAATAGTTCTGATGCTACATCCACATGTGGACGAACAAGACGAAAGTGCAGATACCTTAACCACTTCGCTGGATTCCACCATTGGGCCAGCAAGGTGGCATTTTTACATCACATTTTTAAAATCCAAACTACAGTAACTGCAATAAACTAACAAATGTAACCCTAGGGTCATTTTACTTTATTTGGTGTAACAATGCAGCCAGGTTGATTCAGTCATATTAAACAATATTTTGACCTGAATAAAACCAGTAAATTCAGATGTTACAACATACAGAACATTTGTTTCAAACATATTCTGTGTGATTTGCAACAGAAAGGCACTGCAGAGAAGGCAAGCTGTTTTTTCTTGTTGCTCTTTGCGATTTCAAGCTGAGTGCCGATACTTTTGTTTTTGAAAATCATCTTGCGATGTATCTAGGGTTGTAAAAATGCATAAAGCTATCAAATCAATTTCGATGTATTAATTACGGAATTAAAAAATCGATTAACTTTAATATATCATAACCCAAAGTGGCTTATATTACACAAACCTTCTCGCAACAGACACTGAGCACAGCATGAGAGATTGAAGGGAATGAAAGCACACTTTTAAATATAGAAAGTTTATGCTTCCAAGTTCACCCCACAAACCTACATAAGATAAAATGGATGAATGGATGCTGCCGAGTTTGGCTTTCTGTGTCATTATTCATAATTGTTTGCATCCATTTGACCAAAGTAAGTTCATTGTTGATGCCTCCTTTCCAAATTAAATTATGTAAATATTGATTTTGTTTCTCCATAAAATTTGTTATTTCTCCTTAAGTACTGCATGAAAATGCGATTGCATTCTCGTGAACAAACTTGATAAGCAGAGGCATCTCCGTTTAGCCACCTGGTTCCTCTTTCCCTATTCCAAAATGAATAGGGAACTCACGGTTACCACATACCGTGTATAACCGTCTTTACACGCAACTAATATATAGTTTTTCATTCTATGACCCTGCTTGATTTAATCATGAATTTTATCTGTCTACACATGACATTTTATATTTGTACAACAAATCTTAACATTACATGATATGTGAATCAATTATGCTTATTTCATGGTTTACTGTCTTTTTGTATGTTGCATCAGACATTATGTTTTCCTTTATTCATATCGGATATCTATTATGCATGTAATATGTACATACATTATGTAACATATCTATATGTACCACATTATAAACCACATTGGAAAGGAGTCAATGGAAAGGAGGAGGCGAGAACCGGCTTGACGATATAAATAATATTTTAATATAAAACTATCTCTCTCTCCCGCACAATCCTCCGCAGTCGGCCTTTATCCCTCTTGGAGGTTTGATTAGCCTGATAAGGGAACGGGTGTGTATGATCATGACCCGGCCCCGCCCTCCACCCTGCCTCATTCCTCCCTCGTTTTCTCAGGCAGGGGAGCCCCCGGCATGACGTACACCCACCCCCCCCCCTTTCCCTGGGGAGGGGCGTGCCTTTTTGCCCCGCCTGCCGGCAGGTCATCCCAGTCTACCTGGACGAGGGAGGGGACAAGAGGAGGGAAACAGAAATAATTAAACAGGGGGTACTTCCTGTAACAGTGTAGTACCCCCCAAAAAAACACTGTAAAATTTAAACAAGAGGGAAAAGGCCAACGCAGAGCGGCAGTGAGAGAGAGAGAGGAGAGAGAGATAAAAAAAACACTTTCTCGCCAGTTCTCCGATACGCCGTTGTAGCGTCTGGAGGAATCAGTGAAGGATAATCATTAACTTAGCCGGTCCCGAACAATAAAGAACCCACTGTTAAAACTCCCCTAATTACTGCAATAGCGCCGACTAGTCTCCACAGCACAATGCGCTATTGACAAAGAGACAAGGAACTATTGACAGGAAATCCTTGTGACTGCTAAGCCCCCCCTTTCCCATATGACTCGCCTCACACCGCATGCTTTACCATGTGAGATCTTGAAAGTAAAAATGTGTGTGTGTGTGTTTTTCAGTTTTAAACTTAGAAATGTATGTCTAATGAAATGTGTTTTAATCCCTGTGTGTTTATTTGTCTGATGATAAATCAAAACTAGTTGAAATTAGTTTAGTAGTGTAGTAAAACCTGTTATAGTTAATAAGGTGATCTTATATTTAATAGCCTAACAGTGTATATCCACGTCTAAGTGTACCAAGTACATCTTTCTTGGTATCAAATTAAACCTTACGACTTGTCCTAGCGGAATATGAGTATAAGGTCACCTTTGAATCATGTTCTGCTATGTTTACCGTCTTTTGAGTGAGTCCTGACCAAAGTCCTGACCAAATCATAAAGCATGCAAATGAGCCTTGACGGGACAAAGGAATCATTCTCCTGCCCAAAGAAAGGAGAATTTTACGACCTCCAAAGGAATGTTAGAGAGGGCTGACGCTCACTCAGTCCTTACTGAGAAGGAGAAATGAACCCTTTTTAATCCCATATATCCTATATATATTCTATCCATGGGATAAATGTATTGACATGTATCTAATGTGCCATCTCACGATTTCCCTTAAATGTTGTTTGGTCTATGTTATTCTTGCAAACTCTAATGGGTTAATGTTTCAGACTTTGCATACTATGGTTAACCGAAATCATATGTGTGTCATGTTTGGTCTCTATAACTTGGTATTTTGAAGATTGAAATGACTGTGTACATGATATGTCGATAACAACAACATATTAGTATTACAAGAATATTTTCTAGTTTCTTCATCAGCTACCACCCCTCCAGGGTGCACATGCAATGAGCAACCTGAGAACAAAGGGCAATAAACCAAATTCCCGCCTGGAACTTCCACCCTTCTTATTGGTCGAGCCAATGAGAGGTGGGACATGTTTTCTAAGGTTATAAATTGCTCTTCTCTCTCTTGGTTCACTCTCTTCCTTTTCAACTCTTACTTCAACTTTCTTTTGATGCGCTCTTCATCCTCTCTTCTCCCGGACCTCTTCAAGCCATCTTACATCTCTCATTTCTTCTCCCGATCTTCTGCAACCCTCCGGAACACTCGCCAACTATTCAACAAGTATTCCTAAGACGCTTCGAACTTCTCGGAACAACCCTTCAATTCCTCTTCAAGTGAGTTTCAACTCCACGTGCTGGAAACACCAAACCGAAATCCTCCATCTCACGGACGCCCCAAGGACACGGCATACACGCAGCCTTAGCCACACGCAAAGGCCTATTTGTGCAAGTATTTCCATTGAAATTCAAATGCATCACAGTGTGTAATTTCCTTGCTGGCTTCAAAGGGTTAATTGTTGTAATAAGTTTGCCATACCTCTAATAATTCTTTACTTTCCCTTACTGCATTTATTTTGTTTATTTTATGTTTATTCTATGTTACATGTATGTTTGTCAAGTGTAGTGATATATCATAGTGCCTTGTATTAAAATCAATTATACGCGTAATTGCCTGTGTTTGTTGGTCATAAAACAAAGCCTCTTTAATGTGCGATTTTAAGCTACGAGCTGATTTTATCAAAGTAAGTTAACGTGCTTTTGATGAGTGAGCTTATAACTAGGAATAACCCCTCTGGAGAAGTGATCAAAAGTACCAAATAAAGTGGTTCGGCGGACGAACTGACTGGTTGCGGTAGCCTACGGGTCAATTCCGTTGAGGTGTCATTAAAATTAATATAGCCTGTCTGCATATGATGTATATTCCTAATTAATCATAATTCGTTGTGTTTAATTATCTTTATATATTTGAAGGCAGACTCTTGGACTATATAAGCCCTTTTTGGGGCGTTTTTACATGTATTGGTGTCCGGGTCACATCGTATGATTGATCATTGATTACTATCAGTAATATCGGTCATACATTCCCCAAACCTGACCTGCATACCCTACACCGTAGCTTGTTCCTCGGCCACTCCTCCACCCTCTAACGGATGACAGCCGGGCATCTCCGGGCGGATCGGAGGCAGACCTCCAGCCCCTGTCGGACTCAATGCCCCGCCGCATTCTTGGGGAACTCACTCCTCATCCCCCGGCAGATGGCCGCGGCTGCTCCGCTGGGGTGGACAGTAGTGGCGAGAACTCTACTACGGCGTATCCCTCCTCCTTCCCGGGTTTCCGCACTAGTGTAAAGCATTCAATGGAAAGGAGGAGGCGAGAACCGGCTTGACGATATAAATAATATTTTAATATAAAACTGAAGCAAAAGACAAAACCAACACATGACGGACACGTCCGTAAACTATCTCTCTCTCCCGCACAATCCTCCGCAGTCAGCCTTTATCCCTCTCGGAGGCTTGATTAGCCTGATAAGGGACCGTGTGTGTATGATCACGACCCGGCCCTGCCCTCCACCCTGCCACACACATGTATAAATAACATTCATATCTATGATGCATTTCATGTCTGTTAACATATGCAGCCACACATACAGTATAAGCCAATCCTCCTTGGTCCTAAATGCATCAGTAACTGTAGTGCTTAAATCCGGTGCTTTTCTGTGCTGTCAAAATTGTGAATGGTAAGTTTAAACCTTTAGGGCTCTATTTTTGTGAGTGTGCAAAGCACAGCGCAACATGCTACGACTGTGTGCAACATCTTATCCAATTGTTGGCATGCAAACATCTTGGTTACAGATGTAACCTCTGTTCCCTGATGGAGGGAACAAGACATTGTGTCGATGTAGTGACACTAGGGGTTCGCTCTTGATAGAAGTGAGCACCACCAGGAGGGCCATCTTCAGAGACAAAGTGCTGAGATCGGCCTGCTCCAGGGTCTCAAAGGGAGCTCTCTGTAAGGCAGGTAGGACCACAGAGAGATCCCAAGGGGGAATCAGGTATGGCCTCGGAGGATTCAATCTCCTCACGCCCTTGAGGAACCTGGTGATCAGATTGTGCTGCCGTGAGGGTCTCCCATGCAGTGTATTATGATATGCTGTTATAGCAGCCACGTACACCTTCAGGGTGGAGGGAGACAGCCGTCTCTCCAGCCCCACCTGAAGGAAGGACAACACAGACCTGACGTGCATCTCTGTGGATCTTCTTTGTGGGAAGAACACCAATTTAGGAAGAGATGCCACTTCAGAGCGTACAGTCACCTCATAGAGGGGGTTCTGGCCTAAGTGATTGTGTATATAACTGCTGGCGCTGCTAGGTCTTCCATGTCCTGTACAGGAGCCAGACTTAGAGGTTCCTGGCCGTGGGTGCCGGAGCGTGCCCTGCCCCTGAGTGAGAAGGTCCTGCCTCAGGGGAATGCACCAGGTAGGGGCTACTGCCAGGAGCATCAGGTCTGAGAATCAAATCCTTTTAGGCCAGGACAGCACAACCATCAGGACTTGCACAGCCCCAGAGGCCAGCTGTGTGCCAAGGCATCCATGCTGAGTGGAGCCTCGGACAGAGAGTACCAGAGGGAGCAATGATAGGACTCTTGGGAGGCGAACAGGTCCACCATCTCTCGCAAATCAGCTGGACTGCGTGGGTGGATTCTCCACTCTCTGCGGAGCATTACCTGTCCTGAGAGTGCATCCGCTGCACGGTTAAGGATGCCCGGGAAGTGATTGGATCGCAGACACCAAAGGAGGAGGCGGCGGGTGAGTTGTGACTTGACGGTTTATCTACACCATGGTCGCTGTGTTGTCCGTCTGGACCAACACATGCTTGCCATGAATCAACGGCTGATGACTCCGCAGGGCCAGCGATACTGCCAGCAACTCTAGGGAGTTGATGTGCCATTATAGGGTACTGTGCACAGCACCCCAGCCCGAGTTTGAGGCATCTATTGTGACCACGACACACCTCGTGACCTGCTAAGGGAACCCCTGCCAATAGAAATGCTAGATCTGACCAAGGGTTGAAAGTTTGTTGGCACCATGGCATGATAGTCACGCGCTGGGTACCATGGTACCATTCCCACCTCGGGACTTGAGTATGTAGCAAGTGCTGGAGCGGTCTCATATGCATCAACCTAAGGGGGAGTACTGCGTATATATATGGTATCCTCGGTGGCAGTACTCCCCCTTAGGTTGATGCATGAGAAACTTTCAGCGCGTGACTATCATGCCATGGTGCCACCAAACTCCTAGTGCATATGCACTAGGAGCCTCTGAAATTGTTTCTGAAGTGTTTCATGGCCTCGAGAAATTATGGGCGAAGTCCAAAGAGCCCCCCAAGGAAGATGGTTGTATCGAGAAAGCGAACCTTCTCGGTGTCTTGCATCTACGCAGGGTTGAGCCACACTTGGACCACCAAGGTGGACAACGTCCTGCCCAGGGCACGCGCCGTGACTTTCATCACCCATAGAGCGAGGTTGGTCATGTTGCGCAGTTCCTGCATAGGCCTAACATAGCCCTTGACCGCACTGCCGTTGAGGGTGGTAAGGGTGGACGAGCCGGCGAAGCATGAACAGGCAGAGAAAGGTGCCTTCCACGACTTCGCAAGCTCCTCATGCACTTCCGGGAAGAAGGGCACCAGGGCGGGGCGCGGCCTTGAGTCGCGTTCCGAACCCAGACACCATTCATCCCAAGACGGACCGAGTTGTGAAGCAGCCGCGGTGAATCTCTGCTTCCCAAAGATGGAAGAGAGCAACGGCCGCAATGTTCTAATGGGCATGTTCTTGCAGTGAGAACATGACCCCTACACATAAACTGCCTCTGCGTGCTGGTGACCCAAGCACTTGAAACAGATTTTGTGGCCATCCGCAAGCACCCAGGGGAAGCACAACACTCGACCGTGCGAGGGTGACTGCTGAGATGCGGCATAATTCCAGCAGACAGCAAGGTGATGGCTCAAACACACACATGCGCTCTGCTCCGAAGAACAAGTCTGAATGAGTGGTGCACACCATCTCCTTTTATACTCGTATGACCGGGCGGACAGTGGCATGCAAATTCTACTCGCCAGTTTTAATTGGCTTTTTCTGAATAAAGAAAAGGTGACTGGGGCTCTCAAGAGTGAACCTCTAGTGTCACTACACAATGTTGAGTGACAGACAGAGAACTGTATGTATGTAAATGCAGTGGCACAAAGCACAATTTGTTATTTTCCTATTTGTAAATAGCTAATTGTGCTTTTAAATCCAAATTCAGTTCCTGCATTTGCAGTTTGGAGATTCCACCAGCATGTTGTAATAAAGTTCATGTCAAACTCTTAAAATATTTTTCTATTTAAATATATTGTAAAATGCAATTTCTGATCAAAGCTGAATTTTCAGCATCATTACTGCAGTCTTCAGTGTCACATGATCCTTCAGAAATCATTATAATATGCTGATTTTCTAATATGGGCATATTTAAAGTGCATTTTACTAATTTAACCCTAACACATATTTGCAAGCACAAGCTTTGTTGATGATAATGAGGCATTATAAACACTAGATAAAATATAATCTAAACATTAATACTATTTTTATATCATATTACATACCATATTTATATTATACAGCATACAATTTAAATACCTGCTTTAGCCGCAGCATTTAAATGTAACTACAACTTGCTTATTAGGACATATTTCAAATGTCACTACTCTGAATCCTGGCTGGCAAGTCTAGAAACAGTCTCACTAGTAAAATATGTACATGTTTTATACAGACAAGCGTATAGACAATACCATGTCAGCTAATGAAAACTAAATTACTTACTCCTCCGAAATTGTATCCTCGGCTGGATCAAGTCTCTCTTCAAAATACAAACGTTCATCGTAGTCCCGCTCTTCTTCTGAGGAATATGTTAACTCTTCCATAATATCCTGGAGCTTTCTCGCCTGTGTATCATTGCAAATGCGCAGAAAAATGAATTAAATGTGTTTACAACCTCACTGTCGGGGGCGTGTACCATTTGCCTTGATCGTCTCAGTACATTAGCGTATGAATGGCACGCTCTGCTGGTGGGTGTGATCACATTACAGATAATGACATGGACCGGTAAAAACTGTACAATGCAATGGGTTGCATTGCAGGAGAACATTTGTTTTCAATTTGAATTATTTTATTTAAAAGTAGACATTTTAATCTTTCTTTACACATAAGTAAGTTTTCGTGGAGTTTCTGTTCATTTTTGTGACGTTTTTCTGAAATAGGCTTGTGAACACAGAGACTGCTGAAAGCACACCCTTTTTATTTTCTTTATTTTACAAAAGCACAAGATTGTGCTGTTATTGTGAGTGTACACAAATAAAAGTAGACCCTTTATAGTCTTTATTAATGATGTCTTACACTTATCTGTATACCCAAAAATTACGGAGTATTTTAAGTTGTTTCTGCTGTAATGACGAAAATATCCGACCCCGGAGGGTTAAAATAGGACCCTTTTTTTGGCATATTTTTGAAAATAATTATGAATCATTCCTAAATAATTGGATCGAATCATGACCAAATTTCAGGAGGGATGACAGGGATGGAGGAGTCGCTGCCGGACGTGAAGTAATGGCTACCATCCGCGAGGGGAGGAGGGGCTCACTTACGGCCGGGTGGAGGAGTGATCGAGGATGGCGTGTCTGGGAACCAGCGAACAAGTTTTTTACTCATTTGCCCTTTCCCTCTCCTCTTTTTTTATTTTTTTTCTTGTCCCCCTTTTTTCTTGTCCCCCTTACCTTCGCTCTTATCCAATTTTTGTGAGAGCGTACATTTTTGTGCATACTGTTTCGCCATCCCACAAATGCTCTAAAGCTCAGTAACATACTAAAAACATGCATGGCCATGCCCACTGAATTTGATTGTATGAAGTACAGTATGACACAGCACTGCGCTTAATCGGTCTTAAAAAAAGGGCCCCTACTCTCTTACTTTGGCATGGAACATTTATTCCACAACACTACTTTTCATATTAGTCAGTTTTCTGCCACTTTTCTGCAACTATCTTTCCTTCAGGGACTCAACACCATTACGCAGCGAAAGATTCACACATTTGTGATAATGTTGCTGTTATCAGTGTCACTCAGACTGTCATTCAGGCCTATCTAAAGATGCATTTCTGGGCCGTGTTGTTGTGTTTCATTGACACAATTGTCCTGTCTCACTGTAGCTCATGACAATGTCATAAACAACACATTCTATTTTGGTATTAACCATGTCATGAAGATGTTGTTCTGATCATATGCCACTACTCTAATAAGCAGAGAAGACAACAATAGAATATATATTCCTGATCCAGATCTATAATTAAATTCTGCACATACTAGCACTTGGGTACATACAAATTACCCCAGGAAATGTTGTTGCTAACCTTTTGAAGAAATGTGGCATATAACTTATAAACAAACGGAACACTTCATAATGACGTGACAGTTGTATGTGACATCATTTATGTTGTTGCATGAAAAAGTATGTGAATGCAACCCTGAAATGCTGCTTGGCATCAAACGTTATTATACAGCATCAAGGGCACACCTGCAAGCCAGTATGAATTATTCTATGAGAGGGTGTATAATGTATCATTGGGATGAAAATCAACCACAGTTGCGGTATACTGCTGTGCGCAGAATTTTTGCCTCAGAAATTCTAATCAGTGCTTACTATTTAAAATATGATTGTTATATACCTTAGAAAATGTGAGTAGATCTTGTCTGATAAATTAGTCCCGCTATGGGATTGAGTCTGATTATTGATATCGGTCACATACGGCAGTATCCTGCAAAGGTTTTGCCAATTTCATTTCAGACTAGTTTTTAAGAGGATTAATAAAGATGTGTACATTTCTAAATGTTAATATGTTAAAAGCTTTACAATCCGAACATACAAACCTGTATGTGTACACTTTACATATAAATATATAAGAATATGAAAAAGATCTCCATGAACTCATATTACTCAAAGAGGATTGCGTCAACAGACTCATATTTCAACCCCATTGAAATATGAGTGAATAGAGCTCATCTACTAATTAGGTGACATACAAAAGGGCCAAACATAGAGAATTAATTACAGTAATTAGTAAAAATTCTGTTAAATTTTTAGGCAGAGATGTGATACACACAATAACCACGTATAGGAACGATTTTAGATAACTGAGGTGGAAAAGCAGCATAAAAATGTATGTTTTCGGAGGCATATCTTTACACAGTTATTGAAATCCCAGACAGGGTGACAGAGTGATGATGAAGTAGTTTTTGCTCAGAGATCTCAATTTATGATATTATGCTTCACACAGTGAAGATGTTCCGATGACCTTCACAAAAGGCCAGAGGCTTTCGATATTTTGTTATGTTGACCTACAGGCTCATCCACTTCAGCAACATCCAATTTTCAGACATCTTTGAGCTCGATACAGTGTAATTGATTTTTCATGTTTTAAATAAACAACTAGGGTAATATTTTTGATAATAAATTATGTTATTGTAATGAATATATATCATCATGTATTTCTTTTATTAATTAAAGAGATCATTCTCACAGAAAATTCTGTATCATTTGCTCATCCTCATGTTATTCCAAAACCTTAGCTTTCTTTGTTGAACACAAAAGGAGATAGTTAGATAGGATTTTCATTCTTTTCTTTTCCATACATTGAAAGTGAATGGTGACTAGGGTCTGTCAGACTCCAAAATGTATATATATATATATATATATATATAACCATCATAAAATATAATTCAAGTATTCTAAGACTTTTGACAACATACGATAGCGTTCTGCGAAGAAACAGACACGGTTAATTTTTCATTAGTCATTATTAATTAAAAATCTGTCATAGCTTTCAAATCTCATTTATGTACAGTATATGCATACTGAAGTTCTGTTTACATTTACATTTATGCATTTGGCAGACATATGTTCTGTTACAAGACATATGAGAACCAATGACATTTGGCATAATTGACATCAGACCTGGTGTGACATGTTCCCCTTCTGTCACTCACTCAACGTTGTGTTGATGTAGTGACACTAAGGGGTCACTCTTGAAAGCCCCGAACACCTCCCATTCTTTGAGAAAAGGCCAATGAAAATTGGCAAGTGGAATTTGCATGCCATTCCTCTGGACATACGGGTATAAATAGAGCTGGAATGCCCACTCCATTCAGATTTTTTATAGAAGCCGAGCGGTTGGTCTATCAATGTGATGATTACTATTGCTGTTCCATTCACCTCTTAAGAAGCGTATGCTGTTGGATATACGGCGCATATCCAGTGTCTTTCTCTCCTTCTGCATGACGAGTGCAGATTTTGGCCCTGGGCTTTTCGACAGAAAGAGTGTATTTTCCTGTTAAAGAGTATATATTCTCTATTAGAGCACACACATTGACGTTGAAAGTCTTTTTAAAGATGCATCTTTGTGTGATTCCTGGATGAGGTCGTTATCTCTCCAGTTACGACTGCCACGGGCGCTGCCTCACGTGTCAGGGCAGCGATCACACTGAGACAGCATTTGTGGATGGTTAATTTTGTCATTGCGAGTATATAACCATGGCAACATCCTTCTTCCGAGGGAAAGCCACTCTAGCCGACCCCCGCGCTGAGCCTTCTACCCACAGGTATGAGGCCGGCTGGCTGGCGCTGGAGGCGATTTGGGGAGTTCAATGGACGCGGCCTTGCCAGGTAATTCTGTGTGGACCTCCCATTCCCCAGCATGCTCGTTTGCTCCCATCCAGTTCCGAAATGAGACCAGCCTGCCTCACGGCCA
Source organism: Xyrauchen texanus (assembly GCF_025860055.1). Taxonomy (NCBI): domain Eukaryota; kingdom Metazoa; phylum Chordata; class Actinopteri; order Cypriniformes; family Catostomidae; genus Xyrauchen; species Xyrauchen texanus. Next base: position 8,803,999 of record NC_068291.1, on the reverse strand, counting down.
GTATGACATCTCTTTCGGAGCCTGTGAGCAGGATGTGTTTTCGATCGCTGCATCGGAGAGTGCACTGGCGATGTCGGACGCCGATGACTCGACTGGGCTGTCACCTTCGGCTTGATGATTGGTTCCTGGGTTTGGGGCGCCGCTCAATCCCCCCCCCCTCGGTCCCTTTGTTTCCAGAGGTGCACAACAAACTGTTGAGGTCATGGAGGGCACCTTTCGTTACCCAAAATGGACTTCCAGGATCGTCCGCTCTCACTACCTTCGACAGCGGGGTGGTTGCTGGAGGGCAACGACGTAGTCCCTTCTTTTCACGGGCGCGATAGTGCCTGTCCCTCCAGCCGAGATAGGGAAAGGGTTCAACAGCCCTTACTTCATTGTGCCAAAGAAAGCGGTGGGTTGTGGCCAATCTTGGACATGCGAGTTCTGAACCGGGCCTTACACAGTCTCCCGTTCAAGATGCTGACGCAGAAACACAGGTTTCTAGTGGTAGACCTGAAGGATGCGTACTTTCAAGTCTCAGTTCTATCTCAACACAGACCCTTCCCATGGTTTTCTTTCAACAGCCAAGCATATCAGTACAAGGTCCTCCCCTTCGGCCTGTCCCTGTCCCCTCATGTCTTCACAAAATTTGCAGAGGCAGCTCTTGGCCTGTTAAGGGAAGTGGGCATGTGCATACTCAACTACCTTGATGACTGATGGCTGATTTAAGCACACTCTCGAGAGTTGCTGTGCATGCACAGGGATTTGGTGCTCAGGCACCTCAGTCTTCTAGGGCTTCGGGTCAACTGGGAAAAGAGCAAGCTCTCCCCGGTTCAGAGCATCTCTTTTCTCAGCATGGAGTTAGAGTCTCAATAATAGCGTGCCTCACAAGAGAGTGCTCGCAGTCGGTGCTGAACTGCCTGAAGTCATTCAGGCGGAGGACAGCGGTTCCACTGAAACACGTTCAGAGGCTCCTTTGGCATATGGCACGCCATATCGCATATCGTATAGTCATGCCACTCGGGTTGATGGGAAGGGAACGCTGTCTCCAAACAGAGGCTTGCCCAGTGGATCCTGGATGCCATTGCTTTGGCGTACCAGGCTCAGGCTGTGCCCGCCCCTTTGGGAATATGAGCACACTCTATTAGGAGTGTGGCATCCTTATGGGTACTGGCCAATAGCACCCCTCTACCAGAAGGCTGGGCTACACCCAATAACTTTGCAAGATTTTACAGTCTATGGGTTGAGCCGGTTTCGTCCCGTGTTTTGTCAGGTACGAACAGGTAGATTTTGGTTGGCTGGGTGTATTGCTTGTGTATAGCGCCTTTCCCCTCCCCTGAGGCGAAAATGTGCACTTATACCCCCAGTCGAGTTCACAAAGTCATGGACCATGGATGTCCTTCCTCCCTAGCCCTGTGGCTCACAAATTCAGAGGAGTTCACAGTCGGACCCACCATGGGTACTAATATGCCCTGTACAGGGTTAGGTACTCTACAGGTGCAGATTACTCCGTAACCCCCTGTGATGTATTTTCCGCAGTACGTTCTCTCTGTCGGCAGACCCGTGTCTCCATAGGGCAGAGCCATTTCTGCCCCAGTCGCTGTGTTTGTAGAGCTCCTCCCTTTCACGGCAGGACCTACCACCGTGCCTCTTCCATGTGTGAATCTTGAGCCTACATGACGTATCACCACATGTTAACCTCCCCTCTGTGAAGGGTGTGGCCTCCGTGGGGTCTTTTCCCCCTGAAAGAATAAGAAAGGAAAAGAACAACTTTCCAGGCACATGCAATAGCGTTAACTGGCCCCAGCTGAACCTAATTCTCTCTAGAGAGAAAAACATAGAGAGAAAAGGCTGTGGCTGGCGCGGCCTGCTCCCATTCTAGTTACATCACTTCCCCACCTCAGGGATGTGGGGAACTACATGACATCTTTTGGGGTGTTGGGGGAGGTTACACGCAGACTGATGCTCTTGGTATTACGCACGCAGCAGCTTGCTTGCACCTGCATCAGCAGTTCATGTAACATGTTTCAGCTGTTGTGGCATTTTTCTATAGGGACCCCTAGTGTGACTACATCGATACAACGTCGAGTGAGTGACATAAGGGGAATGTCATGGTTACTGTCATAACCTCCGTTCCCTGATGGAGGGAACGAGATGTCGTGTCCCTCTTGCCACAACACTCTACTAGCCACTGACATGGCTGGACCTTGTCTCGGCTCCTCAGCACAAAACCTGAATGGAGTGGGCATTCCAGCTCCTTTTATACCCGTATGTCCAGGGGAGTGGCATGCAAATTCCACTCGCCAATTCTCATTGGCCTTTTCTCAAAGAATGGGAGGTGTTCGGGTCTCTCAAGTGTGACCCCTAGTGTCACTACATCGACACAACGTCTCGTTCCCTCCATCAGGGAACGGAGGTTATGACAGTAACCATGACATTTTGCCCCTTTTTTAAATATATATGCTTATTACGTAAATTACATTGTATTTCAGAGCTGCGGTGGAGCAGGATATTTTCAATGGGAAATTACATAAATTTCATATTATATGGATTCAGAGGACCTTTTCAAGTGGTTCTGACTACTTTTGTGGAGCATTTTCTCATGTTTTTTTTTTTTTGTTTTAGTTTATGGAAAAGAGTAGCATGAACTTTCATCTTTAGTTTAGACTGATAAGATCAATCAAGATAAGATGTTTAGGGTGATTAAATCATGACAGAATTTATTTTGTGTGTGAACTTCTCCTTTAAGACATCTAAACCTCAAGCTATATTACATGTGCAGTGATGCAAAGAATAAGTTGATTAGTTATGTTGTTGGTTTACTTACACATTTCATTTCTTGAATCCTGTCTGGATAATCTGTAATCTGATTGAAATTGCACCTGAACTGTGACATATTTTATTTTAGCGCCAGATAAATCCACAAAAGTCTAAGCTACTTAAAAATAAGCCTTGCATTTTGTTTTGCAGGGAAAATTACTAATCACAATAATTCATTCAGAAACCTAATCACTCAAATATCAATCAATGCTATCAAAAAGTGCTGTAGGAGCTGTGAAATGCACTGATGGAAATTCTGCTTACATTTCATGCATTGGCAACATTACAATCTGCACACCTTAGAATATGTACATCTGCCACAGCATACAACCTTCAGGGAATGTTTAATGATCACCATAAAAAATAAAAATAAAAAAAAAAACTCACAGGGTGAAGCAGGCAGGCTTCTTTTCATTTTGTATTGCCTCTACAGTCAAAAATCCCACAAAGAAATTGTTGAGGCCTAATTTGTCACTTGCTTCAAGGATGAAGAATTCCTTAAGACTCCATAACTCATGCAATTCCTCAATGAATCTGCCATTCAAGACAAGCTGATTGGAAAACAGCTTTGTCTAGTCCCTTGTTTGCTTTTATATATATATATATATATATATATATATATATATATATATATATATATATATATATATATATATATATATATATAAATAATTGTATTATCTTCCCAATGATAATGTTACTAAAGGTTTTTTCCTGTGTCTGACCCTCTGCTTGGTTTTGGCCTAAGCACCTACTTTAATCATCAACGTAAAAGCCCACTGTTATGATTGGCAAACACTGAATACACCTTGAATGCAGCCATATATATTGGAAACTCAATCGGAAGAGAATGAACAAGCTCCACAACATTTTAAACTAAATGTCAGTGTTTGCACATAACACATATCCAACATATTGCATCCAAATATATAAACTGTTAAAAAGCACAGCAGAACCATAAACTATCAAACAGTCATGACATTTGAAATATTAATGAATTTATGTGTTTACTCACAGTTTTGCAATCAGGTCCAATAGTGTTTTTAACTGCCCCACCCTTCAATAACAGTTCCTTGAATCGTATTATGACTGGTTCACAAGCAATCCACACTGATATGAGATTAAACAAAACGTACATACATAGCCCAAAGCACGACAAAACAAGACACGTGCACATCACCAGAAATGCATCAAAATGGTCAAAGTGTGCGATGATTTAAAGTAGGTGTTGGTGTTGCTGCTGTAGAGGAGGTAATTAATTAATGAGCTCCCAAGTTAAGTAGAAAAGTTGCCAAAGTAGAGAGCTGGGTGTTCTTGCAATTTGGTTGAAATAAATGCTTTTGAGTTCTAAAATTTGCAGTATGTTTTTATAGTAGAATAACTGCTTATGTGTCAAAATATCAAGGACATTTTTTTCCTCATGATATGACCCCTTTAAACTTCGTATGTTTATACAAAATGCTGCTTCGTTGAAACTGAAAGTGGCTGAAAATTGGCGTTTGAGGATAATATATTATAAATAAACCTAAGACTTAGACTGACTTATGACATCCTGTTGACACGTACTTCCAGACTTGGTGGACATGTATTATTGTTGTAGAACTGTGGTAGAAAGCACTAGAAATACAAATCACATTCTTGTTGAGCCTCCAGCTTATGGCTCTTTTCCAGCCTGTTCTCATTTCTTAGACAAATGAGTGCAAAAATAAACAAGAATAGATACAAATTTCCTATCAATGTGGTCTTTATCAAACATAGCATATAACATTAATTATTTGCACCTAACCCTAACCCATAATGTCTAACCCTTACTTAACCCATAATGTCTTTTTGAAGAACAAAAATAAAAATGTTTTACTCTCCCAGGGAAACTAGCTAGTTTGCTTCGTAGGTGGCTTACATAAGATAGGCAAATGGATATCCAATAGATAGTTTTAAAGAATGAAGGGAAAACAAAACATGATAAACAGACAAAGGGTGATTCATATCAGTACTAAACAACTTAGGTTATAAAGAATGCAGTAAATGACCCCAAGTGTAAAGAAATATCAGTACTGTAGTATAACCAGTAATGCTAACAGTTTAAATGAAGTTAAAACGGCTCAGTTGGTAGAGCGGGTCAGCCACTAATCGTAGGGTTGGTGGTTCAAATTCCGGCCCACATGACTCCCCATGTCAAAGTGTCCTTGGGCAAGACACTGAACCCCAAGTTGCTCCCAATGGCCCAATTGCTCCCAGTGCCTCGCATATGTGTATGAATGGGTGAATGAGTCACAGTGTAAAGTGCTTTGCATACCGTTAAGGTTAAAAAGGCGCTATATAAGTGCAGACCATTTACCATACAGACAACAAAGTTTATTAGAACAATGTTGTACATTGTACACAATGTTGAAAGTCATTTTTTATTTAGAATTATGAAATCTGCACAGCAAGAAACATTTATAATTGATGTAAATTTAACAAGATGAAACAGGATGGCTTTGTTTGCAAAACAGAACATCTAAAGCAGTATGTACAGTTTATTCAAACACTTGAAGGTATCTCTAATCTAATGTGACTCTCATTGCACTGTGAGGTGTGGGAGTTGAATGATAATTGCTTTTGGTAATTATCCTTTTTTATTTGCAGTTATATAAAACATGGCCTTCTCAACTTCTCAACATGGCCATTTAACAAAATGCTTGGTGTTTACTAAAATGCAGGCAGAATTAGAACCTGCCGTCTGATACAGTTGGATACAGCAGTTGAGTAGGAACGTTTTCTAGAAACCAACAGTAAATCAACTTTGTGACCTCCAGCAATTTAGTCACTGTATGATTGTAAACCACTGTAATGCTCAGCCTTGAGTGAATTAATGGTCATAACACCTTTTTTTGTAAACAGTAGTAAAAACAAATCAGTACAAGTACAGTTGTGTACTATTGCCAAGAAAGACTATAATTTACCGTATTAATATTAAGTTCAAGTGATGAGCAGTCACAGGCATTGGCGCCGATTTATGTTCTTGCTGTTAAGTTCCCTAAATAATCGAGGGTACTCGGCCCTTCCCTGTGGTTGTTCGGTTACTATTATCTGTTTCAAATATTTTTATTGAGCCATAGATAAACACATACAAATTATATTTTCTCATCAGTGCTCAGTTTTTATCTAATACAATAATATAAAATAAGTATAAATAAGTAAATAAATAATAATAATAAAAATAAAAAAAATAAAAAAACAATAACACAAAAATATGTTCATTAACATTCATGTTTCCATAGACAGATCATATATTTGTGCAGATTTATTTTATGGAAAGAAACATTATCGAACATATAGTGGGTATCCGGTCTCTCTCTCTCCCTGTCTCCCTCTCCTAGTTCCTTATCCCCATCCCCTTTCACTTGGTTATGTTTAGATTGAACTATCCATATATTTCTGTCTATTTTGAGTCTTTTAAGAGTAAGATGTATTGTGGAAGTCTGTCTGTTAAGACATGTCTTATTCTTTCTAAGTGTAATGTGCTGGCTAGATCCCGCAACCAGATCTTGTAGGAAGTAGCTGTTATATGTTTTTAAAGAAAGATGGACTATCAATATTTGGAGCATATATGTTAAGTAAGGTTAAAGATATGTTATGTATTTCTTCCACTAAGATCACGTAACGGCCCTCTTTATCAGCTTTAGTCTTATGGTGAATGAAGGGTATTCCTTTCCTTATTAAAATTGCTGCACCTCTTGCTTTGGTGGAGAAGGATGAATGATATACATCCATTATCCATCTTGTTTTCAGTCTATTATGGGAATCATTTTTTAAATGTGTTTCCTGTAAATATATTATGTCGGAGTTTAATTATTTCAAGTGAGTGAGTATTTCCCCCCTCTTGACTGGGTTGTTAGCTCCCTTGATCTTCCAGCTTGAGAATGTTAAACCCTTCATTCCATATCTGGATTCATCACTTACGTTGTTTTGCATCTTGAGTTTGTACCGTAAATCTTCACTGTCTTAGGCCCAATAAATGATTTCCTGAGTGAGTAGTCCCGTTCACCCATCCCTCTCATCCCAGAATAGTTTTTTTTTTCTTGCATTGACCTATCAATAATGATAACAAAAAGAGTAAACAATAATAACAAAATCAACATAATATCTCTAGCCAGAACAAAAATCAAATGTGGCATGAGTTTGCTATATGGAGAGAAAAAAAAAAAAGAACTTTAGCAATTTCTTGGTAACAATACTTGTAACTGTTAACCTCTGTTAATCTCTGTTACTCTTGTAGTAAAATAGCTCCACATTTTTAAACTATTAACATAAACAGTTATATGATATTGATATCAGAAAGATAAAATGTCAGGTTTAAAGAGCATGTCATTTTGAATTACAAACCATGAACATATTGTACTCTGATTAAGTTCTAGCTAATGGAGAGACTATTGATAGTAGCGTTCTTTAAGAAACAAGAAAGAGTGTGGGAAATAAAAGGGATAAGGATGAGCTATCAGTAGCTTCTACCCTGTATATTATATTTGGAAGTGTAAACAGCTATGTCCCGTATTGATCAACAAGATGTGAATAATCTAGTCTGTACAGATACAAAATAAGGCTCTATGTTTGTAAGAAATAGCAGAAAGTTACTGGTTAACGTAACTATTATGCAGCGTATTATATTTTAATGCTGTTCGTTCCCATAAGCTAACCTACATGGCATTCCGGTCAATATAGGAAATCATATAGATGTGTACTATATACAAGACCTTCTGAACAATGAGAACAATTGTTTCAATAACAACAACGAGTCTAACCGTAGTTTACCAGGTTGTAATACAGTGGTAAAATTAGTGGTTTTATGATCATGAGTAGTAGGAGTCCATTTACGGTCTTACCAGATTTACTGTTGTTTTACTGCTGTCATATTAGAGTCAGCCTGTGAGTTAGCTATATGTTAGGATTAATTTCAGTTTTTACAGTGTTATCTCTCCGCTCAGTGGATCTTGTTGCTAAATCAGGGTTCATCTTATGGTGTTGTATCTGAGCGTGTTCCGAGGAGTTGTTCTGCGTATTCTTGAGCTTTTTGGGGGATCCGTAAATGAGGATTACATGCCGTTTTGTGTCACAATGAGTCTTGAAGGGTACAATAGGCCACATTTTATGCTGGGTCTCCCTTGCAGTATTTCCCTGGTCTTGTTGAAGAGCGCTCTGTATTTTGCGACAGTTGGTGAATAATCTGGGAAGATTTGAATCTTTTTGCCCTGGTATTGGAGATTTTTCATCGCTGCTGCTTTGCGTAGAATATCTTCAAGGTTGTGACAGTAGTGCAGATGTAGTATGATTGGTCGGGGTGGCTCATGATTTTGAGGTCGTTGTCGGAGAGATCTATGTGCCCTGTTGATAAGTGGCTTTTCCTCGAGGGAGAGCACCTCCTGTAGTAATTGGGCAATAAAATCCCTCTGAAATTCCAGTGATTCTGATGTTATTTCATCTCGAATGGCCTTCTAGCTCTTCGCATTTTTGATTGAGTCTCTATATTTCTGAGTTGAGATGAGATACTTGGCGCTGCAACGTGCTAACACAGTCTGAGTGAAAAGTGGACGATCTTTCAATTTCCTTGATAGTGTTAGCGTGTGACGTCAATGTCGTCTCAAGGTTTGAAAGAGAAGTTTGAAACTCAGTTTTTGTCATAGCTATTTATTCACTTAGATATGCATATACATGCTGGATGCGGTTCTCAATGATAGTGTAAATGTCACTCTTGATTTGTGCTACTTCGTTGCGCAGTGCTGTGATGGCAGCTAGCACTGCTCTGTTGGGCAGATCTTCCTCTTCATTCACTTCGTAGGGTGTTTTGTGATCGAGAGCACGATGCTTGGTCTGGGCCTTGCTCGCTTTGGTCAAGTCTTCTGCTTTTCGGCTTTACCATGCCGAAATGTGTCTCTCTGAGATGTATAAGTTATGCTCTAAACGTTAAATATATTTTCGGAGTAATTCAAATACGAGTAGAAACTTGTTTCTGTATTTTAAAAGTATTAATTTGTCTATAACTATTATATAACATGAAATTAACCATATGAAGAGTAGCTAGTTTTAAAACATAAAATGTTTTTATCCCCCCACCCTTTTTTTCCTGTATCACCTCAGGTCTTGACCTTCCTGACTGTATCAAATATTTTGAATGTTTTATTCAATTTATGGAAAAGTTAATAAATAATTTAATCAACATTTGGTCCCAGACTAACTATCTCCTATTGACACCATTTTATTATTATTTTTCATATTATAATATTCATATTATAATATTCAATTACAGACAGTATTCATCAGGAACAAAATATATTGTATTTTTTTACATTAATATTTTTGATGTTATTTTATTGTAATATATGGCACAATGGATTCCTCTTTTTTTTTGAATCATAAATATGTTATTGGGGCAATAAACACATTTTTTTCCCCTTAATGTAGGCTGTTCTTGTTATTATTTGTTGTTGTTGATGTCTGTGGCAAATATACAACTAAATGTACAATCCACACATTTTGTTACAGTAGCTAAAAGTCCAATGCCCATAAAGTCACTGTAACGGTGTTGACAAAACAGGCAGAAACAATGATGATAAAGATGAACCCAAGTGCAGTTTATTCTTATAACGTGAAACAGTATCCCTAACTATGAAAGTGAAAGAAAACAAAACAAGAAACCAAGGACCAAACTAATAAATGACAAAACTAGACACGACATGAAATAACTAAGGCTAAGGCTGGACAGGACTGGAACACTACAGTTTTGTGTTCCTTGCTACAGTCGCCTACAGCTTGCTCACTGGGGTTATTAACACAATTATCATTTAATTATTTATAAACACTATTAAAATTCGTATTTTATCTAAATTACACAATGATGATTAATCGACTTTATAGACATTACAGTTCTTATCGTCTGTTAATGCTAATATTCTGTAAAGCTGCTTTGAAACGATGTGTGTTGTGAAAGGCGCTATACAAATAAAATTGACTTGACTTGACAAACTGGACTAAACTATGGCTTGACAACTAGTTTACATGTACACAGGCAAGACTAAACTATAGCAGGACAACAAGGTTACAAGTACACAGGTTAGACTAAACTATGGCTAAACAACAAGGTTACACAAAGACTAGACTAGACTAGACTAGACTAGACTAGACTAGACTAGACTAGACTAGACTAGACTAGACTAGACTAGACTAGACTATGGCAGAACAACAAGGTTACAAGTGCAATACCTGACACGTTACAAAGGCAAACATGAGGGTTTAAATACAAAAGACATGGGTGACAAAGGCCAATAAACAAACAGAACTCTAAAACAAGATAACAAGACAATTAACTAAAACCAATGACAAACTAGAACTGAATCAAAGTAATCAAACAATAAACCAATGAAAACCGGACACATGAACAAGGGAAAACAGGAATAGACAAGACTAGGAAACAGGAACTAAACAGGAAATGTCAAAGTAAAAGTACACAAACTAAAAGTCAACTGAGAATGTCACAGGCACTTGTTAACCTTGATAAACATTTACAATGGATGAATAGTTTAAACCTTACACCAATCTAAGGTTTAAACTATTCATCCATTGTAAATAATTATTTTATAACTGCTAAAATATGAGCAAGTAATTAATACATTATTTTTTAAAGATGTGTAAATGGTAAAACAATGCATCCTTCGCAACACACAAACAGCAAATATGTGGCCTTTAAAGACATTGGTTACTTGAGCTGGACATCAATGAATAATTTTTAAACATAAATAGAGTGAAAAAGTGAATGAGCTCATTTATGAATGATGTATTAAAAAGTTTAATTACATTTGTAAGCATTCAAATGTATGCTAACAAATTATATTTTAATCATGATATGAAATTTGTAAAATCAAAAAGTGCAAGGACGTACATGTCTGGCTTAAGCTTTGATGTTCACTTCATCCCTCACTGGTGGCAAGTCAAGACAAGCTTTACTAATAATCAGACAGCTTCCAGCCATCAGGAGAGCAGAAGAACAGATGGCTGACTTGACACACAGGTGAAAGCACACCAAGACACTCACACATCACATGTGTGCACCCATCAGACCCCGTTAGTCTTATGTTTACACACTCCCACAAGGAAACTGCACTCTACTTACATTTATCTGTACACTACCAAAACTGAAAGGTTTCATTTTGTTTTAGAGGAATTTGTTACCTTCTGATGTCTTTGCCAGAATATATTTTTCTGTTTGATGTGGTTGTTTTTTTCCTGACATATACTATGTATTAAGCAGGGCTGGGCAGGGGTGTAAAAAGTAGGGGTACAACAGGGCAAAAGGCTCAGCAGGTTAAATGGCTCCTTTTTAATTTTATTTTCTCCCAAAACACTAAATAGCAAAATACAAAACTACCACAGCACTTTCTTAAACACCTGTTAGTCACTATGAACTGCACATTTTTCCTCTTCCATGAGATCATTGCGTGTAATGTCTAAAGGTTGATTTTTAGGCAATTTGATCTACTAATTAATATTTTTTTAAATCCTGGAACTTTTTAGACAAAATAAATTTTTGTCATTTTCAGATTTGCTCAGGTTCATTAAATAATTTTTTTTTTTTTTCCAGAGCTATCCAATAAGTGAAAGGATAATATTTGGGGTAAAAAGCCCCCTGTTGCAGGGCCTAAAGGCCACTAATAAACACATTGTTTTTATTAAGTGGTGGAAAAGATTTGTTATGGAATTTTTTCAAAGTGGGCTCACATTAACTGATTCAATCACAATGAAGATTAATTTGTTTATAGAATACTTGAGATGTTATAGAATACCAAATGCGTTTGAAATTAATATCTGAAGTGGTTATTTTGCATAAGCATTATCCTAATTTGTTACACAAAAAAGTGTATATTTTTGTTGTCTCAAAAGTATTTGCACAAGTTGAAAAATTGTGTCCTATAACTACTGTTCCGGAATGTACACTATATCACTGTAACCTCCCTAGGGGCCTTTTACCCCAAGCGAGGGAGCCTTTTACCTAATGTATTAAAACAAACTTCTGTTGTTATTTCTTTTCAATCAAATTATGTTGCTCCATCACTATTCAATAAAAATAAATGTATTTATTAAATCGCGGGACACTTTGTAACCAGAAGAAAAGAACATTTTCTGTAAGGTGTGCCTTTTGCCCCGTTGTACCCTACTCAGAAATTATATTTTAGTAATAGTATGGATACTGAGTGAAAATGTTACACAATTAAAAGTCCAAGTATCTAGCCAAAACATACTTGAGTAAAAGTAAAACAGTAATCACATTAAATTGTACTTAAGTATTAAAAAGTAAAAAGTTACTTTTTTCCATGCTAGAATGAAATTAAGAGAGGAGATTGTGTAAGAGAGGATGTTGTGGCTAATTACATTGTTCAGTACATCGATTTCATTGTCGGAATAAATTATTTTTAAATTAACTTAGATTGGTTTGTCAAGTCACCATTTCACAGTCACCGACACTCGCATACATCTTATATTTCTCCCCTAGTGGCATTCACATCTTGTTCTCATAGAATCATGTTACTATAAAAACATATTTGCTAAATTATTTTACACTGATTGTGTTACGTCAGTTTCCTTGTTAAATGAACACTAGAGGTGCTACAACTACAACTTTTATTCACTTTCAGCTCATAATCAGTTCATCAACACTAACTTTTCACTTTGTTCCTCACACAATGGTATCTTATGACATCTAAACCCTTTTACTATAGCACATTACTTGCAAGGTGACACATTTTAACATTTGCATTACATAACAACTACATTTACAAGCTTATTCGAGTGTGATGAAATTGCACAGTAGCTTATCTGATCATTGCATTTGAAGGAAGGACAAGAGTACAAGTCCTAAAGAGCATGCAAGTTGATGTGAGTGTCATAGAAGCAGCTCAAAATGACATGGTTGCTTCAGCATTTGTGTTTTTTATCCCACATTTGCCTTTTATGACACTATCAGTTAGGTTTACCTTTAAGGTTTATAGAAGGGAGGTAGGTTTTGTTGATTTAAAACGCAATAGAGCATTAACCAAAAAAAAAACAACAACTGTTTGGAAGAACATTTCACTTGCTTTTAATGCTACACAGTGGACATTTAACCTCTAACACCCCTGGGGCTGTTAGGGTCTCTAAAGCCTCAGTCTGTGCACGCCTGGGCAACCAAAGGGAGCTGACCACTAGGTCTCTAATACAAGCTGATTACTAGAGTAATGGCTGCTATTTTTAGTCATCTAATGTTAGCCTAACAAATACAAGTGCCCAAGAGCCTCGCACAACCATGATCTATCTGTGATATTGAGTAAAGTTTCTGTGCATTATTGTTATCTTAAATTGTATGACTTTCGACATGTTTTATGGCATTTGTCAGCTTTCCGCACACGTTGGATTATACTTCTTTGAATGTTATATTTGACCATGTATGCAGTATATACAGAACAGTCAAACAAATATATGCAATTCATACAATTTTGTAATGAAAAGTATCTTGATATTTTACTTTACTCCTTCCATATTCTGCATCACACAAAGACATGATGCCGTCATTTGGGTTATCTACACATTAGAGTTTCTGTTGCATAAGAAAAAGCTGCAAATCCATTGATTTTATCACTGTGGTGTGTTAAAAGGATGGAGGGAAAAATCAAATGCTCCATCGGCAGTCTCACTAGTGTGTAGGTGCCCTCAAACATGCGATAACATCTAAAGATAATCGATGCTTTATGGAGTTCTTAAAAGAGGTTCAAATGTTACCAGATTGACAGTATTATACAGTATTAAATCAGAGCAATTTAATTTGTATTCATAGGTATACATATATTAAAGGTGCACTTAGTGACTGACACCCCTGGGCATGAATGTAGCATCATTCAAACACAAGAGTTTTCAGTTATCACTGCCACTGTGGAAAGTTACTATTCACAGTCAGCCATGGTTAATTTAATCCATGTCAAACAAAACAGCTTGTGTGAATCGTCATGATTTTATACAAAATTACTAGTAATTTCATTTGGAGTAGATCTTTTTTTTTTTATTGCAGAAAAAATACTAAATGCACTTTTAAGTGTAAATGCACATATTTGTACTTTTGGAAAGACACTTAAAATATAGAATATCAATGTCACATGTATCATGGCACAGTCATAATGTGTTTGAACGACACAAAGTAATAATGTGTAATATAGAAAAGAGCACCTGTACTATTGCGCACAGTCAAAGATAGTGTTGATTTATGTTGGAACTGTTTGAATCCATCAAACTGACCACATCCTTCTCTGCTTTTTCAAAAAGTTGCAGAGAACTTTTTACAAGATGTCTGTTCTCTTTCAACCTTGACATCAATATGACATTTTCATCAAAATCAAAAATAACTTTGTGGCTGTTGAGAAATTAGTATGACAGGATATGTGCAAAGAGTTACTCACAAGTGGTGACACACTGTCAAAACAAAGGCAATATTGGAGTTCTCTGTCACCTGGACGACACTTAGAGGAGCATGGAAACCAGACACAGTGGTGTGACATTTGCAGAGCGGAAAAAAACAAGGATGTTAACATTTAACACAATAAGTGTTGCAGTTATTCACCAGTGCAATTTGTAAATGAGATTATGCTCATTCAATCTGTTTCCAAAAGTGTTTGCATGCATTTTGTGTGGGTTTTATGTTTAGTACATTGTAAAAAATTAAAATGTGCAGTTATTACCTTCAGGAGTTATTTGTAAGTGGATTCAGTCATATTAAAAATATCTTTGACTAAAACCAGTTAAAAAACTGACCCTTAAACTAGAAGTCAAAACTAACACTGTTTTACTTACCCTTTCTTGCCGTATTCATTGGTGTACATTATTCATACAAATATTCATATTACTTTTATTCCTCAATGGAAATATTATTCCAAAATGAAAAAAAAGCTAATATTTCAGGACTGTTACTCCACCATTTAGAAAAGACAATAATTTGCTTTGTGTAATGTTTCTCACATACCAAAGCAATCTGAAACACTTCTGTGCTCTCCAAACAAATGCAGGTAATGTAAGGAGAATTGTTCTATGTATAGTAAAAAATAAGGCCTCATTATGAGCAGTTTAGCATACTCGCCTCACAAGTAAAGGAGCATACAAATTCACTGAACACATCCATTTTACAATACCTTTCATTAAGGTACAAACATGAATTCTAGTAGAATCGATGAATCGTATAAAACAAGCTCTGGCATAGATGGTGCTCTGAACATTAATCTTAATGCCTCATATTATATTATCTGTAGACAGTGAATGGTAATGAGTTAACCTGAAGATTTATTATAGGGATCTCTTGAATGGAAAGAAAGAAAGAAACAGACAGACAAACAAACAAAAAGAAAGAGGGCCAAACTTTAGTGTTGTGTAACAGTAGCAAAATACATGTACTTTTCATGTAATTTGGAACAGGCTGTAATTAGTGTAACTAAAGGAAGCATCACTATTAGGCCTATTATTGCTCATACTTAAGGTCAAGTTTTTAAATAGAACACTAACTATTAAACTTTCCCCACACCATTTGTACTTCTGACATGAACAAAACCTAAAATCGCACAGCTTATTGAGGAAATATGATCACATTTACAAAGTGATTGGATGTAAGATTTTTGTCTCAAAAAATAACAAAGATTTACATTGAAGCAGGGACCCAAGCCACATATAGGGACCAGAATATCATAGAAACTTGGCGGTGGATGTTTTTTGACTAAGAAACCACCTACATCACCCTAGAAACCACATAGTAATGCCCTAGCAACCACTAAGAATGTTTTAACAACCACAAAGCCACATCCTGGCAACCACCCAGAACACACTTGCATCATAGCAGCATTTTGCACAGGAAAGCACTACTCATATTTTCTTCAGAAAATGTAAATATCGAGTGTCATATTGTTATTGCAATACGATGTCTATATTAATACTGAGGTTTTTTTTATGTCCACTTTTTGGTTCATGTGGATAAAAAAATTAATGAATAAATGAATGAATGAATAAATTAAAACACATATCTGCCCATGTCCAGACTTTCTGACACTCATGTCTCAATTCAAAGCCTCATACAAATACCCTCATGAATTTATACTTAAAAAAAAAAATCTTAAATAGGATTGAGACATGTACACTCACTTGCATTCAAGGTCTAAGTAAATATGTTATTATTACTTTGAACTTGTTGACTACACAAGTCTACATGACTACATACAAAATTTCACATTTTTAGATTCATTAAATGAAAACTGTGTTGAAAATGGTATAAAAAGTTTTTCAAATCCGTACGAAACCAACCTAAATACAAATATTTAATTTCTAAGAACTTGGAACTTGCATTTTTAAATAGATATTTTTTTTAAATATTTTTCCTTTTCATCATCCTTATTTTTCAGTGACGCTTGTGTGTGTTCTTGTTTGTGTGAATGCAGCATTTTTGTCTTTGTAAGTGTGGAAGTGAGTTTTGCAATATCACGACAGCTTCCTCTCTTCCCAAAATGTGAGCTGCCAAAACGCTCTCCGTCGACACTAACGTTTTCCAAAAGTTGCTCGTCCACACTGAAACATATGAAAATGCTTAAATCGTGTCACTGCGCATGCGGAAAATCCCCCTTGCATGTACGGTCTGAAACGCAATTGTCCTTGTGTTCCTCTGCCGGACACCAATTCCATGTAAACTTCCCTTCGCCTTAGGAATGCAATGTGAAGGTTGTACAAAGTGACATTTATTTTTTAACAACGCTATCAAAGTGAGTATCAGGCACAACAGATTGTTGATTGTTTTGGTTAGATTGATCACATGACTAAACTTTTTTCACTATGTAGGGTTTCTTGGTTCAGGTTTGGGGAATGTACAATTAATATTAATGATTGTAATCAATGATTAATCATACGTTTGAACTAGATACCAATACATTCTAAATTGCCCCAAAACAGGGGTTATATAGCCCAAAAGTCTGCTTCAGATATATATAGATAATTAAACACAACAAATTATAATTAATTAGGAATATACATCATCTGCAGACAGGCTGTATTAATTTTCAGAACACCTTAATGGAATTAACCCGTACCGCAACCAATCAGTTCGTCCACCGAACCACTTTGCTCGACACTCTTGATCAATTCTCCAGAAGGTTTATTCTTAGTATAAGCTTACTTAATCAAAGCATGTTAACTTACTTTGATAATATCAGCTCGTAGCTTTAGATCGCACATTAAAGAGGCTTTGCTTTATGACCAACAAACACAGACAATCAAGCGTATAATTGGGTTTAATACAAGGAACTAGGATATCACTACACTTAAACGAACATAGAACACATTTAACAACAAACATTTAACATAGAACAAACAAAGTAAAACAGTAAGGAAAATGATAGCAAACTTGTTACAACAGTTAAACCTTAAGAGCCAGCAAGGGAATTACACACTCTAACGCATTTGAATTTAGATGGAATAATACTTGCAAAATGGACCTTTGTGTCGCTGAACAAGACTGCGTTGCGTCCGTGAGCTGGAGGATTTCTGTTGGTGCTTCCGGAGCGTGGATCGCTCGCGGGAAGTTCAAAGCATCTTAGGAGTAATGGTTGAAACTGAGAGAGAGTCCTTTCACCCGGAGGATATCGGACTGCTCCAAAAACGTAGAGTGTTGAGCTTTGTCCGAAGACAAGGAAAAGACTGACATAAACGCCAAATAAAACAAAAGACATGTCTGACGAGAGTTTGAAGAGAAGTTGAAGAAAACTTGAAGAGGTTCAGAAGAGAAAACAAGAGAGAAGTGTAAGAGAGACAAGAGAGGACAAAGAGAGCACAAAAGAGAGAGTGATTTCACACCAGATCCTGACTTTAAGGTAGGGAGGTCACGCCTCCTTTGGGAGGAATGACCCAATGAGGCTCCTCAGTTTTGGCGCGAGAAGGTTCCCTTTGTCTTGTCAAGGCTGGTCATTTGCCTAATTTATGACAGGGTCCTGGATGTGGTTTGAATCACTCAAAAGATGGTAAAACATAGCAGAATACATTTTAATGTAACCTTATATATATATATTCAGCTAGGGCGAGTCGTAAGGTTTAATTTGATACCAAGAAACTTGTATTTGGTACACTTAAAAGTGAATATATATTTTAAGATTATTTATATAAGCCCTCAGAGTTTAACTACACAACTAAACAATCTTAACTAGTTTGATATAACAGCAGAAATACCCAAGCATACGGGAATAAAACATATTTCCTTAAAAATAAGCCATTTCGTGGTTTTAAATGGTATGAGTGTATAGATTTTCAGTGTGTAGATGGCGATATCACGAGTGTCTCTGGAGAGGCTCTTTGGGTTGTAAAAACGTCAAGAAGCATTCTAACTCCCAGACTTGCTGGCTCTACCTGGTGATTTAGATGGGGTGTCACAGGGTGTGGGGGTTTTAGAACCCTTAGTAAAAATGTGTGCATTGCATTGAGAATTAATGAGTTCATGATTTTCCATTCATACTCTACAACTACAACATGAAAATTGTATTTTCAAATTCATCCACTTTGGAGTCCGTTTTCAAAAAGTTTTTTCGCGGACAAAAATGCTGTCTAAGTGTGGATGGAAGACCAAAACAAAGAGAAAAATATGCGTTTTCAAACAAAAACGTATTAGTGTGGACTAGGCCTAAGCTTTCTTCACATTTCCCATCACAGACTTGGTCGTTATCAAATGACACACGTGAGTCTTAATGATTCTACACCATGTCACATAAACCTTCATTCTAACCTGTCTCAACCAACCCAAATGAAGCCATCTTTGCCGAGGCCTCGTGCAGCAATGCTAAAGCTCTACCGCTAGCTGAGTCATCAACCTACCACATAGAATCTTCTAATCCAGTCCTTCAGTCCCATAGGTCATCCAGCCCCCCTCTTATTCACAAAAATAAAGTCTTCTCTTATCTCCTAATTCTCATTCATTCTCTTCCCTCTGAGGAATTCTATTACTTTTCTGTTAGCAGGCTTCAATTTTTCCAAATTGAGAGAAGCTTGGCCACTGCAGGGGAGGGGACAAACTTTTATATGGAGTGTGGAGCGGGCTCATAATGTTTCATTGAATTATCCCCTTTTGCTGATTGAAGTCAGTCAGAAAAGCCTCTTACGCTGACTGCGGGACTTGCAATGAAGCCAGATGCAATCTGATATCTCCTCACACCAAATCCAAAGGAGGAAGCAGTATGAGAAAAGGATTTTCAGCATGTGCAATTTTCACCACAGGCTTGGCTCTGTAAAACTGATACTTGCACATTCTCCCCCTGCTTTGTGTTAGTCTTGCACAGGCTCAAAAAAAGAAAAAATACAAAAAAAGAAATCAATAATAAATTTCATCCAAAATTGAGAATTATGTCATTATTATATAATATATATACATTATTATATGGTCGCTTTTTTCCATGCAATCACTATTAATGGAAAATTGAGATTTCAACTTTAACCTGTTAACCTGCACCAGTGCGCAGTCGCACCGAAGAGTCCCCCCCAGTTTAATGTTTATGAATAGATTTAACGTGAAAGAACATCATTAATCTTGGCAAACTATATATCATTTTAAAGGTGTAAGCCTCAAGCATCGATGATAGAGCTCTGTTTTTCGATGAAAAGCTTATAACGAATGTATTTCTTGCATTTATGTAAGCAATACAGATCAAAACACACGTAATCAAAAATGGAGTACATACCAGTAGTGTCGTAATAACGAGCCACACACGCATCCACTGCTAAAAGTTCCAGATTGGATGGAAAGGTGAGGGTCCACTGAATAACATCCCATAGAGCATTTTTAGTCCAAAGAAACAATAACGTTGTAACATCGATGGTTATTCCTTTGTTTACATCGAGTTTCTTCAGGGTGAAGTATCATACTTGTCGGTTATGCAATAAAATTATGCATAAAAACAGACTCCCGGTAGCCGAATGTTATATGGGTGTGTTGCTTAGAGTGTAATGAACAAATTAAGACCGCACACACACACACAAATACAAAGATAGGCAATATATAGGTCAAAATATCCAAACACTGCGGTCAGTTTTTTTTGACGTCATGATATGCTGATCCTATTGTTTTGTCTTTACAACGAAAGCCAATGAAAGAATTGAAATGATATGACTGATAGAAAATGTAGCCAAGCAGTGCACGATTCCAACGATACTCGGGAAGTTTAAATTCCTCGCAAACAAGATGTTTTTTTATTTATTTGAATCAGACACTCTACGCTTGAGGAGCTAACCTGCGAATTAGGCTGTGACCACATCCCCGTCATTTGACAACAAACGAGCCATAGTAAAAAGACGGTTCCCCAGTCAACATCTGTTTTCGCGTCTTACTGGACGGATTATCTCATCAAATGGATCGTCAAAAGAAGTTTTTTTTCTGCTGAAGATGTTTTATTTGAGATCACTCGAAGCAGCGATGACGAAATTGAGGAGTGAATACAGTGACGAGGGTGATATGCTTGAGGACGGAAAAGATGGTCCAATTTTACATCGGTGAGTTGCTATGTAACATGCACACATTATACGTGTGTGTGTGTGTGTGAGAGAGAGAGAGAGAGAGAGAGAGATGTGTGTGTGTGTTTGTTTTCCCATTTGATTTATAAGGTAAATGCATTGTGGTCTGAAAAGATAAGGTAATGCACCTTATAAAACAAATGGCTTGTCTGATGGCTGGCCATCAGTGTGATTGTTGGTTCTATGTCTGACCATCCATATGAATGCTGTCTGTATCACTGGCCATCACCAGCCATTGAATGTTGAATGGGCGACTATCGGTATGAATAGTGTATATGATGACTAAAATAGCGTGCAGTACCCTTCATAACATTTGGTCATTAGGTTGCTTTTTGAGGTATCCAAGGAGGCTTCTTGGTACCTAGACATAGTCTTGGAAAAAATATTGCAGAAATCTCATTTTTCATAATATCTTCCTCAAATGTGAAATATAAACTGATGAGACTTGTGGCTTTCAATCGATTACCTAACTGGATTCCTCCAGGTTTGTTTTCATTTATTTTTTCATAAAATAATGAAATGTTACTTGCAGTACAAATTATCTTCAAGACACTTTATATTCTATAAATTTTTGTCTGTGTAAGTTTTTTCAACTTTTACATTTGGGTAATAAACTCCAAAGTGTCTTCTTTTTAAATGTCTAAATTGTGCATGTAGAGCAAATTGTTCAGTAACTACAATTGTTTTAGTTTGGGGATGTCATTTCTGGGGATGTGCCTCGGGCAGGGGTAGGGAGAAAGGGAACTGACATAGTCTTGGAAAAAAGCTTGCAGGAACCCCATTTTTCATTATATCTTCCTCAAATTTGAAATATAAACTGATGAGACTTGTGGCTTTCAATCCTTTACCTAATTGGATTGCTCCAGGTCTATTTTTATATATTTGTACATGAAATAATAAAACATTTTTTGAAGTTCACATTATTTATGAGGCACTTCAACTTTTATAACTTTTTATTTGTTTGAGCATTATCAACTCTGATTTATTGTTAGTAGAGTGCCAAGTGTCTTCTTTCCAAAGAGACCTTAATTGTGCCTGTGGTGCACTGTTCTCAGGAGCTATATTTATTTTAATTCAGCTATGTCATTTTCAGCTGTGAGCCCCTGAGTGGGGGTGCAGGTTAACAGGTTAAAAAAGACACAAATACACTGTATGGGTATTATAAAAATATTCCATATAACTTGCTGTGTTTCTGTGCTATACTTTATTCAGTATGCCATAAAATAGCTTTGTATTGCATCTCTTTTTGTATTCCACCGTGACGGTAGAGAAACAGACGTTTCACATTATGAACATTCAGTTTGTGGCAGTAATGTTTGGTTAAGCTTGTTTTGTCAACCACCATAAAATAGAAGAAACAAAAGAAGAACAAACATTGATTTGACAAACAGCATTGAGAGTGTAGCTCCAGTGGCATGGGGGGTAACGCTGGTGTGTCTGTGACCTGAGTTAAATTCTGCTTTTGTCGCTTAATTTTTTAAAATGTTTCCTGTCTCCACTCTTAATATTTTCTTTAATAGTACTTATAATAATACATAAAAAATTATATAAATGTAGTTTTATTATAATAATATTGTTGTAAACAAGTATTTTTTTTTCTGGTGGAAAACATAGATTTGATTCAATTAGCAATGGTGTGACTACAGGAATATGGAACTAATATACTGTATTAACCATGTTTAATATTATGGATATCACTATTTTACCACAAAATGCCATAGTGATACTGAATATGTAGAGGACATCAGGACATATCAAAATGTAAAAAAATACAATACAAATAATAATATTGTTAGGGTTACCTTGTCTTGTTTCACTGTTGCCCTTTTGTTTGCCATTTTTGTCACGTTTGCATTCCTTAGTTTTCACTTTTGTCCTTTGTTTAGCTCCACAGTCTCCCTGTTAGCGTTCTTGTTCTCTGTCATTGTTTTCACCTTTCCTCATTAGTTTACTATTGGTTTCTGTTCATTCACCTAGGTATCTTGTTTGAGTCCTGTTTGTTCATTGGTTCCTGTCTTCCCATGTCCACGTATTTAAACCCTGTCTGTTTGTTTAGTCACTGTCTATCGTTGTATGTTGTTAGCCTGGTATGTATCCTCCTGCCCGAGTTTTCTAGTTTATGTTTTGTTTCCCCATTGTGGGCTTTCCTTTGTGTTTTGCCTGTCTACTAGTCAATAAAGATAACTGCGTTTGGATCCTCAACCTTCGTCTGCCTTCGCTGCCTCATTCATAACAGAACGATAGACCAAAACAATGGATCCAGCGGTTCTGCGAGCAAGCTGCCGTCTGCTCAGCCTTAGGCAGGGAAACCGTCCGGTGGAGGACCACATCCGCGATTTCCTCGCGATTGTGAGTGCCACCGAATTCCCTGACTCCGACCTGGTGGTGTTTTTTCAGGCCAACCTGAATTGTGCGCTCCAGGAGCGATTACCACCGTCGACGCGCGGCTGGACGCTCCTCGAGTTCATTGAAGAGACTCTGCTGGTCTGCGCTTCACCGTTCACTGTGGGCGTCATCGAGGAGAACCCTGTCACTCCTCCCACAGTGGTAACCCTCCATTTGCCCATGGTTCGTCCCTTCACGCCTGCCTTGGTCAGCGAGCCAGCGCGGCCCTCTTCATCTGCCCGGAGGAGGGAGAGAAGACTGGCTTCCGCCTTCCGGCCCACGCCTGCCCCGGTCTTCACCGTTCACTGTGGGCATCATCGAGGAGAACCCTGCCACTCCTCCCACAGTGGTAACCCTCCATTCACCCGTGGTTCGTCCCTTCACGCCTGCCTTGGTCAGCGAGCCAGCGCGGCCCTCTTCATCTGCCCGGAGGAGGGAGAGAAGACTGGCTTCCGCCTTCCGGCCCACGCCTGCCCCGGTCTTCGAGCCTGTGCCCAAGCCTTCCACGGTGAGCTAGCCAGTGCCCACGCCTGTCACGGTGAGCGAGCCAGCGCCTACGCATGTCACTGTGAGCGAGCCTGCGCCTACGCATGTCACTGTGAGCGAGCCTGCGCCAACGCATGTCACTGTGAGCGAGCCTGAGTCCTCGTCAGCCACGGTGAGCGAGCCTGAGCCCTCGACCGTCCCCGAGCCAGCACCTGTAGCCTCAAACGTCAATGAGCCAGTGCCTGTAGCCTCGACCGTCCAAGAGCCAGCACCCCTCCTGAGCTTTCCAGAGCTCCGCCTCCCGAGCTTTCCAGAGCTCCGCCTCCCGAGCTTTCCAGAGCTCCGCCTTCCGAGCCTCCTACGGCTCCGCCTCTCAAGCCTCTCGGGCCTTCCAGGGCCCCGCCTCTCAAGCCTCTCGGGCCTTCCAGGGCTCCGCCTCTCAAGCCTCTCCAGCCTTCCAGTGCTCCGCCTCCAGAGCCTCTCGAGCCTTCTGGGGCACCTCCTCTCGAGCCTCCCAGAGCTCCACCTCTCAAGCCTCTCGAGCCTTCCAGGGCTCCTCCTCTCGAGCCTCCCAGGACTCCGCCTCTCAAGCCTCTCAAGCCTCCCAGGACTCCGCCTCTCGAGCCTCCCAGGGCTCCGCCTCTCAAGCCTCACAGGCCTTCCAGGGCTCCGCCTCTCAAGCCTCTCGAGCCTTCCACGGCTCCGCCTCCCGAGCCTTCTATGGCTCCGCCCCCAGAGACTCCCGAGCCTCCCACAGCTCCGCCTCCCGAACCTCCCACGGCTCTGCCTCCCGAGCCTCCTACGGCTCCGCCTCCTGTGGCTCCGCCTCCCAAGCCTCCTACAGCTCCGCCTCCCGAGCCTCCCACGGCTCCGCCTCCGGGATCTGTTCCTGTCCGATGGCCTCCTCCCAGGTCCCCTGGGCCGGCCCCTGCTCTGCGGCCATCTCCCAGACCACCTAGACCTGTCCCTGTCCAAAGGCCGCCTCCCAGGCCTCCTCGACCTGTCCCCGTCTTGTGGCCGTCTCCCAGGCCTCCTGACCCTGTCTAGTCCTGCGACCTCTTCCCAGGTCCCCTGACCCAGTCCCTGTCCAGTGGCCTCCTTCCAGGTTCACCAAACCGGTCCCTGCCCTGTGGCCAGCTCCCAGGCCTCCTGAACCTACCCTTGCCCTGTGGCCAGCTCCCAGACCACCTGAACCTGTCCTTGCCCTCTGTGCCCCCTTGGACTTCCTGTCTGCCCTTTGTTCCCCCTGGACTTCCTGCCTGCCCATTGTGCCCCCCTGGACTGCCTGTCTGCCCCTTGTTGCCCCCTGGACTGCCTGTCTGCCCTTTGTTGCCCCCTGGACTGCCTGTCTGCCCCTCGTTGTCCCCTGGACTGTCTGTCTGCCCCTCGTTGCCCCCTGGACTGCCTGTCTGCCCTTCGTTGCTCCCCTTGGTCTGTCTGCACACCACAAGCTTCCCCCCCCAGTCAATGGACATTTGTTCTTCCTGTTTTTTGTTTTGTCACTTTTGATCGTCTGGAATCCGATCCTTGAGGGGGGCTATGTTAGGGTTACCTTGTCTTGTTTCACTGTTGCCCTTTTGTTTGCCATTTTTGTCACTTTTGCATTCCTTAGTTTTCACTTTTGTCCTTTGTTTAGCTCCAAAGTCTCCCTGTTAGCGTTCTTGTTCTCTGTCATTGTTTTCACCTGTCCTCATTAGTTTACTATTGGTTTCTGTTCATTCACCTAGGTATCTTGTTTGAGTCCTGTTTGTTCATTGGTTCCTGTCTTCCCATGTCCACGTATTTAAACCCTGTCTGTTTGTTTAGTCACTGTCTATTGTTGTATGTTGTTAGCCTGGTATGTATCCTCCTGCCCGAGTTTTCTAGTTTATGTTTTGTTTCCCCATTGTGGGCTTTCCTTTGTGTTTTACCTGTCTACTAGTCAATAAAGATAACTGCGTTTGGATCCTCAACCTTCGTCTGCCTTCGCTGCCTCATTCATAACAAATATTAACAATGCTAATTCGGAAAGGCATAAATAATGACTTCAAAACAAATATCGACTCATTATCCAAGAAGCACAAGGATAAAGCAACATTTTAAATAAACATATCCAAAATTATAAAGGAAAGATGAGTCTGTGAAGTCAATATTAGTAGCCTACTAAAATGTAAAACTCCATCTCCGTTAATTGTGCATGTCGGGAGCTTGTCAAATTAACTAAGTTAACTATTAACTAAGACACTACATCATATAGGCTACATTTTCAAATCTTTCATAACTTTATTATTGTTGTTATTATTATTATTATATAATATAATGAAATAATAATAGCACAATAATAATAATAATCCCCATGATAGTAAGTGTAATTCCACTTGGATACTAGGGGTGTGCAGTTAAGCCATTATCTGTATTTGTGTCTGTATCTGTAGCCCCACCCATTGCTTACAAACAGACTTGTGCAAGTGAATCGGATCAGCGGATACAACTTTTCTACAAAGCATTCGCTTTCATCAGAACAACTCTTTCATCTCATTTTTCAACAGAAGCTGCCGCAGCAGCTCTTTCAGTTTTTATAGCATTGACAGCTACCACTTTAAGTGCTACTTTTACTCTGTCTTTCTTCCTAATCTCTATTCATGATGCCGAGTATTGCGCAAAAGCTGCTTCCGCAAACTGGCTGTTTTGGAGCTCTATACTTGTAAAACAGCTCCCTATGAATGTTCCCTTATCCAAACTTTCCACCCAGAGTGGTCCGCTACATGAAGTTGCTTTCGTGAGCAGGCGCTGCTCTGGCTTTATTTATTTTTTTTGTTCTCCTTTCAAAGTGCCCCTCTGAGTGTGATTTATTCCATTCAGAACACAGGGGTAATCATGCAACAAGAGAACTTCTTCCAAACGACCACTACTCTAATTACAACATCTTTTCAAAATAACGCAGACATTTTAACACTAACTGCTGCGCAGCACCCGTTCTAACCATGCTACAGCCATAGACTGTATGGCTACAGCTCACTACAGCTAAACATAGCCTCTATCCAAACAGATTTCTTATGTATTATTGTCACCCTGTGCAAATAATATAGAGTTAATCAAATTACTTGCATTATGTTGGAAAATAATCTACAAAGCTCCAAACCATATATGCTTAAGTTAAAAAAAAACATCAGAGTACAGTATTTATCTGGGTACTTAGTTCCAGGTACTTCCTAATTTCATGACAAATCAACTTTAAATTGCATCGTATATATGCACAAGCAAGAATGTTTCCTAACATTGCCTCACATATACCTGATATTTAATCTACCAAACAATCATGTCCAGGCGTCCATCCACCATGTTTACCATGTTATCATGTTAACTATTGGCTATACATCCCTAAGCAGCACAATGTGCTATCCAGGTGCCTAAACTGCGGTATCTTTTGGGTTATGTGACAAACTCCCACTACAGTTGTGGCCATTCATGTGCCACAACTGCAGCACTTCCTTTCGGCCATGCATCTCAGCTTCCATATCTCTATAACACATATTATGCCACTAATACTAAACGAACCATCACCAATCTAGTGATTGACAACAATCGGGCCGCTTTATGTCTTCCCTAAACAGTCTGCCATAAGCCGGCATCTCTGCATCAATCAATTTCATTCAAATAATCAAAAATTATAATAATAAAATAAATAAATACATAAAAATACAAAATAAAACATTCTCACATGAATCATGCTCGCTCTCCCATTGAACGCTGTGTGGTCTTGTGCCTGACATGTTTCCACAAAACCTATTCTTTCTGTCAACATCCATCCCTCTTACCCCTTCCTATCTATGGGTCAACAGAGCAGATTCCCACGTGAGGCCGCCTTCCTTGGAGAACCCTGCCCCAGACACGTTCCTTTCTTCACTTTACCACCCCTATCATCCTAATCTCCCCTACCCCGGAACTATTCTTTGCATGAAGCTGCCGCAGCAAGCGAACCTGGTCCCGAATCATTTTTCAGCTAACCCCCAACCTCCAGCTCGCCTAATTAAAACTCATTTTTGAACCACTCCACAGGATTAATATTAGCAAATTATAGTTTTGACAAGTCATTTAGAACATCTACTTTGTGCATGACATGAGTAATCTTTCCAACAATTGTTTACAGACAGAATGTTTCACTTTTAATTGATTGTATCACAATGTCAGTGGGTCAGAAGTTTACATACCCTAAGTTAACTGTGCTTTTAAGCAGCTTGGAAAATTCCAGAAAATTATGTCAAGCCTTTAGACAATTAGCCAATTAGCTTCTGATAGGAGGTGTACTGAATTAGATTTGTACCTGTGGAAATACCTCTTTGCTTGACACCATGGGAAATCCAAAGAAATCATCCAAGATCTCAGAAAAAACAATTGTGGACCTCCACAAGTCTGGATCATCCTTGGGAGGAATTTCCAAATGCCTGAATGTACCATGTCCGTCTGTACAAACAATAGTACTCAAGTATAAACATCATGGGATCATGGAGCCATTTTACCTCTCAGGAAGGAGATGCATTCTGTCTCCTAGAAATGAACATAGTTTGGTGCGAAAAGTGCAAATCAATTCCAGAACAACAGCAAAGGATCTTGTGAAGATGTTGGAGGAAACAGGTAGACAAATATCTTTATCCACCTCCGCTCTCAAATTCTAGAAGAGATTTAATGCCTTGGCCCCAGGAGCGAACCCGACACCAGCCCCAGTTCCTCCCTGTTCAGAACTGAAATTCCTATAAATCACAAACAAAACTAGGCTACCCCTCACCACCGAACAGATAACCCAATACCTAAAATACTATCCATCAGGGTTACATTTCTCCAATCATTAAACGCCATGTTTATCCTCACCTTCTTCGGGATACAATCAGATACTATATTAAACGAAGTAAAACAGATCAGACCAAATCAGGAAATTCATCAATCTGCCAACTCCCATCCAGCCCTTCCAATTGCTAGCACACTATCTCCATTACAGAGGGTCCCATTTAAATCCAGCATCTCAGAAAACCTATACTCTAAGTCACAACTTCCCTATCAGCACTGCAACCACAGCAGTCCATGGTCTGCCCGAGCAACAAATATGTCTACAGGACCGCATGGTCATCTGAAACTTATCTCAGCTATATCAGTACTAACCATCTCCACATCAGAAAGACACAACTCATTGAGCCTTGCGGGGGGACCCAGGTTGGTTTCAGACGGCTAGGGCTCTCCCATCCGTACCACTGCAAACACTTCCACTGTTTGAATGCAGCGAGGGCCCTCGTTCGATCGCAAGAGGAGCTCGTCTACTCGAGATGCTGCCGAGCCCCACAAATGTGGGGTTAGGCCATTCGCAGCATTGGCCCCTCCCGCTGAATGATTTGCATCTGGAGGTGACATAAGGTCGAGTCCTCCTCCAGGAACAGTGAGCCAAACTTGTTTACACTATCCTTACAACAGAATTACATTAACCTGCAAACTACTGAAATTTTGATGAGACGTGGTCCGCCTCTCGATGGAGATACAGTCAGGTACAGGCCTTTTGTCCCGATAACCAGTCTCAGCTTTACGAAACTGACATAGTTGTGCTTTGTGTTTTTTCTTTCATGATAAGTAACGAGAAAAGTTAGATCAGTGGTATTTTCTCTGAGGAGCTCCCAGCCTGTGTTAAACTTTGCTCCTAACTGCCCATTCCCATTTCTGCTGCTGTCTGTCTGCCCATAAGTTAAGTCTCTTCACCTGCTAGAATCCAAAAACCATGGAGGGATGATAATAGTGCCATACAGTACAGGTAATCAAATGGCAAAATACTGTAAAATACATTCTCTTCATATAGCCCACTACAACCTCTTCTCTTACATATCCACCTTTAGTTGCAAAGTCGAAATAAGCAAGCGGTTTCTGTGACAAAGTTCTGCTGTCATTGACTGCAATATAAATAACTAGTAGGATAGAATACCAGAATTTAGTGATATGAGCCTATAAACTCTCTCAAAACCACAGGATGTACAGAAGAATAATATCTTAAGTGCATGCATGTCCGATAATTTTCTAGCATC
Source organism: Xyrauchen texanus (assembly GCF_025860055.1). Classification (NCBI taxonomy): domain Eukaryota; kingdom Metazoa; phylum Chordata; class Actinopteri; order Cypriniformes; family Catostomidae; genus Xyrauchen; species Xyrauchen texanus. The sequence goes on along the minus strand of NC_068291.1, from coordinate 8,774,714 downwards.
AGCATTTATAGTAAAAGATAAATAAATCATTCACTTGTTGCTGTGTTGGAAGTGTATGGAAGAGACAATAACAAAATCTGCCTTTTACTTTACAGAGAGAGTGATGATGCAGTATTTTCATGTCTCCATCCAAACATTCATTTGTACGTGCATAACCTCTGATGATGCCTTTATTTATTTCCAAAGACAAAACAAGATGTATTTTTGTGCAAAAAATTTGAAGAAGCATTTTCTTAGTGGCTTTCTCCTCTCTTTCTTATTTTCTTCTTTGTGTAATGTTTGTGGTAGCCTGTGACAGACAGAGCTAAGTGTTTCATTGCTTGATTTCTCATTCATGGATGCAGTCGTCTGCCTGTGCAACTGTATGTGTTAAAAGTATGGCATAATGCGATAAACTCTCAAATTATATGTGCTCTAAGCTAACGTGTTGATGAAAATAATTATAAATAATAACAATACAATTACATGTATTGCCAGCCTGCACTATAAAGCAGCATAAATCAGTATTTTTGTATTGCTGAAATGGCTGGAGTTAGTTCATACTGGATATTTTTAGTCCACATTCAAGGTTGATACTGACGCCACCTTAGTCACACTGAAAAATAAGGAGGATAGGCTACAGTCAGTAGAATCACACACATGTACCAAAGGAACCAAGTGTTTCTATTGTAAAATGTATTTTGTAAAACATAATATTTTTTTTAATAATAGTGTGTTTAGTTAAGTATTTGACACTTAGATGTTTGTGCAAAACTATAAACTTGCACTTGAATCGGCTGATAGAATATTTTACAGGTAATTGTATAGACATAGGCCAGTGTTACTCATTATTTTTTGTAAGTGGGCCACTTTGGGTTGAGACAATCATTTAGAGGCCGCACCAGTAGTGTAGTCGAGGGCATATGCCGTATGGCCACCTATCTTTCTTAGGATTTTGCATATTCCCACATAAAATAAGTGATGATACGTATGGCCAACAGAACAACGAGTAGGCTTTTGACCCGGAACCTATTCAGTCTAATAACACGATGCATGTTGTACTTTTTCTTCCAATATTTTCAATTATCTGTTGAGAGCAAATTCAGAGCAATAGAGCACATGCAAATGATTTGATGTACAGCACATCACAAATGTATACATACACATCAACTAGGATACATCACATGTATAAGACCCATATTAAGGGTTACCTCAGTGGTTGGATGCGTGAAAAGTTCCCTCTGCCCCTTTACTGAATTCATTCTAAATTCATGGTCTGTTGTTGCTAGCCATGTGAGGCAAATCAGGTGTGCATTGGTCTGTCTGTTTCTCTGTTCTCACAATGTTCATTGTTGAAAATGTTGCTTCACGAATGAATAAGTGCTGACAAAAAATTATGTCACTTTTGCGCGCACTGCTTCAGAAGTGGATACTCTGTGTCTGACACAAGGCTACAGAAATGGGTAACACCTGATCTTAGTTCACCTTGCAATGTGTCATTTGTCTGCAGCTCTACCATTCACTCTCTATTCCTGCATAGTCAGGACAGAGAACTGTGATGACTGGGGTAATAGATGACGATGACACGTGAAAGGGGTTCTCAATGAAGTTGAAAAACTCTTTGTACTCCATGATATCCTTGAATCTTGATTCAAACTCCAACTTCAACTCCTACTAGCAAACCTATATGTGTCAGTTGCTGTAGCTGAGCAGTTACGTTCTATTTCGGCCGTTCTGTTCAACAGCTGCTCTATACTGCCATCTATCTGCCGTCCAGGGAACAATGTATATTTTCAATGACGTGATGCAGGCGTGCATTAAACTAATTGAATTGAAATGGTATAATTATTATGTTTAATTCATGGATATTAGGAAAATATCCACGTGCCGCAAATTAAGGGCTCACGGGCCGCATGCGGTGCAATGAGTACCACTGACAGGCAATTTGTTAGGGAGGTGCTGTTGCATCCCATTTTTTTGTCATGGGCGGGTTCACCCCTTTTCTAACCACGGTTTGTGTTAGTCTTGCATGGGTTCACAATAATGATATTTTTTCAAGGAACTAAAGATTTTACTGGAAGAACCTTCAAGAAAACCTTAAGCAGTAGTCTGTAAAATTGGAATGATATAAACATGAGCTCAATGCTTGCAGTCACAGTACTAAATGTCAATGTCAACAAACAGAACATATTTTGGGACCTTACTACCGCATTTGGTTACAATTTATTTTAATGTGTCCTTGTTACAGTGTAATTACAGAAGTAATTACAGATTATTACTAATTAACATCATGTACTTGCTATTGGGTTAGGGTAAGGGTTTGATTTATGGTTAGTTGCTTGTAATTACGCATAACTGAATGTTATTACTACAGTAAATACATGTAATATGTGTAACAAGGACACATTAAAACAAAGTTTTGCCCAGCATTTTTTGACACTATTTTCAGTGCAGTTTAATGCATGGTAAGGACAAGGGAAGAACATTACAGTGTGCTGTAGTCCCCTGAGGAAATCCACAAAACTTTGCAGTTAAATTTTCAATTTACACAAATATCACAGCAGCATTTTTCATCCAGAGAAAGAAAACATCCCTCTTTTAAAGAGTGATGCCTTTGATGTTTTAGTAGTACATTTATCTTGACCAAATGCACCAGTTCCCTTTTCATTGCATGCTTTGTAAATGTCATGGCAGTCGTTAAGCAAGAAAATAAGGCTACTGGGTCTCTATTGTATTTATTTGTGATTTTGTTTGCGAACTGGCCGTGTGGAGTTTGTTTGATATGGCAAAGCAGTGAATAAATCAGATAGAAATGCGGGTTCAACTACATTACAGGTGAAGCTTCTGTCTCACTGAAATGTTTGTAATATTTACAATATTTGAAATGCACAATATTACACAAGTCAGAGACACATAGCTCAATAAACAAAGTTTATTACAGTTTATATATGAGTTTTCTGTTCTTTTTTTTCCCGAAAAGTCCACACTTTTCAATGGTATATATGTGTGTAGGTGTTTTGGTGTGATTGGTTCTGGGACGTGCATAGGGGGATGGCAACAGTAGCTCAATCCACTGCCCCTTTGCCCTCCTGGGCTGAGGTTCCCTTGTGGAGAAATTAATTTAATTTGCATATTCATTTTCAGATGCTAGCCCTTTATCAACATATGAACCACTGCCTCTAAAAATGTCTGTGCATGGCCCTGAATATGTGGGTGGGTATATGTGAAGTAGGGTTGCCACTTTTGAAGTTTTAAAATAATGGACACTTAAATGGGGGGGGGGGGGGGCTAACCACATCCTCCACAGTTGCTAAAATGCTAAAATGAGAACTTTCCATAAATCTTATTTATGTTTACATTTTAGATGGTTTATACATATTTTGTATTTTTTTAAATAATTTGTATTTATTTAATTTGTTTCTTTTTTTTCCCTTCACCTGTACTTGTCTTTATGATTGTTTTCATACATTGTTTGATCTTATTGAACATTTATATATAAAAAAAAGAGTTTTACCACCATTTGTGGACTTTTCAGATGGTCCCTTACTACATCCTCCACAGTATAAGCATGTTTTAGCACAATGTGTGGACTTTTCGGATGGTCCCTTACCCACTGTAGGCAAATTTTCCAACTTATACCAATGGTAAATTGACAATCTGGAAAGATTTCACCATGATACCATCTGACCAGCTTAAATATTATGTCCTGTATTGATACAATATGGGACGCATCATTTTAACTTTAAATACAGAACGATCTCGTATTTTATGGGACGGATGGCCACCCTAATATGAAGGCTTGCGGGTGTCCAACTTTTCGTGAAAGATTGCTGCCCATATTATCTGATGTGAGGGTGATTGTTCATCTACAGTCACTTTTATTGTCCCAGGTGTTGTTTTTTATTAAGACAATAATATATATTTTTTGTTATATAAGACAGGGGAGACGTGTCCCAATCTATGGCTCTGGATACACTGTTTCAATTTTTATGTCTGCATACACTGCATCACAATGCAATCTTCCTAAATATGTAATTCATTATTTATTTAGACTTAAATTTTTTCCCCCTGTTTATTCTAAGTGTGAGCGTGTTATGTTACTCTTTATTGCAGCAGCATTACGTTCAGCGGCGCACGTGTTACTTCAATAGAAACAAGTTTAAGAAACTGAGGTAAGATATCAGTAGACATTTTCAAACATATTTTTTTGCAGGCTTTAAAGTTTTTATTCTGAATACATAATTATGCTTTGTAGCTTTTGTTTACGTTGAACATTGTGGTTATTTTCTTAGGATAAATGAATATTAGCTATGCAGCTAACGTTAACTTAGGAAAATAACCACAATGAATAACAGTATAACTCACCAAGTTAGCTTTTTTGGTCAAGTTGAATATCTAATTGCAGATCAACACCGGTTACATATGATAAATATAATGTGGGCTTGCATTAATTCTCTGTGTGTGATTTGTACTTTTTGCAGTGCACGCCTGAATACGGCCCAGCTCACGGGCATCATTTATAAAGTGATCATTTGGAATAGATGAGGAGCAGGGCAGGACTGGTAATCTGGCCTACCGGATATTTTTCCGGTGGACCGACGCACTTTGGGGCCGATCAGGGTGGACTGGCCATCGGGAGAACCGAGCGGTAATCTAAAACGAGCCGCTGCGTTAGCAAACACTCTCCCCCAACAACTTTTGGGCCAGTTATGTAAAATCCCGGGCCGATTTCTCTTCCCAGTCCAGCCCTGACAATGAGCACATGGATATTGTTGAAGTTAAACAAGGTAAGTTTGCCGTTTGGATTTCAATAAACATCCCACTGAATGTTAGATAAAACTGGAATTGGTTTGCAACAGGAGGAAAAGCTGTATGAGGAGTCAGCCTGGCTTCACTGAAGAGCTGATTTTACAGAGTAAAAAAATATTATACTATCTGTTTTTATTTGCAATGAAGATACTTTTGCAACATGCAGTATAAGTCTCATAAAATTACTGTGTTTCAGATAGTTATAACATTTAATATTAATAGAAAAGTTGACCCAAATATGTAAATTCTGTCATCATATACTCAACCTCATGTCCTTCCACATCCATTTGACTTTCTTTTGCAGAACCCCCAAAAATGTATTTTGTATTCCATATAAGGAAAGTAAATGGTGCGCAAAATAGCTTGTTTTGGTCACCAACGACTTTCATTATATGGACAAAAATTTTTTTTTAAATGTCATCTTTTGTGTTCCACAGAAAGTTTCATACAGGTTTGGAAGGACATGAGGTTGAGTAAATAGCTGTGCATAAGGTCTTAATTTGGGGTATAAAGTTCAAGGCTTCATAACTACTAGTCGGTGCTTAATTTGGTTGCTCCACCTGTTCTTAAGGCAAGTCTTAACTAGTAAGTCGTAAACTCTCCATAAAGTGATGCGTAGTCGCATAATATGATGTTTACCTGCATTGATCTATTAAGCAGCCTTCATATTTGTACACAGAAGTATTAAAAAGCATCAATTTGATTTTGTTACAGTTGATGTAGAAACCTTGTTTGCTCACGTAACTGTCACTGTGGACGTCACAAGAGCAGCTCTCTTGAGAGACATATTTTGATAATTAAGATATTGTTTTAATTATTTAACATTTTATATTATATTATTTTATTATATGACTCAAGCTCGTAAAAATGTGTATAAATGAATTAGTGAGTTTGTATGGTAATTAATCATCATATTTATGAAACACCTAAAAAAGGCAATTATTTGTCATAATCACAATTATTTGATTGATGCCTGTCATGCAAAACATGAGCTTATTGATGTCATAAAATATCAGTCTGCTTTTTTATTCCATCAGTTACAGCTGCTCTGAGTCTTCCATAAATATTTAGTTTATAAGTAGGGTTACGTTCTACCGAAGTTTAATATTTAGTAGTGCGTAAATTGTGACTTCGTGCCCATTTACGCCACAACTGGTCTAAGTTTAAACTTTTGTATAGCTGGTGCAACCGGCCCCTGATATTTATATCAAACTTTTCTTTTTTCTTCTATTTTGCAGTACAAGCTTGCCCAGAGTTTTCTTAAGCCGTTTGGAGTGTGATGCAGCACATGTTTCCTTGGCAATAAAGTGGAGGCTGATGTTTGTGCAGCTTTCTGCAATGTGCTTTGAGTATGAAGATGTGATTGTTGTGTGGTTCTAGGTTGAACATGTTTGCCTCAAGTTCCTTGAATGCAGAACCACCATGGAGATCCAGAACCTTTGTGGGGACAGAGATTGTGTGTGGCCTTGTGAGTGTGTGCTGTTGAAGTAATCTCTCAGCTGTCTTGCAGACTTTCAGGACGCTGTCTGACGGTCTTATAAATCCACCTCAGGACTTCATGTCGATTACTCTTTGAACATGGACAAGCTGGGAAGACATACAGTGATGTTTTTCTCTGTGTCTTCTGTTTCAGGCTGAACGTCACTGCCTGAAATGCCAGCATATCAGTAGATGTTGCCTCCAGTGTCACTGTGCTATCCAGTGGAGAACTGTTGCCACTAGCTCTGATGGCATGTCTTGCTACCATTCTTTTGAAAGCTGAATAATGTGGGATTATTGTTAAATCCATTAGCAGATTTGTCCCCACATATCTGCACATTTTTATTGTATTGTTCAGTTTAAGTCAATTTTTGTATGTACTTGGAAGCTTTTGTTATTGAACAAATAAATATGTATGATTTCCTTGAGTTGGCATATGTCAATAAACCTTTTTCTAATTATGATTTAAAAGATCAGGGGATTGTTGAAATAATTAAATGCTGGTATGTACATATTCCAGAAATGAATGCAAATGGATAATTCCATTAAGTAAAAGTAAATTCATTTATGTGTATATATACTGTAACGTCACGCCAGCAGAGGGAGCCCTCTCCCGAGTACTGACTGTGTGCCACTCCCTCTGCTTCTCTGGTTACTTCCTGTTTTGAGACATTTAAGCATGGCCTGGCTATCAGGCCATTGCGAAGTATTGCCAGTCTACCTGCCTTGCTAAGCATTCACTTGTTATTGTCTTGTTTATCTCGTGTATGACCATTGCCAGCTTTGTTCTGTTTTTGCCTCTTGGATTATCCCTTTTGCTCTGTTGTTTGGATTGGACTGCCTCATTGTGTCTTACCTCTACCTGCCTTAAAGTTTACGCTATCTGCCTGCCGATCTTGATTTGTTTGCTGTGGATTCTAATAAACGACTGCATATGGATTCAGCCTTGTCTTCCGCCTTGTTACATAATACTTTGCCCCCGATGACTCCAGCAGAAGTTGCTAATCTACAGGCAGCGTTTGCTTACCAAAGTGACATCCTCAAAGGATACCAAGAACAGCTGAGCAAACTACAGGCTACTAACGAATACCTCACGCAGTATCTCCATTCGTTACCACCTCCTATGCCTAAGAAGGTAAGCTTTGCTTTACCCAATAAATTTGATGGTTCAGCAGAGCAATGCAAGGGGTTTCTCCGGCAAGTAGAAATCTTTTTCAAACACCAAAAGGATGATTTTGAATCTGATGAAAAGAAATGTGCTTTTCTAATGTCTCTGTTAACTGGTAAAGCAATTGATTGGGCTGCAGCGGTCTGGGAGACAGACAGTTTGATTCAAGGGTCATATGCATACTTCATTCAACAAATCAGAGATGTGTTTGAATATCCAGCAGGAGGCATGGATGTTTCAATACAACTTGTGCAATTGAGTCAAGGCCGCCGATCAGCCGCTGATTACGCCATAGAATTCAGAACGATCGCTGCTCAGAGTGGTTGGAATGATGTTGCACTCAAGGCCATGTTTCAACGAAGTTTGAATGTTGAGTTACAGGCAGAACTCGCTTGCAAGGGAGAGAACCAGACATTCTCAGAGTATGTGACGCTCGCTATCAAGATTGATAACCTCATGCGCAATAGCCCTGCTAAAACCAAGTCACCATCACAGAGAATCACTCGGACAAATCAAACTTCCCAAATATCCAATCCATTCCTGACTACTGCTCAATCCAGCCCTGAACCCATGCAGCTAGGAGTTACCAAACTCTCTATGGAAGAGAGATCATGATGGCTGATACACAATTTGTGTTTTTACTGTGGAGAAGCAGGCCATGTTAATGCCATATGTCCACTAAAAGCCAGGAAGACTACCAAAATGACTAGCCGGGTGAGTGTTGACAATCTTCCCCTTCTTTCCACTAAATTCCCCACTATCAGTGTCAAGATTACTACTGAAGATGACTCTACTGATTCTACAGCATTGATTGACTCCGGATCTGCGTTGAATTTAATCCATCAAGACGTCATCAAGAAATTCAACATCCCCACACAACCTTGTGACCCACCACTCAAAGTTAATGCTATTGACAACAAGCCCATTGGAGATGGCATCAGCCAACAAACTCTACCCATGCAACTTCAAGTAGGACAATTTCATATGGAAACCATCTCATTCTATGTGATTGATTCCCCACGCCATGAAATCATCCTAGGATACCTGTGGCTATCAGTTCACAACCCAGTCATCTCTTGGCGTCATGGTGAGGTTACGCAATGGTCACAGTTCTGCAATACACACTGTCTAAGCACCATAGTTACCAAGCCGTGTTTAACCACAAGTATTGAAAGTCCTGATTCTAAAGCAGTCACCACTCCATCATGTTACCAAGAATATCAAGAAGTCTTCAGCAAGACTAAAGCGACCCTTCTTCCACCTCATCATTCCTGGGATTGTGCCATTGACCTCCTGCCTAATGCGATGCCTCCCAAAAGTAAGGTCTATCCCTTATCACACCCAGAAACTCAGGCCATGGAGGAATACATTGAAGAAGCTCTCAGTTCTGGTTTCATTCGTCCATCTACTTCTCCAGCGGCTGCAGGCTTCTTCTTTGTGGAAAAGAAGGGTGGAGGACTTCGGCCTTGCATTGACTACAGGGGTTTGAACAATGTCACTGTTAAATTCAGTTATCCATTACCATTAGTACCTTCTGCCCTAGAACAACTCCGAGAGGCAACAATTTACACCAAGTTAGACCTCAGGAGCGCCTACAACCTCATCAGAATCAGAGAAGGGGATGAGTGGAAAACAGCATTTCTGACCACTAGGGGGCACTATGAATACCAGGTCATGCCATACGGATTAGCCAATGCACCGGCAGTCTTTCAGTCTTTCATCAATGAGATCTTCAGAGACATCCTGAACAAGTACGTTGTTGCATACATTGATGATATTCTCATTTACTCCAAGTCTGAAAGTGAACATAAGGATCACGTCAAGACTGTGCTATTCAGACTACTAGAGAATCAACTTTATGTAAAAGCTGAGAAGTGTGAATTCCATGTCAAGCGAACCTCATTCCTGGGATATAACATCAGTCATCAAGGTGTAGAAATGGACAATTCGAAGATTACAGCAGTCACTGAATGGCCCCAACCAACCACAGTCAAGGGACTTCAACACTTCTTAGGATTTGCCAACTTCTATCGACGCTTTATCCATAATTATAGCATTACAGCTGCTCCACTGACATCTCTGCTGAAAGGTAAACCTTCAAAATTAAAATGGACTGAAAATGCCACACAAGCCTTCGCTAAACTCAAGGACAGTTTCACGACAGCGCTCATCCTCAAACATCCAGATCCCAATCTGCCGTTTGTAGTAGAAGTTGACGCTTCAGACAATGGAATTGGTGCAGTGCTCTCTCAACGCCATGGACAGCCAGGCAAGCTCTATCCTTGTGCATATTTTTCAAGAAAACTCACTGACGCAGAACGCAACTATGATGTCGGCAACAAGGAACTTCTATCTATGAAAGCCGCAATAGAATAATGGAGACACTGGTTGTAGGGTTCCACTCACCCATTCCAGGTTATAACGGACCATAAGAATCTTGAGTACGTCAAGAGTGCCAAGAGACTAAATCCTCGACAAGCACGCTGGTCACTTTTCTTCACAAGATTCCAATTCACTGTAACTTACAGACCAGGAAGTAAAAATAGCAAGTCGACATGATCCAGGCGACATGATCATTCCCAAAAAGAATCCACGCCAGAATTCATTCTGCCACCATCAGTAATTATTGCACCTGTTACATGGGACTTGATTGAGGAGATTCAAAGAGAACAACAGAATGAACCAACACCACAAGGTTGTCCCTCCAACAAGCACTATGTTCCTGTAAATCTTCGTACAAGAGTCATGCAATGGGTCCATACATCACTCTGTTCCGGTCATCCAGGTATCTCAAGAACTCTTTGTCTCACACAAAATTCATTCTGGTGGCCATCAATGATTAAGGATGTGGCTAACTATGTCAAGTCGTGCTCGATCTGTGCTCAGTCCAAAACACCCAAACAATTACCCTCTGGTTTGTTACAACCTTTGCCCATTCCCCAATGACCTTGGTCACACCTTTCAATTGACTTTATCACCGATCTACCTCCGTCAACTGAATTCACAACAGTCCTAGGTATCATTGACCGCTACTCAAAATCCTACCATCTAATACCTATGAAGGGCCTCCCCACTGCCATGGAAACTGCTCAAGCACTGTTTCAACACGTTTTCAGAGTTTATGGCATACCCAAAGACATTGTTTCAGATAGAGGAACACAATTCACCTCACAAGTATGGAGGGCCTTCTGCAGACAGCTGGACATCAATGTCAGCTTAACCTCAGGATATCATCCTCAGTCCAACGGTCAAGTGGAAAGATTGAATCAAGAGATTGGCAGGTATCTATGGTCGTACTGTGGTCATGAACAGCATCGCTGGGCAGAGTTTCTACCATGGGCAGAGTATGCGCAGAACTCTTTAAGACATTCATCCACTGGTATCACCCCATTTCAATGCGTGCTCGGATACCAACCCCCTATGTTCCCGTGGTCAGGAGAACCATCTATGGTACCTGCAGTCGATGACTGGATTCATCGTAGCGAGAGGGTGTGGAACACTGCTCATGTACGTCTGCAAAGGGCTGTCAGGAACCAGGAAATCCAGGCCAGTAGACGACGTCGTCCACATCCTCCCTACCAACCTGGACAAAGGGTCTGGCTCTCCACACGGGACCTCAAGTTGAGGCTACCAAGCAAGAAACTAAGCCCAAGGTATGTAGGCCCATTTAAAATAATAAGACAGATAAATGAGGTCACATATCAGTTGGAGCTTCCAGCTAATTATCGTGTCTCTCCCTCCTTCCATGTATCCCTCCTCAAACCGGTCCACCCGGGTGCTGACCCCAACATTGAGAACCAGGAGCCACCTCCACCGCTGGACATAGATGGATCCCCTGCTTATGCGGTAAAGGAATTGTTGGACTCAAGAAGGAGAGGGGGTCAACTCCAATATTTGGTGGACTGGGAGGGGTACGGACCTGAAGAGAGATCTTGGGTAGTCGCCCATGACATCTTGGATCCATCACTTATCAAAGACTTTCATCGAGCCAGACCCGATCGTCCAGCACCACAACCACGGGGACGTCCTCGTCGAGCGCCAGGAGTCGCTCCTAGGGTGGGAGATTCTGTAACGTCACGCCAGCAGAGGGAGCCCTCTCCCGAGTACTGACTGTGTGCCACTCCCTCTGCTTCTCTGGTTACTTCCTGTTTGTGAGACATTTAAGCATGGCCTGGCTATCAGGCCATTGCGAAGTATTGCCAGTCTACCTGCCTTGCTAAGCATTCACTTGTTATTGTCTTGTTTATCTCGTGTATGACCATTGCCAGCTTTGTTCTGTTTTTGCCTCTTGGATTATCCCTTTTGCTCTGTTGTTTGGATTTGACTGCCTCATTGTGTCTTACTTCTGCCCGCCTTAAAGTTTATGCTATCTGCCTGCCGATCTTGATTTGTTTGCTGTGGATTCTAATAAACGACTGCATATTGATTCAGCCTTGGCTTCTGCCTCGTTACATATACACACATAATGCATATGAACTTGTGTGTGTATACTATACTAAATTTTTATATTTGTTTCTTCTGGATTTATTCTTAAGAGGTACTGTCTAGTTACAATATCAACACAAAGCTAGTCGTTTTTATTAACAACTTTAAAATTTGTTGATGTGCATACACCCCCACAAATTAGTTCACATTTACTATATAATCTAGTCAAAAATGGTTAATAATGTTGGCAAATTATGCAGATGTATAATTTGTCAGCATTATGAACAATGAGCAGCAACAGATTTAAACTATGAAGGCAGAGAAACATTGCATCCTGTAACAATTTGTAGATGGATAACTTTGCTTTAAAAAGGGGTATTAATATACTTTGGTGTTGTATTTTTACTGTTGATTATTAAAGTTTATCATCGTTATGCCCACTCTACATAGGGATAATGACTAATGTGTGCTTAATATGTACATAGTCATAAATTACAACCTGTGGGCACTTTAGCCTGTCGGTAGGGAATAGTAAGATGGCCGCCAGAGCACTTCCAGTAGCTTCACCTACTGCTGGCAGTTTAGAATTCTATGAGCAATCCAGTTATATATATACAGGTGAAACTCGAAAAATTAGAATAGCGTGCAAAAGTTCATTAATTTCAGTAATTCAACTTAAAAGGTGAAACTAATATATTATATAGACTCATTACAAGCAAAGTAAGATATTTCAAGCCTTTATTTGATATAATTTTGATGATTATGGCTTACAGCTTATGAAAACCCCAAATTCAGAATCTCAGAAAATTAGAATATTGTGAAAAGGTTCAGTATTGTAGGCTCAAAGTGTCAAACTCTAATCAGCTAAACACCTGCAAAGGGTTCCTGAGCCTTTAAATGGTCTCTCAGTCTGGTTCAGTTGAATTCACAATCATGGGGAAGACTGCTGACCTGACAGTTGTGCAGAAAACCATCATTGACACCCTCCACAAGGAGGGAAAGCCTCAAAAGGTAATTGCAAAAGAAGTTGGATGTTCTCAAAGTGCTATATCAAAGCACATTAATTCTTAATTATTATGGAGAAAAATGTGAACAATATTCTAAAGGCATGTTAGGCTTATTTAAGTTCACATCTTGTTCTCTATTGTCCATGAGAAAAACTTGACGCATCCCTCAAAGGCAAAGTCGCTGTGTAGTGTGCACACGTAGAGATGTACTCCAGCACGCGATAGGCAGAGCAAAAAGGCATTTACACTTAACGCATATGTTTACATCAATTTATACAGTAGGCAATGATATATTTCAGTACTGATATAAAATATATATACATAGAAACTGATGTCATAAGAGCCCATAGTTACAGAATCACCCCGAAAATGACCATCACCACAGACAATTCACAGACAAGCTCACGTTATCACAATGCCAAAACTCATCACAACAAGTTTTCATAAATTGGAGCTGCATTTGTAATCTTGAAATATCCACTTGTCTTGGTGTAAAATAAAGGTATTGGATGACGAAAGAGTTTGTTTTGAGCACTTGCTGCTGCTGCTGAAGTGATGAACTCGACTCAAGTGACATCGCAATTGTAAACTTCTGCTGTAGTAAAAGTCCTATTCAAAAATCTCTCATTAAATTACCCATTATTTTTTTAATTAAAACTAGTAATGTAACTAAAGGAATTTTTCCCATTGTACCAAAGTAAAATAAAATAATAAGTAAATGTAACCTGTTACTACCCACCTCTGCACAAGATTGGGAAGAGGAAACTACAGATCTCTTACGACTCAGTACACTCGACATTCTATGCAATGCATATGGGGAATACCTTCTTAAACAACCTAATTGAAATCTCTCTACTATTTATAAATGCGTTATAACGCTAATATTCTAATACTGGCTATGGTGTTTGAGCATTTGCCTGTTTTGGCACGAATCTGTCTGCTATAAAAACAGGTGCACAAACATAATTTACTCAGAATTTCTTCCTTCAAGACAGCGATCATCTCTTGTCTAGAAGCCCTCTACCTTCGCCGTCGATATGCACAAGTCAGCGGGCGTAATCTTAGTGGGAAGACTTTCTGCTCCCCTGCAGTGCTCGCCAGTTGACACTTCACTGCAATTGCATATTGTGTATTGTATATTGTGCAAAATAAATATAAATCTATATTAATGAATATATTTATATATCTAAGAGAGTTGAATAAAGTGTGCTGGTATTCACAAATTATCTTCATCCTCCCATCAACTACACCTATGGTTAGCAGCACTCAAATGAACCATCACCCAACTGAGCACCAATGCTCAATATGCTACAAAAAACAACAATAATAACTTTCATCCTTACAAAAGGTTTCTATATTAGGTCTGTTCGCATCTCCTTAGTAGCAATTAATAACAATTAGCTACCATCATGGTATGCTAATCTGAGGAGGGCACGTGATTAGAATGCTAGATGTTTTTATTGTAGACTTTGCTAAAAATCACATGCTAGCCAATGGTGTGATGATGATTATTGGTTAGTTTAGTAGAGGGAAGTTTGAGAAAGCTGTATTTGCGACTAATTGGTGTTGGCGTATGGTTGTGGCACCAAGCCAGAAAAATATCACTGGTGTATAGTAAGCATCTTGAAAGCGTTTTGAAAGAGACGCTAATGAGAAATAAATCAGTTGACATTACACGTGATGAGAGTGTATCTCACTCAGAGGGAAGCGTAAAAATCGGGGCTCTCTTTGAAATTGTTAACATGATTATTTCATAATTGATCATGCTAGTTGTGGGAGATGTTAAATGATGCATTAGCCTGAATTAAAATCTCTTTGAATGTCACTTATGATGAGAGGAGCTTTACAGCTTCATTTAGTTTCATAGTCGACACCTCTGCTGTTGGTCACAAAGTTAGACAGTAAGAAATACTACTGGGACATGTAATACTTATAAAAATTCTTATAAAAGTACAATGCTGTAAATCTGGGTGAAGGCAGCTTGGGGGTTTACAGAGACAGTAACAGTAAGCTGACACCAACTTGAAGAAGTTTTGGCAACCCAACAAAGTAGGGCTGGGCAATGTATCCCAAAACATTTTATATATATTTTATATTATAGTATTTTATAATAATTTCAGTCCTCCAATGATATTCAATGTACAGTGTATTACAACTATTGTTTGTTTGCTTATTTCAACTAGTACTTCCATGTAGAGTGGAGGAGGGCGGGGCCAGGCTGTAACAACGCGCGCGTGAGGGATAAAGGCGGCCGGTGACGACAGTTCGAGAGAGAGCGAGAATGACAGGCAGCTGCGCTGTGTGTTTATGTTTGTGTGTTTTTGGTTCAGCTCTTTATTGAAACTATTATTTATATTGTCAAGCCACCTCCTCCTTTCCCTTATACCCCCCCTTACAATCCATAATTTGGACCACATGCTTAAAGGGAGAGTTTACCCAATGAGGAAAATTCTGTCATCCTTCCCTTAACCTCATATTGTTCCAAACATTTTTGACATTCTATTATGGGATATATAAGGAGATTTCATTGGTAAATGTTTCCCACGCTGATTTTCACTAAATTAACTCAAGGAAGAATCGCATTTTCATGTAAACCTGTTATGAATACCCTGTCTTGTTTCACTGTTGCCCTTTTGTTTACCATTGTTGTCACTTTTGCACTTCTTAGTTTTCACTTTAGTCCCTTATGTAATTCCATAGTCCTTGTTAGCGTTCGTGTTCACTGTTCATTGTTTACACCTGCCCTTGTTAATTTGCCTTTGGTTTCTGTTAATCACCTTGTTATCTTGTTTGAGTTCTGTTCTTTCATTGGCCACCTATCCCATGTTTGTGTATTTATACCCCGTGTCTTTGTTCTGTCTTTGTCGATCGTTGTTTGATGTTAGCCTGATGTGTGCTTCTCTCCCTTGTTCCCTGTTTGTCTCTACCGTGGTTACCTTAACTAGTTTATGTTTCTTTTCCCCATCGTGGGTTGTTCTTTTGTTTATTTGGTGTTTTCTGATAAAATAAACTCAAACTGCGTTTGGATCTCAGCGCCCAGCGAACCCAAGCCGGCGCTTACCACGGCAACCCAGCCAGTGCTTGTAGCCTCGGACGTCAGTGAGCCAGCGCCTGTAGCCTCAAACGTCAGTGAGCCAGCGCCTGTAGCCTCAAACGTCAGTGAGCCAGCGCCTGTAGCCTCGACCGTCCCTGAGCCAGCGCCTGTAGCCTCGACCGTCCCTGAGCCAGCGCCTGTAGCCTCGACCGTCCCTGAGCCAGCGCCTGCGGCCTCGACCGTCCCTGAGCCAGCGCCTGCGGCCTCGACCGTCCCTGAGCCAGCGCCAGTAGCCGTGACCGTCCAAGAGCCAGTGCCAGTAGCCGTGACCGTCCAAGAGCCAGTGCCAGTAGCCGTGACCGTCCAAGAGCCAGTGCCAGTAGCCTCGATCGTCCAAGAGCCAGAGCCTGAAGCCATGACCGTCCAAGAGCCAGTGCCAGTAGCCATGACTGTCAAAGAGCCAGTGCCAGTAACCGTGACCGCCCAAGAGCCAGCGCCAGTGGTCGTGCCCATCCTAGAGCCAGCACCTCTCGAGTCTTCCAGGGCTCCTCCTCCCGAGCTTTCCAGAGCTCAGCCATCCGAGTTTCCCGAGCTTTCCAGAGCTCCGCCATCCGAGTTTCCCGAGCTTTCCAGAGCTCCGCCATCCGAGTTTCCCGAGCTTTCCAGAGCTCCGCCATCCGAGTTTCCCGAGCTTTCCAGAGCTCCGCCATCCGAGTTTCCCGAGCTTTCCAGAGCTCCGCCATCCGAGTTTCCCGAGCTTTCCAGAGCTCAGCCATCCGAGTTTCCCGAGCTTTCCAGAGCTCCGCCATCCGAGTTTCCCGAGCTTTCCAGAGCTCCGCCATCCGAGTTTCCGAGCTTTCCAGAGCTCCGCCTTCCGAGTTTCCGAGCTTTCCAGAGCTCCGCCTTCCGAGTTTCCCGAGCTTTCCAGAGCTCCGCCTCCCGAGCTTTACAGAGCTCCGCCTCCCGAGCTTTACAGAGCTCCGCCCCTCAAGCCTCTCGAGCCTACCAGGGGTCCGCCCCTCAAGCCTCTCGAGCTTCCTAGGGCTCCGCCTCTCAAGTCTCTCGAGTCTTCCAGGGCTCCGTCTCTCAAGCCTCCCGAGCTTTCCAGAGCTCTGCTCTCCGAGCTTCCCAGAGCTCCGCCTCTCAAGCCCCTCGAGCCTTCCAGGGCTCCGCCCCTCAAGTCTCTCGAGTCTTCCAAGACTCCGTCTCTCAAGCCTCCCAAACTTTCCAGAGCTCCGCCCCCTGAGCTCCCCAGAACTCCGCCCCTCAAGCCTCTCGAGCCTGCCAGGGCTCCGCCCCTCAAGCCTCTCGAGCCTCCCAGGGCTCCGCCTCTCGAACCTCTCGAGCCTTCCAGGGCTCCGCCTCCTGAACCTCTCGAGCCTTCCAGGGCTGCGCCTCTCGAGCCTTCCAGGGCTCCGCCCCCCGAGTCTCCTACGGCTCCGCCCCCAGAGCCTCTTGAGCCTCCTACGGCTCCGCCCCAGAGCCTCTCGAGCCTCCTGCAGCTCCGCCTACGGGGCCTCCTGCGGTTCCACCCCCAGAGCCTCCTACGGCTCCGCCTCCAGAGCCTCCGATTGCTCCGCCTCTCGATCCACTCAAGCCTTTAACGGCTCCGCCCCCAGAGCCTCTTGAGCCTCCTACGGCTCCACCTCTCAAGCCACTCAAGCCTTCGGCGGCTCCACCCTCAGAGCCTCCAACGTCTCTACCCCCAGAGACTCCAGAGTCTTCCTGGTCTCCGCTCCTAGAGCCTCCCACGGTGCCGCCTACCTCGGCTCCGCCTCCTGAGCCTCTTTCAGCTCCACCTCCTGAGCCTCCCGAGCCTCTCCCGGCTCCTCCTCCGAAGCCTCCATTGGCTCCGTCTTCAGAGCCTTCATCGCCCTCGCCTCCTTCGGCTCCGCCACCTGAACCTCCTTCAATTCCTCCTCCGGAGCCTTCCGAGCCTCCATTGGCTCCGTCTTCAGAGCCTTCTTCGCCCTCGCCACCTTCGGCTCCACCTCCAGTGGCTCCGCCTTCTGAGCCTTCTACACCATCGCCTCCCTTGGCTCCGCCCAACACTGTTCCGCCTCCTGACCTGCCCAAGGCCTTACCACCTGAGTCTACCACAGCCCTGCCTAAGCCTCCTTTGGCGCCGCCTCCCAAGTCTTCTACGGCTCCGCCTCCGAAGTCCTCCTTGGCTCCGCCTCACACGGCTCTGCCAGCCTCTGTCCTGTGGCCTCTTCCCAGACCTCCTGACCCAGTCCCAGTCCCGTGGCCTTCCCCCAGGCCTCCTGACCCAGTCCCTGTCCAGTGGCCTCCTCCCTGGTCCCCCAAACCTGTCCTTGCCCTGTGGCCAGCTCCCAGGCCTCCTGCACCTTCCCTAGCCCGGTGGCCAGCTCCCAGACCACCGAAACCTGTCCCCGCCCGGTCGATACCACCCCGGCCTCCTAAACCTGTCCCTTTGTGCCCCCATGGACTGCTTAATTGTCCCTTGTGCCCCCGTGGACTGTCTCATCTCCCTTTGTGCCCCCGTGGACTGTCTCATTTCCCCTCGTGGCCCCCCCGAACTTCCTGCCTGCCCTCTTGTTCTTGTGCCCCCCCTGGTCTGCCTGTCTGCCCCCGCTGCCATCATTTTGTTCTCTGTGGGTTTTTTGTCTTTTGTCCTTTAGGATCGTCTGGAAGCCGATCCTTTGAGGGGGGGCTCTGTTATGAATACCCTGTCTTGTTTCACTGTTGCCCTTTTGTTTACCATTGTTGTCACTTTTGCACTTCTTAGTTTTCACTTTAGTCCCTTATGTAATTCCATAGTCCTTGTTAGCGTTCGTGTTCACTGTTCATTGTTTACACCTGCCCTTGTTAATTTGCCTTTGGTTTCTGTTAATCACCTTGTTATCTTGTTTGAGTTCTGTTCTTTCATTGGCCACCTATCCCATGTTTGTGTATTTATACCCCGTGTCTTTGTTCTGTCTTTGTCGATCGTTGTTTGATGTTAGCCTGATGTGTGCTTCTCTCCCTTGTTCCCTGTTTGTCTCTACCGTGGTTACCTTAACTAGTTTATGTTTCTTTTCCCCATCGTGGGTTGTTCTTTTGTTTATTTGGTGTTTTCTAATAAAATAAACTCAAACTGCGTTTGGATCCGCATCTCCTCGTCAGCCTTGTTATTCAAACGTTACAAAACCTATATGCACCACTACTGTATATAAATAGTAATAAACCACAATATTTACCTATCATTTACTTAAACATTTGAATATTTGGAAATGCCACACAGAGAATTTATGAAAATTTTTAATTGGTGACACCAATGAATCACAGTTTTAAATCAATTAATTGAAACCAACAGTTTGAATTAATCTTGTAAATCTTCTAAAGAAGGATTCCAAAACTATCCTAATGATGGTTTTTGGGAAATATGATGTCCAAATAAAAAAGTGAACTCAAATCTTGTTACTGTAAGTAATCTTTTCATGGAAAGGTATGCAAACAAATTGTCCTACTTTTTGAAAGATATTAATGAAATAAGTGTTGAAAGATATTTCTCCTGTCTCTGTGACAGCACTAGATTTTGTAAACAGCAAATAAAAATGTGTCCATGTGCCGCTGACAATGACGCTTTCGACCTGTCATTCATTTTGTGTGTTCTCATAGTATTGTAGTTGCAGCGAATTATTAATGCCTTAATGCCTTAAAGAGTCTTAAAGCCCATTTTAAGCTATGTTGTTCATAACAGTTGTCTGTTTTGGTCACTCTTTTGCTGCTGTTGTTTTAAACAACCATTTCTGCAAAATTTCGTTCAATACAAAGCTAATTTGTTATCTTAGGAGTACAGGGTTTTGAAAGAAGGGGCATGGCTAATTCAATGGGTCAGTCTCATGGAAGTAGAGCGGCTGTAATCGCTTACAGCATCTTTAAGATGAAGTGTGTAATTTCTGTGCCACAGTGCCACCAAAGAGAATTGCAAAATTAAGAACTTTGTATAAGAATTGTATAAGACCTTTGTCCAACTAGGTTGATCAGTCAAGTCCGTGAGCTTGTTTATCATCACTGTGCAATTACTGACATCTCAACAGGGCACACACTATGTTCAGACGGTTAGCTGTGGAGCATGCAGGTGAAAAATTGCCATTTTTTTAGATGAGAAACATACTAGATGGCAGTAGAATACAGAGGTGCTGACTCTTGCGACTTATCCAGTGTGTGTATGTTTGGGTACGTTTATTTCTGTCTGTCTGCTTGTGTGAGAGACTGCTGAAGTCTTAGCTTTGTTGTTAAATGCCTGCCATCTTTGTGACTAACAATTTCAAGAATTAATGAGAGAGAGAGAGATGTTTACATGGGTTTTAATTGTATGTGGGTTACTTGGCTCTAGATAAACGTGTCCCCAAAATTGAGCTAAATCTAACAAAACCTTCCTTTGGTGATATCATCAATTGGAAAATTGAATAATAAATAAAGAATATACTGTTTTTGTAAGTGTTTCTTTTTTTTTTTTTATCAAGAAAAAAAAATATTTTAGGGGAATGGTTAGGTTACGGGTTAGGGTTAGTCTGTAGTAATTATAATTAAACAACAGAAGTTTAAATGATGTCTTAAAGTGAAAGTCAATATAAAAACAAATAAAACAAAAAAGTCAATGGGTAGTCCCCACCATGATAGAAATCCAACATGTGTGTCTGTTAGCAGACCTCAGCACCACCATGCAGGGCCGGCCCGTGGCATAGGCGGAATAGGCAAATGCTAGGGGCGTCGCCCACCCCTTGGGGCGCCTGAGCGTCCAAAGGAGTTTTTTTTTTTTTTTTTTTAACACTACAACTTTAATACTATAGATTAAAAAAAAAAAAAAAAAAATATATATATATATATATATATATATATATATATATATATATATATATATAGCGATCGTCCCACAAAAACATAACTACATTGCTTTCCCAATCCACCCCAGTCCGAGTGACGTATCAATCCCCCACAATTTTGAAAATGTAACTACTGTATGTATGCTAGAGAAGTGCTCAATGAATACAGTTTTGTGCATGAATACCAGATGTAATTATTCTTGCTGTTTGTGTGTTTAAGCTATAACGTGGTTTAGGTGCTGCCATATTTTTATAGTTTCACTATCATCAGCTTTTTTAACCCTTTATCTGTCACCCCCCTTTTTCGCATAGAAAAACTATCCAAACTTAAATGGTTGTAATTCAAGAATGCTTTGGAATATAGACCTATGGTTGGTCTTGTTTTAAAGAAGACATTTGCCAGATTATTGCAGAAGTGTAGTTATGAAACTATGAAAGTGAAACAGAAAAAAAAGTTATATAAATTTGAGTTTATGAACATGTGCAATGTAAAAATATAATTATTATATTTTATATAAAATATATATATTACAAAATATATTTTACTCTAAAACTGCAAGAAAATGAAAGCCAAAAATCTGAACAAGTTGTGTTCCAAAATTTAGGTTGATATCTCAAAAAATTAGCTTTCAGTGAGATTTTATTTGGGCGCAGTACCAAACTTTTTCACTAGATGGACAGCCAAGCTTCACTAGATGAGAGATTTCAGACCCTCGGGGAGGTGAATGACAAATTTGGAGTGCTCCTCAAATTTCCCAACATGTCCAAAGAAGAGTTGGTAGAGCACTGTCAGACCCTGAGCACAGCTTTAAGTCATGATGGACAGCCAGATATTGATGGCAGGGAACTTGTATTGGAAATGCAAAACTTTCCACATCTGCCATCAAAAAACATGACAAACATTGAGCTCCTGACTTTCCTGCACAAGAAGAAGCTGACGGAAATTTACCCCAATATGTGGGTCGCTCTGAGAAGCTCTGCCATTCTACCTGTTATCGTCGCTGCTACTGAAAGGAGCTTCTCTAAGCTCAAACTGATTAAAAACTACCTGAGATCTACAATGGCTCAAGAACGTCTCAGTGGACTTTCAGTCATTAGCATAAATCATGTGGTCTCCCAACAGCTGTCTTATGATGATATCATAGATGACTTTGCTGCTAGAAAGGCAAGGAGAGTAAGGCTGTAGAACATTTGCTACATTTTGCATTCCAGTTTGTGTATAGTTATTTATTTTTTTGTGTATCTTTTTGTTTCTGTATTTTTTTTTCCGCAATAATCTTATAATATAAACTTATTTATATTATATTTATAATTTAGTTTTGTGTGTGTGTGTGTGTGTGTGTGTGTGTGTGTGTTTGTTTCCAAAATATTTTAAAAATAAAGAAAAACAAGACAAAGCTGCGCAGTTTGTTTCTGTGTGAGTGTATGAACACAGTGATCAGTGGTGGAATTCAGAACCGGTTCCATACTTTAAAAAATACTTGAATCGGATGATCTACGTGACTTTCGGTTCCATTAACGGTTCTCCTTCGTGCAATTTTCTGCAGATGGATACATCGTCCTGAAATACTCTGACAGTGTTTCCAGAAGCACATCTCTGCAGCAGCGCTGCCATCTACTGACTCTACAGCATAAAACACACAGCTCTACAAGTGTATTGCCTCCTGTATACTTCTATTCCCGAAATAATTATTCAAAGGAGCCGGTTCTTTTGAATATACAGCCAAAATATACAGCGCACCCAGTATAGTTTGATTCCCGAAAGAATAATTCTAATGAGCCATTTTATTTTAATCTACAGCATGAAACATTCAGCGCTTCCATTAGTCCAGTATGGAAGTAAACTTATACTGATGTGCAAGTTATGAATGTCCAACTCAAAATTAAATAAGAACTGTTG
Organism: Xyrauchen texanus; assembly: GCF_025860055.1. NCBI lineage: Eukaryota > Metazoa > Chordata > Actinopteri > Cypriniformes > Catostomidae > Xyrauchen > Xyrauchen texanus. The sequence continues at coordinate 8,752,081 of NC_068291.1, read as the reverse complement.
AAATCTCACAAATCTGTAGTACAACATTAGGCTAAATAACAGTCTAAACTGTCTCTGGAACTGTTACTGTTTATTTAATGATGACCTGTGTCTCTATTAAACAAGCATTGCAGTTACTGACTGGTTGTTATTATGACGATGTATAATTACAGATACATGAGAGTTGTTAATAAGTGGAATTTTATAAAATAATAAATTAATTAATGAAATATGCCATCACATTTCTTGTTTGTTTAGATTTATTTATAATGTAGTTAGGATCTATTATTGGATTGAAATTATGTCTCTAAAAAGTCTGCAAACACACCTTTTACAAGAATTGTATTAAATGTATTTCTGATTTGTTAAATCTGCTCTGTAGATATCTGAAATTATTTCATCATTTAGTAACAGATAGCAGAGGGTATTAATACAAAATGAAATACTTTTCTCATTACCAAATAATTCTTTAAAAGAAAAGGTAGGCCTACTTAAAGAATTACTGGAATCGTTATTGGAACCGTCAAGGAACTGTAATCGTTAATAGGAATCAGAACCGGAATTGAGAAAGGCCCTAATCAATCCTGGCCAAATTTCTGAGATCATCCAATAAAGATTTCGTGTTGCACCAGGCGAGGAACAAAGGAAAGCTTTCTTGAAAGAATCATAATCCAAGATGAGAATAGAAGGTGAAGGACGGTCAAAAAGTATTTGCATGTCCCAATCAGGCAATGTCTTTTATAGAGCACCCTATAAAAAGAAGGAAGGTGTGGCAGGGTGGAGGGTATGGCAGGATGGATGGTGGGGCCGGGTCGTGATTCCATACACCCGACCTCTAATCAGGCTAATCAAGCCTCAAAGTGGGATAAAGGCAGACTGGAGACTGCAGTGGGACAGAGAGAAAGATTTACGTACAGCTGTCCGACACCAGTGTGTGTTTGTCTTTTTTTGTCAAGCCGGGTTCTCGCCTCCACCTTTCCAGTAATCCCTTTATACTGGTGCCGAAAACCCGGGAAGGAGGAGGGATGCGTCCTAGTAGAGTCCTTGCCACTTCCATCCACCCCAATGGAGCAGCCGTGGCCATTCGTCGGGGAACGGAGGATCTATCTTGATTCTGAGATAACCTTGGAGGAGCTTGATTAGATAATTAAGGTCCTGCCTACAGGCAAGGCTCCGGGGCCTGAAGGTTTTAGCACTGAGTTTTTCAAATCTGATGCTACAGAACTGGCTTCACTTTTGCTAGAAGTTTATACGGAATCATTAATGAATGGAAAGCTTCCGCCAATCATGACACAAGCCTGGATCAGTCTGATTCTTAAAAAGGACAAAGATCCAACCAAGTGTAAAAGTTACCATCCAATTTCTCTGATCCAGTTAGATGTAAAAATGTTGTCAAATATTCTGGCTAATAGATTAAGTAAAGTTATGATGACTTATACATATAGATCAGGTTGGGTTTATATATTTTTTCTGATAACATTAGGCATCTCATCAATATCATGTGGTTAGTAGCGAATGATCAATCTCCGGTCGCTGCCATCTCACTTGATGCCAAAAATGCATTTGATATGGTAGAATGGGATTATCTTTTTAAGATTTTGGAAATGTATTGGTTCAGGAGTACTTTTATTGGTTGGATTAAGCTACTTTATAGACACCCTGTAGCAGCGGTACAAACTAATGGACTAATTTCAGATTATTTTACTCTGGATAGGGGCACCCGGCAGGATTGCGCTCTTTACCCATTATTGTTCTGTCTTGCCCTGGAACCATTAAGAAAGGAAGATGATTTTCCAGGGGTGATTGCGGGAGGTGTGGCGCATAAGCATCTGCTTTACGCAGTTCATATTTTATTATTCGTCTCTGACCCCACTAGATCTATGCCTTGCCTCCACAGAATTATTAATTCCTTTTCAAATTTGGTCTAAAGTTAACTGGTCTAAATCCGAATCTTTGGCTTTGACAACGTACTGTCCAGCAATGGCTTTTCAACTAGGTGCCTTCCAGTGGCCCAAACAGGGCATTACGTTTTTGGGAATTTTATTTGCAGCAAATTTGTCTGATTTAGTCAGAGTTCATTTTGATCGCTTAATAAAATGGTTTTCGAATGATGTGGACAGGTGGGCTTCATTACATTTATCTATCGACTTCCTGCTACAGTCTCACCCTGTAGATGTACCCCTCTCTTATTTCAAGTAATTTGATAGCATAGTGAAGTCCTTCATTTGGAATGGTAAGTGTCACAGGTTAATTTTCAATAAATTACATTGGCCAATTGACAAAGTTGGGTTAGGCCAACCCAAGATTTGTTTTATTATTATTAGGGCTGTCGATTTAACGTGTTAATTCAGTGCGATTAATTTGACTAAAAATAACATGAAAAAAAATTAACGCCATTAATCGCAATGTCCCCCGGAACGTAATATGGAAGATTCCTGAGAAATGCAAGCTTGTAGTACCACCTGTTTACTCCAGAGGGCAGAAAGTAAAATTCAGCTGTGTGGCAATGTGCAGTTTATATAGTGAAGAAAAACACCCTTGAGCAGCAGAACACAGACATGTGTTACGTTCTTGCGTTCAAAACACTTGATGGAGCGCAAATCCAAACTAAGGGATCTCAATAGGTGTTCTAAGTATTAAACTATGTTTAACTTGACACAGTGACCTAAAAATTTTATGTTTATGACTCAACGCATCCAAGACGCTACACAAGCATGTCTGACGCAGCTGTTCATTGATGTATCCTTAAACAAGTCCTCCTAATAAATCTCCAACTGATTGACAAATTCACTTCTGAAATAGATTGCTGTGAACTGTATGCCAATGATTGACTTATGATCAATAATACGGTAGTAAACAATACATTGTATTCTAAAACCGTCTTATTAATGATGACACTCTTCTGCCACAAGAATGTAATACACTTTAATTATCTGAATATGTTTTATTTATATATATATATATATATATATATATATATATATATATATATATATATATATATAATATTTTTAAATATTTAAAGATAACTATGTATCATTATTTCATCATTATATATTTAATTATTGTTATATTAGGGGCTTTCTCAGCAAATATTTGTATATGCGATTAATCGCGATTAATTAATCGGGACACCATGTAATTAATTCGATTAAAAATTGTAAACGATTGACAGCCCTAATTATTATGCATTCGGTCTCAGACATTTGGCTCATTGGTCGCTTCCACCTGAGAGAGCCCCTCCCTGGTTTTGTATTGAAAAGGAAGTTTTTGCCCCTATCTCGCCATTGCAAAGCCTTTCAATCAAACTAGCTGGAGAAGTTAAGTCACACCTCTTTATTTTGCATTTACACTTGATATGGACAAAAGTGTCCAAAGTGTTTAATTTGGATATTTATTTAAACATAGCCTCGAGCATATGGATGAACTCTAACCCTATGCATTAATAAGTCCCCTTTTTGTTGGTCAGATTGGATTGTGAGGGGGGTTAATACATTTGGTGACCTATATGAGGGTGGAGTATTGAGAGCTTTTGAAAATTTGGTTCAACATTTTGCCATTCAAATGTTTTGGTTCAAAATTTGGCAGATCCCAGATCTCAATTTTATAAATATTTGCAGCTGCTCCACCTACTCTGCACTGTTTTTGGGAGTGGCACGCACCCCTCTAGTGCGGCAGATACTCAGATTGCTGCTTTTGGGAAGGGTCTAATTCAAAGTCTGGGTGATGGAACTTTCTCTCAAAAGATTATGGGAGAAAGATCTAAACTGTAACAAGTCACATTAAAGATCCCAGCTGATGGATAAGCATCTGTCCTCTGTGCAGCGTATTTCAACATCTGACAGGATGACAGACTTCGATGGTCTTGCAAAGAGAGGTGACCATCTCAATTGTTCCCATTAGGCAAATAAATGACATGGGTTGGCAATGCTTTCATGACACACAGTGTCATTCATTAATATCTCAGTTAGAATTCATTCTCATAGGTTAGTTACAGTTGCACAAGTAAAACAGAACAGAAAATGAATGAATGTATTAATGTATAAGACAATGTGTTTGTTCAAAAATAGTAAATATTAGCCTAATCTGTTCTTCATTCAGTGTTGCAAGACTGTACTGCAATGGTAATAACGTTTGAGTTAGCTAAACAAGTAAAAACAGTCTCACACAGTTACACAAGTAATACCAGAACAGAAAATGATTTTAGTAAAGTAATAACTTTACATATGTAAAAAGTTGCCCACCCCCGATCTAGAGATGCAAGGGTTCACCTTATGCAATTTAAGATTTTACATAGATTTTATTACACCCACTCTAGATTGTATAGGCTTCGTCTTAAAGACACACACCCACCTGCTAGCAATGTCAATCAGAGGATGGAGATATAACCCATGTCTTTTGGGGGGGTGTTAAGATTCAGGAGTTCTTGTTGAAGGTTCAGAGTCTTATATGTGATGTATTGGGCACAGGTGTAAGGGTTTGCCCCAAGGATGACACGAGAAAGAGCTTCTTGGCTTCAAGGTAACACCCCTTTTAATTCACACAGTTTATATATACAGCTTTACAGCAACTCTTCTCTAAACTAACATTGGGATGATATAGGCACTCTCTCTCCCGAGGCTCTGTGGCTTCTGCTTTATATGCCGCTCTCCCCATGCTTACTGAAATTAGATACAGGTGTTAGAAATAATTTAGCTCAGGTGTAAGCACCCTTACCGCTTTTCTCTCCCGGACGGGCGCTTGACCACGCCCCCACTGCCACAATAGGTTATTGGAGGTCGGTTGGAGCGCCCTCATTTCATGAGTGGTGCTCGGAGATGGGGAGGGTGTCGGCCTTTGAGGGCTATAGAAGGCTGGGAAATCTTTTCTTTTTTTTTTGATAGGAAATGGGGCAGATATTTGGCCTTTCTGGAAAGCTTTCGGGGAGGGGTAGTGGAGCGGATCTCTAGTTTTAAATGTGTGTGTGCAATTTGATTGTTTTTTGAAAGTATGCTTTGTATTTATTTATTTTTGTGTGTGTCTGTTTTGTGTTTTTATTTTGTTTCCAAATATTTATGGAACCACTGGGGTGGGTGTTTGTGTCGGGTGAGAGTGTTCGGGGGGGAAGGGTTTAATTGTATAAAATTTGATTCTGCATTTTCTGTGATGTTTATTTAATTTGTTGAGTGGAATCAATAAAAATTGTTAATAACAAAAATATTCCCATATCTGTTTCACAATTTGTTTAGTGGCAGAACAGTAGCACTGTATAATAATAACATATATAATAACTGCAAATTACACTCTCGTCAGATCAATATATTTGTATGACTCGTTTCAATGTCCTTCATCCCTTGTATTTCCTTGATTAACAGCTTTCCACACCACAAAACACTGAAATGTTGATCACTATGACAGTAAACCGAAAACTGAGTTTCTTATTGATCTTTCACATTGTCTTTTCAGCTTCAGAGTGGATCAATAGTGCCTTTAATCCCTATATAATAATTGGAATTAATTGACTGTAGAGCCTTAAAAGTGCTGCATTCTCTAATGAAAAATATTATTATAATGAATGGTGCTCATGCATTTGGAATGGTAATGGCAATTTGTTTTTTCTTCTGTTTTCAAGAAACATTGGACTTACTGGACAAGACCCTGGACTTGCTAACAAAACAAGTTAGCTAGCAGTCAATTAATTCTTAACCTATAAACGAAAAAAATTTATCTTTTGTCAATTAAAATTGTCCAATACTGATCAGATTGTAACACCTAATCTAACAATACTTCCAGATCAGGTTGTCAAAATCATAATATGACATTCTTTAAGCTGTCACTCTGCAGCACTTGTAAAGATATGCTCCCCTCCCCATTTTAATTTCCATCAAAATTGTCCAATACATTTTATTTTCCATCAAAATTAAAATAAAACTCTTGGAAAAACTGTTGTTCCCATATATGTTTTCTGTGATGGTAATGACAGCAGTATTTGGGACAGGGATTCTTTGTTGTATATACAAAAAGCAAATTTTAGGCTACACATGAAAAACTTTGTATACTGTATATTTAATTTAGAGGAGAATTAAAAAATCTTGGTAGGGGACAAGCCCAAAATAGGAACATTCTGGCCAATCTAACATTTCACTGCCTCCAAAAAGATAAAAGTTAAAGGGTTAGTTCACCCAAAAATGAAAATGATACCATAATTTTCTCATCCTTAAGACATCCTAGGTGTATATGACTTTATTCTTTCAGCCAAGCATGAAAAATCTAAGGTACCATTCATGTATGGATTACTTCTATGATGGAGGGATGTGCTTTTTTGGGCTTCAAATTCTAAGGTACCATTCACTCCCATTATAAAGCTTGGAAGAGCAAGGATATGTTTTTATATAACTCTTGATTGTGTTTGGCTGAAAGAAGAAAGTCATATACACCTAGGATGGCTTGAGGGTGAGTAAATTATGGGATGAATTTCATTTTTGGGTGAACTAACCCTTTAATTAAAGAGACACACTACAATGTTAAAGCTATTATATATTTTTTTATAACTGTAATGATTGTTTTTGTATAGAATTATCCCACTGGACAGAAAGGCTCACCTTATTGAATATTCATCTTATTTCCCTTATTATATTTTGGCCTTATAAGGATAGAGTTAAGTTTCTGGTTCTGGTCCTAGGCAGAGTATTAGGATACATTTTAATGCTGTGCACGGCAGTATTTCTCCCCTACTATGCCTCCCAGCAATGTATCCTTGTACAGTTCAGATAACCCAAATTGTTCTACCAAAATAAATTCAGATCAGGTTGTTATTAAGGGGCTCTGGGCCCACTCTGGAGACTTTAAGACAGCTGGTTTACTAGTGGCATTACAGATTCCTCAAAAGCTACACCCACCTGATCATACGCTTATAAAGAGTTAATCAGTACACCCACTTACTCAACTGAGCTCATCTCAAGCTTGGAGGATGATGACAGACCCTGCTCTCTAGAGAGTTGGTTTGCTTTGCCAAGGCTCCGAATGCAGAATAGAGGTTCTCATGCCCTCAGTGTTTTTCAGAGCACACAACACTGAAAAACCCAGAGTAAAATGAATGTACATTCTTCTGTCTGTGAAGATTCCACATGAGCCCCCCTCCCCCCCCCCTTCCGCTGCCATACTTCAGAGGCCGTTCACTTAACCTGTACCAGCAGAAGTTAACACAATAACAGAAAACCCTGCAAAAAAACACACACACACACACAGTGTAAACCAGTCTAAGCTGGTTTGCTAGTCTTAGCTAAGCAACAGGCTGTTTTCAACTGGTCAGACTTGTCTAGTTTGATGGATTTAAAAACGTTTTAAGCACGTGTCAGCTGGTAAGGCTGGCAGACCAGATAGCTGAACAGCAAAACCAGCTGAAAACTAATTTGCTGAAAACTAGGCCAGCTAAACTAGATAAGAACAGAAAACCCCCTTAGGCTGGTTTAAGATGGCCTTTTTAGCAGAGAATTTAAAAGATTTGTCTTTATGTCTACGTGAGACCATTACACGCTGTTACAAGTCCTAGTAAGCTGCCTACCTTGACAGAACTTTAAGGCATCATATGTGCACTATAGACGTGAAGGTTATTACAGAAGATAGGCAGCAACCTTATGCTGCCTTCAAAGATACCACATTTTGACCAAAATCAGTTTCATGTGCATCCTTCATAGAAAAGCCTATCCCTAGCCCAGACACACTACAAACTCACTTGCAAAATTGAGTGCTGTGGACAGTTGGCCAATGATAGGCTAATGTTCAATAAAATGGAATTAAACCATATATTGCCTTCCAAAGCCACTATCTGTATTGTCTTAACACAATAAATGCCATATTCAAATCCATATATTTTCCTCTCAACGCCATACAGAACATTTAAAAATTATTCTGCAGATCTGGGCCTGCTTATAAGATTTCATTCCAATTAGAAGGCAGCTTCCCCTGAATGAAGTAGACAGCAATGCAGCTCACTAGGTTTTGGAACAATGCTCATGCGTCTGAGTGTATGTCTTGCTAGCTGTGTTTCCCTCTCAGAATGAGTCATCCCTAGAGTTTATTCATCTTTCCTGAGTTTCTTCCCCTTTCTCCAACATCAGGTTGCCAACAGATAAGCCTTGGATCCATTCAAAATTACAGCCTCACAGATCCACGTTCCCAGATTAAACTGAATGTTATCGCCTCACCGCTGTTCAAGTAGTTCTCCATTTTCGGTCTGTGGTGCGAAACTGTTTAAACACTTTCCTAAGAGTCTGCCGACCTCCCTCCTTCCTCTAATCCATTTGAACAAGGGGTCTGAGAAAGCCAGTGTCCAGGATCTGATGTCCTAACTACACATGCTGCAGCCCTAATACACAAACCAAAAACATATACATTATATGTGGCCAAAGCCAACTGCCCAATGATAAAACAACATATCCTGTCTAAACATTCAGTATCTTTTTAATTGTGTTTTTTTTTTTTTTTAAACCTTGCCAGTATTGCAGTACACTGGCTGCTCTAAACATTATTAACTCAAGCATGAGTACACAAGGAGCCCACAGGGAATTTTAAGAGGGGAATAAGGCTTCCCATAGCTGCATGCAAATGTTATTGGCACAGAGTGGTTGTTGTCTATTCATGCTATAAGAATGAAAAACCTATGCATTATCGACTGATTTGGGATACATTGTTTGGTAGATTCTTCTGTGCTACATTAATTCTACATACAAAATAATTCACTACACTGAACATAGACCCAGATTTGGTCACCTTATATTCAGGTAGTAGTATTATTAAATATCCTTTGAATTGCTATATTAGGTTAAAAGATTGTTGTCATTGTAAGTGTTAAGGACTGGATTTTAGCTGAACGATTTTTTTTCAGTAAGGTGTAAAAATTCACAGTTAGCAAATCTGTAAGCAGTGCTGGAAAGTAGCCAGACTACTATAGCTAAAAGTAAATGTATTAAAAGATGATTTATTATAAGTTTAAAGGAATGTTCAGGTTCAATAAAAGTTGAGCTCAATCGACAGCATTTGTGGCATAATACCACAAAAAAACATTTTAACATCCCTCATTTTCTTTAAAAAAAGCAAAAATCTTGGTTCCTGTGAGGCATTTATAATGGATGTGAAGGGAGGCCAATTTTCAAACATTAAAATACTCACTGTTTTAAAAGTGTTGCCACAAGAAATAAAGGATATGCATGAAAAAATATTTTTGTGTGATAAAATCACTTACTGTATTAACCTTTCTGTGTAATGTTATAGCCAATTTTACAACTTTGTTACCACGATAATGTAATGTCAACAAACCCAAAAACGACTGTAAAATGAAAATGTAAACAACTTTCAGCTAAAATAAGTTTTAAAAGAACAATTAATGTATGTGCTTTTAAAAAATTATAAGCTTAACAATTCTGTTGTTTAATTTTAACAATTAAACCCTCCAAAAATTGGCCACATTCACTTTCACTGACCCCATTCACTTCCAACGTAAGTGCCTCACTGAAACCCAGATTTTACAATTACATTTACATTTATGCATTTAGCAGACGCTTTTATCCAAAGCGACTTACAGTGCACTCATTACAGGGACAATCACCCCGGAGCAACCTGGAGTTAAGTGCCTTGCTCAAGGACACAATGGTGGTGGCTGTGGGGATCGAACCAGCGAACTTCTGATTACCAGCTCAGCACTTTACCCCACTACGCCACCACCACTCCTTTTTATAATTTTTTTTTTTAAAAGGAGGGACGAGTCAAAACAAATTTTTGTGCCACAAATGCTATCCATTGAGCTTCACTTGTATTGGTTCCAGAACATTCCTTTAACCCCTAACCCAATCCTAAACCTAAACATGATTTTAAGAGGAAAATCTATTTTGTGTACCTTGAAAGAAAGAAAACATGACAGTTTGGAACGAGATGAGGTCTCGTCTTTTTATTACATAATGATTAACAAAATTTGTGCATAAACATTTCCTTTATTAAAAGAAAGTTTTGGATAGGATGTTAGCAGAAAATGTATGCATGTATTGTCATTATCAATTTGAAATTGTGTTTGTTGATTGGTTGGTATGTGTATAAAAGTTATACAATATTAACCGATTTTGCCACAAATTATTATAAATTGTCATGAGACTGTGTTGGCAATAACTCTTTCTCCTAGAATGTCTTCTCTGTCACACATGTTAACATGTAGCATTGAGAAGCTCTACTGTAGTTTATCATGTAAATCATGTGTAGCTTTTAGCTTGGCAAGCTACAATTTCAAAGTAGCTTCCACAATATTACAGTATGTTTAAGCCAAGCAAACATAGGAAAATAATGCATGCTGTTTACATACAATTAACCAAAACACACAATACATATATTTATCTCTACACGCTTGCATACTATTTGCTAAACGACACAATGTTGCATGATCCTTGAGCTATGTATGCAAATAGCATGTGCCTAGAGCCCTTTTAATGATGGTGCAGTAAAGAAATGAAGGTTATAAAACCTGACTCTAAAAAGGCTTCAGCTCTTTGGGTGCCTTAGATCATGGGTAGAAGTAATGATATTCTTATATTTCACGGTGCAATGAAAACCACTCCCCTGAGTCCCTTTATGGGTCTCTGATTCAGTGTGTGGCTGCAGGGCATGGCCCAGCTCCTCTCGATTCTGTCCCTGAGGTGCCATTGCTCTAGTTACTATCTGCCTTTGTAAGAAATCAGCTCTCACAAGCCACTTCTTCATCATTGCCTTTATCATTAAATCACCAAGTCTGACCCAAGATTAGCCAATACAGGGATAGTTTCCTTGAAAGGGATGTGATCACAATCTTTTTAATGGACAGAGACAACCATAGTATATGGGTTATGCTGAGGGCCACCATTAACGCATTGGATCCAATATAGCACCAAGATCTAGATCAGACACTTTAGTTAAGTGATTCTTAACTGATTTTGCTTCACGACTGTTACGAATGAGGCAGAGAGGAGAGAGGATCTAAATGCAGGCTTCTTTATTATTAACAAAATACAAAAACAAACACAAAGGAAAAACCCTCGATGGGGAAACAAACATAAACTAAGAACTCAGGCAGGGAAACACAGATCAGGCTTGACAACATTCAACAAACGACCAGGTAATGGAGGAACGGGCAGGGTTATATACACACAAGGCAGGATGATTACAAACAAGACACAGGTGAGAACAATGACAGTGAACACGAACGCTAACAAGGAGACTATGGAGTTAAATAATGGACAAAAGTGAAAACTAAGGAGCAAGGTGAAACACGACAGGGTAATACATGACATAGCCCCCTCTCAAAGGATCGGATCCCAGACGATCCTAAAAACAAACATACAAAAAAAAAAAAACAGAATCGTCCAAGGAATGAGGGGGGGAACTGGCAGACCACGCAGAGCACAAGGGGACACCAGACAATCCAAGGGGGGACAAGGGGCAGATAGGTAGACCAAGGGGGCACAGAGGGCAGACAGGCAGTCCAAGGGGGCACAAGGGGCAGACAGACAGTCCAAGGGGGCACAGAGGGCAGGCGAGCAGTCCACGGGGGCACAGAGGGCAGACAAACAGTTCAAGGGGAGCACAAGACGGGGACTTGGTCAGGTGGTCTGGGAGCTGGCCACAGGACAGGGACAGGTTCAGGGGGTCTGGGAGGCGGCCAAAGGACAGGGACAGGTTCAGGAGGCCTGGGAGCTGGCCACAGGGCAAGGACAGGTCTGGGGGACCGGGGAGGTGGCGCCGTAGGAGGCTGTAGAGGCGGAGCCGATGGAGGTGGCGCCATGGGAGGCTCTAGAGGTGGAGACCTGGAAGGCTCTGGAGGCAGAGCCGATGGAGGTGGCACCGTAGGAGGTTCTAGAGGCTGAGACCTGGAAGGCTCGGGAGGCAGAGCCGTGGGAGGCAGAGCCGTAGGAGGCGCTGGAGGCTCAGGAGGCGGAGCCGTAGGAGGCTCGGGAGGCGGAGCCGTAGGAGGCTCGGGAGGCGGAGCCTTAGGAGGCTCTGGAGGCTCAGAGGCCTCAGGGGGCGGAGCCGTGGGAGGCTCAGAAGGTAGAACTGAGGGAGGCTCAGGAGGCGAAGCCCAGGAAGGCTCTGGAGGGGGAGCTCTGGAAAGCTCGGGAGGCGGAGCTCTAGAAAGCTCGGGGGTTACTGGCTCTTGGACGGTCAAGGCTACAGGCGCTGGCTCAGGGACAGTCGAGGCTACAGGCACTGGCTCACTGACATCAGAGGCTACAGGCGCTGGCTCACTGACATCGGAGGCTACAGGCGCTGGCTCACTGACATCGGAGGCTACAGGCGCTGGCTCACTGACCTTCGGGGCTGCAGGCATTGGCTGGTTGGCCGTGGTTAGCGGAGGCTGGAGAGCAGAGGCCTTTCTTCTCCTCCTCCTCTTGGCGGATGAAGTTAGCAGCGCTGGTTCGTTGACCACGGCAGGCGTGGGGGTTGGCTCACTCACCGTGGCTGGAGAGGAAAGCCCAGAGGTGGGAGCTGGGATCTGGAGAGGTGGTTCCCCGGCAGCGAACTCCTCCAAGATGAGTCCCACGTACTCCCGCCAGGTGCAGTCTCCGGGAGTTCCCACCACCGGTGTTTGGGAACACCGAACCGGTACGCCACCTTCAGAGTGTGGTCATCCCAGCCGGTGCAACTGGCCACGTTGGTGAAAAAGTAGGAGAACTCCCGGACAGTCAAGTCCGCCTGTGTCAGCTCCATGAGGAACCCTGCAAGATCCATAGCTGGTCGTTCGTTCTGTTACGAATGAGGCAGCGAGGAGAGAGGATCTAAATGCAGGCTTCTTTATTATTAACAAAAAACAAAAACAAACACAAAGGAAAAACCCTCGATGGGGAAACAAACATAAACTAAGAACTCAGGCAGGGAAACACAGATCAGGCTTGACAACATTCAACAAACGACCAGGTAATGGAGGAACGGGCAGGTTTATATACACACAAGGCAGGATGATTACAAACAAGACACAGGTGAGAACAATGACAGTGAACACGAACGCTAACAAGGAGACTATGGAGTTAAATAATGGACAAAAGTGAAAACTAAGGAGCAAAGTGAAACACAACAGGGTAATACATGACAACGACCCAGATTTTAAATTGGACATGAAGTGGACACCCAACACCCTGATAGTACATGTGCAGGTATATCACCCAGATTTGATGTGTGTGTTCGCATCTGGAAAATAATATTTTAACATTATTCGTAAGAATGTATCGGATGTCAATAAGACATTCAGCAGATGTCTTGGAGACGTTTATGATTTAGAATGTTTGTAAAATGTTTGTAAACCAGATGTTTTTAAGATGTTTAGCAGATGTTAATTAGATTGTGATGCTTTCCAGATGAAAAGATCTAAAATAGACATCTCAGAGATGTACGTGTTCTGTCTGGACATAATGTTCAAAATGACAGACAATGTTCTTAAAATCATACACTGAAATGTATAAATAATACCACAAACTGCACTAGCCCAACAATATGCATTTGCAAATTATTAACTCGACATAGTTAAATAGGAATAGGAAAATTTATAATTTAGGTTTCTAAATATCTCTTGAATTTTTGTGGTTTCATGCTAACAGTTTGTGAACAGCACAAACCATGTTTAACCTAGTTGCAATATTGGTTTTTAATTTAGTCTGGGTCATATTTGCTTGCACATATTTGTTCATGATTTTCAAGGATGGGGGCATGTCATTCAACCTATCCATGTTGGCATCTGCCTAATTTGTTGAGTGCTTACCAAGTGACAGGTGAATTTTTGAGTTTTGATGTCAATAACAAAACATATGGTTGCCTTTTCTTCTTTTTATAAACCTATTTATTTTGATATTCTATATATGCATATTTATATGGTTAGTTGCATTTTATTATTTACATGTTTGTTCCCTGATGTCTTTAACCCTATAAGGACAGACCTGTGACCCATATGTGGGTTGTTACCCACCAGCTGAGAACCACTGCTTTTAGGACCTTCAATTCATTGGCATATGGAATAGTCCAATAGGCTTTGCTTCTTTAACTCCAGATGTGTTTACCTTAGGCTTTCATTTATCAGACCAAAAATCATTAGAAATCTTACAGTCAGTCTGCAGCACTTTAAAATGTGCAGCAAGAGAGTTATGATTGTTTACAATAAGTTTTGGTTGGGGTTGACAATAATGGGCTAGAGTTTTGCTTCAATTTATTATGGAATGAAAGCTGTGCAAGCAGATGTTCTGTTCTGTGCAATCAAGGAATGTCTGGGAGGATTTTCAAATATCAGTCAACGAGTCCATTAAGTAATGTATTTGTTAAAGTGATTACATAATGCTTTTATTACGTTAAAGTGCCATCAGTTAAATAACATTGATGCTTTTTTGCATCTTCACTTTAACTACTAGACTAGAGCTTCCTCACTGAATTCAGAAGCAGAAAATAGGGAAATAGGTCTGCCCAGTACTCCTGCAGACATGCATATACTGTCTCTAGACATACACACACACACCACACACTACCTTTTCTGCAGCCTCAGTGGCTATAAAAAAGATCATTATATCTTACTCACTATCTGACCTTATACACTGGGAGAACAGAGAAAATCTTATCAGCTATGGTGGTCACAATCTCTTACCACCTAAGGCAGATTTGGTCATGACACATTAGTTTAATAATAAAACAGCAGAGGAATGCATATACAGTACTTAGCGAATGTCACAAAGCAATTTAATACTGGCCCCTTAACACCCTAATTTTGATTATTATTATTTATACCAATTAGCATAGACTTTGAATGAATTACAACATTACAACATTGAATCATTGAACAAATCTGTTAAAAAGATGAGGACTGTGTACTTTTGAATAATATCAAATCAGTATGAACATTTTGGGGTCATGAAAGGGGTTCTTGCTTCAAAGTGTAAGGGTTTAAAAAAACATGCTGTAGGGTTACCCTCAATTTAGTGTTAAACTCCTAGGCAGTTGATTTTTAAAATGCAATGCACATACCTATTATTTCAAGACACTGGATAGACTACACATAGGACAGTAGTTTTAGTACAGCGCCAACTCAACAACAACAAACAAACAACAACTAAGAGTCCTGCAAAGATATCTACAAACATTGCCTTAGTCCTCACACCAGACCAATGCATTCATATGCAGAGTCCAGGGTGCTTCAAAGAGGGCTCTGTAAATTGGGTCCAGTGGGCGAGAAGCTTTAACTGTAAATTCATTACTGAAATTTTCCTAATCCCTTAAGGACTAAGGCAGTGTAAGTATTTTACTGCCAGGCCCAGAGATTAGGCTGCCAGCACTCCTGGCCATGTCGTTCCTATGACTGAATAGACATAAGTTAGGATGTCTAGAGTTCTATGTAGCATTTTTATATATATATGTTTTGGTTTTTTACCTGAGTCTGGTGGGCTCTTTCAAAGCGTGCATAATATCTATTGTTTGAGAACAGCGAGATTTTACCCACACTTAGTGTAGATAATGCCTGTTCCCTATATTAAGTAGTACACTTAACATTAATGGTGTAAAACGTTTAATCGAACATAGTGACCTCATTGCTAAATCTTCACAGAAAACATACTGTATATTGTCAAAAATGACTGTGAAATGGAAACCAGTGTTAAATACTCTATAACATTAACTCAATACAAAAAGATTGCATTTATTATATATAGGGAATACAAAAGACGCTGTTCAGTTCAGAGCAGACTGGCATATAAATGATGATGACATCATGGGAAATTTGTGTCAACAATCTTACACTGATACTAGCTGAGGAGGGACAAGTACATAAGCCTTGCTATGCTCAGGCAGTTTGTGAAAAGATGGCAAACCATCTGTCCAGAACACTGGAATGGCAAATGAGCCTTTTAAGTGGCTAAGACTAAGCTAAGCAGGTTTATGTCAGGTTAATCATAGGCTAATTGAAAGTAATTGTTTGAGAGGTGAGGTAGCTTTAAAGTTTGACCATTGGTCTACTGTATACAACCATCACTTTTCTGAACCTATGGTTCACATTTGACATTGTAACCTTAAGATATTTATGCCCTATCAGCACAGACTATTTAGATTAGGGCTATAGTTTTACATTTGCTATGAAATGTATTTAAATCTTATAGAAAAGACTGCCATTGTGGCTTGATTTATTAATTAAGCACATTTCATCCATTGTTCTCGGTGATATTTGGAAAGGTTGGGAGCAGGTAGACAAGAAGGGGTTGAATTTATAAGAGCTGCCAATGCACGCAAGTCCTAATCAAACTGGCTTTGTGCTGAAGCTTGTGCATCTAATGAATCTGTTCCTCACACATTAAAACACTGCATGAGCTGGCCATGAAGGTGAAGGCTGCTGCCATTTTTGTGCCAACCAATCATCTATGACATCTGCCAGAGAGTTTAATTAAGGTAATATAACACAATTTCTCCTTCAAGTGTGATCTATTGGAATACTACAGGCAACACAAGTACATCTGGACTCGGGTGCTGTCCATGGTGCTGATCACCATATAGCTTCTGTCTACTCTCCTCATTCCAGTATGTAGGCTACTGGTGTGGTATGTTGTGCCAAGATTATAATGCTCTATGATATGATATATACTACAATTATATTATGATATTTAATGGTCACCTTGTGGGAAAAAAATAATAAACACAACTACACGGTTATAATAACAGTGTAGCGGCGCTGACGTTTATCGAGGACCAGCAATGGACACATTATATGTTTAAGTACACTTAACTTTCCTTATTACAAACATCTCAAAATCTGCGTTCCATACAAAGGATTGATGGTGATACATAACCTTGCATTTCAAAGGCATAGCTTTTGTATAACTGCAATTCAATGAATGCTTAACTGCTATACAAAACAACACTGCTTTCATGAAAATTCTGCGTCGATGTCTTAGTAATAGTGTTGCATTAATTAGCATTTTTTTTTCTTTCTGATTGGCAGGTGCTCAAGCCTTTCACCTACCTTATTCATTGGAAACGTATCCATTCGCTTTTATTCCACTTTATTCTCACAGATGTTCCTAAAGCTTCGACCGTTTCAAGAACTATCTTCTTGTTTAATGTAAAGAGAAGCAGAAAAACAGAAGCGGATGCATTATTTTGCACACCGACTTGCGCTGAAACCGGAGTCCTAACAATCTCCACCAAGTTGAGCCGAAATGACCACACACACTTTTAGATCAGGCAATAAATACCCCAGATTTGTTTTAAATTGGTATTCCTCTCCGAACGCCACCCGTTTATTCCTGTGATTCATTTGCAGTCTGTTTCTCCATTGTTTTGCTGTGAATTCATTAAAGTAATTGTTGTTCCGTTTGCAAACTAAGCAGATATTCAGACATACCCGAAGGAAAGTGGACAGATTGAGGCTTGTTTTCTATATTGAAAGGAGCGCAGAGCAGTGGAAGCGGTCATGTAACGAAGATGATCACAAGCTCTCTATTGCTGCATGGGAACCTGTGAAAATCTGTAGATGGCACAAACGAGTCAGAACGGACATGGTGCGTTGCAGGGACAACTCCGAGAAGCTTATCCTGATCCCAATAATGCACAGACGGCTCTGTGTTCTGCGTCTATGGCGCATGCCGGGGCGTCCGGGTTTACGCATTATCTGTGCGTTCACTAAACCGTAATAATTAGTCTTTGTGGGACTGGACGGATCGGTGTTGACTGCGCTCTGACAAAGGGGTCCGATTTCGACGGATCAACTTGTTCTGCGTTTATTCGGATTATCTGTGCCCTTATTTAACCTATGTGATTAGTTTTTTGCGTTTGATCAGATTAAACACAGCGCCTACCATATTTTAGAACACATAGAAGAATATAGAACGAATATACACTCACCTAAAGGATTATTAGGAACACCTGTTCAATTTCTCATTAATGCAATTATCTAATCAACCAATCACATGGCAGTTGCTTCAATGCATTTAGGGGTGTGGTCCTGGTCAAGACAACCTCCTGAACTCCAAACTGAAATGTCAGAATGGGAAAGAAAGGTGATTTAAGCAATTTTGAGCGTGGCATGGTTGTTGGTGTCAGACGGGCCGGTCTGAGTATTTCACAATCTGCTCAGTTACTGGGATTTTCACGCACAACCATTTCTAGGGTTTACAAAGAATGGTGTGAAAAGGGGAAAACATCCAGTATGTGGCAGTCCTGTGGGCGAAAATGCCTTATTGATGCTAGAGGTCAGAGGAGAATGGGCCGACTGATTCAAGCTGATAGAAGAGCAACTTTGCCTGAAATAACCACTCGTTACAACCGAGGTATGCAGCAAAGCATTTGTGAAGCCACAACACGCACAACCTTAAGGCGGATGGGCTACAACAGCAGAAGACCCCACCGGGTACCACTCATCTCCACTACAAATAGGAAAAAGAGGCTACAATTTGCAAGAGCTCACCAAAATTGGAAAATGTTGCCTGGTCTGATGAGTCTCGATTTCTGTTGAGACATTCAGATGGTAGAGTCAGAATTTGGCGTAAACAGAATGAGAACATGGATCCATCATGCCTTGTTACCACTGTGCAGGCTGGTGGTGGTGGTGTAATGGTGTGGGGGATGTTTTCTTGGCACACTTTAGGCCCCTTAGTGCCAATTGGGCATCGTTTAAATGCCACGGCCTACCTGAGCATTGTTTCTGACCATGTCCATCCCTTTATGGCCACCATGTACCCATCCTCTGATGGCTACTTCCAGCAGGATAATGCACCATGTCACAAAGCTCGAATCATTTCAAATTGGTTTCTTGAACATGACAATGAGTTCACTGTACTAAAATGGCCCCCACAGTCACCAGATCTCAACCCAATAGAGCATCTTTGGGATGTGGTGGAACGGGAGCTTCGTGCCCTGGATGTGCATCCCACAAATCTCCATCAACTGCAAGATGCTATCCTATCAATATGGGCCAACATTTCTAAAGAATGCTTTCAGCACCTTGTTGAATCAATGCCACGTAGAATTAAGGCAGTTCTGAAGGCGAAAGGGGGTCAAACACAGTATTAGTATGGTGTTCCTAATAATCCTTTAGGTGAGTGTAGAACGTAATGCTAACTCAACTCAATTTTATTGTCACTACACCATTACACTAGTGAAATGATGTGTGAAAAGCTTATGTGCGTGGTCCAGACATTTCAGCCACACATTTAAATACAATAAGCATAAGTAATGTCAACAGAATAACAATGTACATAATATCAATATGACAATGTACAGAATACAAATATAACAATGTACAAAATAACAGTGTACAGAATATCAATATACAGAATGAAAATTGGCAATATACTGAATAACAATACACAGATATTTACACAGTTACACAATATACAAACTAAACAGTTAGAGGCAATTGCACTGAATTGAATTAAGTACAGTATACAAAGTATACATAACGTGCAGTGATGTGTGGCATATACTATTGTGTTGCCATTCATTCTCAGATGTGCGTGAAGAGGCAGATATTAATAATGATATATGTGATATATACTTTATATACATCTTTAGTCCAGTGAAATCCAGTGTATTTAGTGTTAAGATCCTAGGGTATGGTATTGTTAGCAGTTCATCAGTCTGATATCCTGAGGGAAAAAGCTGTCCCTCAGCCTGCTGGTGTGGGCTCTGATGCTGCGCTACCATCTGCCAGATGGAAGCAGTGAGAGCACTCCGTTGCTTGGATGGCTGGAGTTTGTGATTATCCTCCATGCTTTCCTTACACATCGCCTGGTATAGATGTCCTGGTGGGAGGGAAGCTCACCTCCAAAGATGTGCTGGGATGTTCGTAGTACCCTCTGCAGCGCTGTGTGATTGAGAGCAGTACGGTGATGCAGCCAGTCAGAATGCTCTCCACAGTGCAAATGTAGAACGATCTGAGGATGTTGTGACTCATCCCAAACTTCCTCAGTTGTCTCGGAAGAAGAATCACTGGTGCACCTTCTTTACTGCGGCCTCTGTGTGGACGGACCATGTGAAGTCATCAGAGATGTGAACTCTTAGGAATTTGATGCTGCAGACCCTTTCCACCGAAGCTCTGTCGATAGTGATGGGGCTGTGTTCTTTGTCCAGTCTCCTGTAGTCCAGCACAAGCTCCTTGGACTTGTTGACCTTGAGAGAAATGCTGTTCTCCTGTCACCAGAGTGTTTGAGAATGCACTTCCGCTCTTTAGGCCTTCTCGACATAATTTGTAATCAGGCTTTCCACCGTTGTGTAATCTGCAAACTTGACGATGGCGTTGGAGAGCTGTGTGTG
Organism: Xyrauchen texanus; assembly: GCF_025860055.1. Lineage (NCBI taxonomy): Eukaryota > Metazoa > Chordata > Actinopteri > Cypriniformes > Catostomidae > Xyrauchen > Xyrauchen texanus. Next base: position 8,731,834 of record NC_068291.1, on the reverse strand, counting down.
GTCACGCAGTCATGGCGTAGAGAGAGTACAGGAGTGGGATGAGAATGTAGCCCTGCAGAGATCCAGTGTTTAGGGTCAGTGGAGTAGAGATGTTGCTGCCCATTCTGACCACCTGGTGTCTGCCTGACAGGAAGTCCATGATGCAGCTGCACAGTGAGCTGTTCAAGCCCAGAGCTTAACATCAAGCTAAGGGCACTATGGTGTTGAATGCTGAACTGTAGTCCACAAACAGCATTTTCACATATGTGTTCCTTATGTCCAGGTGGGAGAGAGCAGTATGCAGAGTAAAAGCGATGGCATTAGTAGCCTGATCTTAATTACCATCTAATGAGACATCTATTTACAACTCCAGCAGTCATTACGTAAAGCAATAATCATTGACAGCAAATTAGGGATCACCTTAATTTTTTAAATGTTTTAAAATGGTAAACATGTAAAAAAAAATAAATAAATAAATAAATAAATTATATATATATATATATATATATATATATATATATATATATATATATATATATATATATTATAAAACGATGTCTTGCCTGATATTTCACTCCCTACTATGGTTAGGGTTAGAGGTGGTTAGGGGTATGCTTTATGGATAGGAACCAATCAGGGAACAGGGAGTACAAATCTGGAGGGAGTAAAATTTCCGCACAATACCTGTATTGGATGCCTTATTCACAGTAACGCCATATTTTTTTATGAAAACGAGGCTGTGAGGTATCTCTTATATAATGGCATGCACCATATAAAGCTTGTAGATAACATCTAATTCTCAACAACTCAAGTTTTCTGTAGTTTTTTGTCTACTGAAATGTATTAAAAATAATTTATTCAACCCATTCACAGTACGTCTTGCAGTGGGTCACTGCTGTAGAGCTTGCTTTGCTGGCCCCAATCCTCTTGATTGGTGGAGCAATTTGATTCAGGGTTATGGGTGGTGTAGTTTTTTAACATCAATTCTGTTATTCTTCAACGAAGCCTATAACATTGATTAACAACCTCAGAGCTCACGATAGGTCTGTCTAAAAAGTTTATAATTTACTGTTTAAAAAGTATTTGCATATGGAAAAAAAGGTATTTTTACATACAGGAACCCAACTCTTGTGCTCTATATCAGCCAACTATAAACCATTTGTGACTTTGAATGATTATTAAAGTTCCTCAGTTTCATAATTCATGTTTAAATTATTATAACATTGAAATTATTAGAAAATTATTACGAATTTGACACCATAATGTAGGTTTAAAGCATCGCATATCATCGTCATAGAGTATAATCCAACAAGTTTTTCATATTTTTAATTTTTCCTCAGTATTGTGCAGCCTTAGTGGTTAGTTCTAATCTTGTTTATTTTTCAAAAACAAACAAACAAAAATCAGACTAATATTTATTGTGGTGGGCCAGAGAAATGGGAAATGTGATTTGTTACCTTTATGAGGATAAAATGTTATTTTGCCTATATTACCAGACTGACGTCCTCACACTTTCTTTAAACCAACATTTTGAATATTATCCTCCTTGTAATATGTCCATACCAACATTCAAACCAAACCTATGCCCTTGATGGGACCATTTAACCACATCCCAGAGATGCTAGTGAATAGAACCTGAAACATTCCTTTAATGCACCAAGTTGCTCTGTTGCTTGGCATAAATAGCCTAATGAACTGTATTACCTATTAGTTAAATTATTTAAATAATAGTCTTTATTATTATTATTATTATTATTATTATTATTATTATTATTATTGATTAATTTAACTTCATACTGAATAATACTAACTATCACTGTAACATGTGGCCTCTTATTACTTTATAATGAAATGGTTTATCCTTTCTCCTTTCAACCAGGCATGCACCTAATTTATCTATCAACTCATAGTTATGCTGCATTAATTTGGTCTGCCAGAAACACCTCTCATATTCTATATTTCTGTTTTAAATTAAATGACATATATGCTAATATTATTCTATTTGTTTCCCCATCTTAATTTTGGGATACAAATCCTGAGGTTACCAGAGACTGCCAGAACCAGCTTTGGTCCTGCCTGATGTCTGACTCCAAATACTACTTGTTGCTGAGTGATAACGACTAACTGCAGCCTGTGCCAGCCAGATTTCACTTCAGTCTACTATGATAGACTTCACAGAGGATGAACTGATGCCAGCATCAACCGTCAGACATGGGATACTTCACTGCACACTGCCTAAAACAAGTAATTAAGATAGCTGCAAGCAGTGATGATGGGCCCAAGCACCATGGGTCCATTTCCACCCAGTGGCTTTCAGAAACCTATTCATTATTCTAAACAATTTTGAGGCAATTTAGGTAGGACTATTCTAAGTCTGTTGTAAGAGCCACACTTCAATCTGCCAGGTGTTGGTGCCTTGACCCAAAATAGTCCCATCCATGTGATCAGCCCCCAAGACTAAACATATATTTGAATTTTTATCTAAATAAAACATTGCACACAGAAGATATGAGACACTTTCTCCATTAATTTAATGGCTCACCGTGACAACACTGTTCGATATATCAAAATATGTTCGCAATTTAGCATCATCAATGTCTTGGCATAATGTTGTCTAACATTACTGTAATTATGAAAGTTGTTCGGCTTGATGAGAAAAATATATGTACAGAGTTTGGTGACTCTAGGTGAAAATGGGAGTGCTACATAGACCGTTAGATGCTTATGTTATAGGGGGTGCTACAGAGCCCCCCCCCCTCCCATTCACACCGCCACACGCCCACGTGTGATCTTTTTCCCAGTCTTAATGGCCGATGACTCTGATGTGTGTGCAAAATTTATTTAAATTTTAAGCATGACATGTGTCTCAAAAACACCCAAATATAAGAAGAAAGGAATAATATCAACTGACGCGTTAAGATTCCTTTACATTTTTACATCAGCAGTGTCTTGATATTATTCTAAAGAATTTTGAAGCAAGTCATGTAAACACAAGAAGGCTATTTCACAGTCAGTTAAAGGTGCAATAATTATTGCTGCTAGTTGGTGGTGCTATGACCATGAATGACCGTGACCGTGAACAAATGTGATACACACAATGTATATACACATTTTGTTCAGCTATTTTCTCTTTAAGAGTATTGTTCTACGTTAATAAATATGTACAGTATTTCCATTATACTGTATCCAGTTTTTAAATGTTGAATATGTGGTGATGCTTACATTAAAGAAAGAAAAGGAGACTCTTATTTTGACATGTTCCTTTACTAGAGAATTTCTAGAGAGATTGCGGGCAAAGTAGAGTTAATGCGCATGCTCTCCCTCATACCAAAGGAAGAGATGTGAAAGACCAGATGCAATTCTCCTGTCTCCTAATTTTCTCCTGTTTTTACAGGTAAAATATGTACAGTGAAAAGATTAACTGTTTAAAATGGAATGATACATTGATGGTTGTAAACTGAAACTATGTCATAAGTAAAAATATCAGAAAATGTATATTTTACTGGTACACAATGTTTGACTTCCAAGATGACAAAAGTGATGTAAGGGGTTCTCCGGTGATCTTTATGTGTAATAATAGTGTTGTATTGCTTAATTTCGGGTGACAGGATGTCTATTTGTTAATGTTGAAGGGTTGTTTAAGTGTTAAATGTATCTTTAAGGCTAATTCAATCATGGTGTTGTTGATTCATATGGAGGCCCAAACCTGCATAAATAAATGTACATAAATGTAATAGTAAAAAAATAAATAAAGGAATAAATGTCTTGATAAAACAAATATAATTAGTTTTTAATAAAATGTATTCCTGAATTTATTATTGTATGACTTTATTCCTTTATTATTTTATATATTTATTTTTAACTTTATTTTTAGTCTTTTTAACTTTTATTTATTCTGCATATTTTTTTATTTATGTGTTAATTTATTTTTTATATTTATTTATTCCCACATATATTTATTTCCATGTATATTTATTTATTTATACATGTATTTATTTGTACTTTTCTGTGTGCAACATGGAAATGAGGGAGGCGGTCCTTGCGAAGCTCCGGTGCATCATTGGTTGAGAGCTCAATAGTACTTATCGGAAGCAGATGGACATCCCACCTTAGCACCCGCTGACTCACACAGATTTTAAATATGCAGGGAAAAGTTTTGCAGAGAGTTTAGCAATAAAGGCTACTCTAAATGAAACATAGTCATTTGATGTGTGGTTATCGACTTCCTTCACAAGTGTCGCAACTCTCTAGATATGTGAAGAGTCAGCTATATATATATAATTTTTTTATTATTACAGATGTATGCATAAACGAATGAACAATCATAACAACAGAAAACAATATTATGGATTTGCAGACATCAAAATATGAAGTTATATATGCAGAAAAAAAAAGAAAAGGACAAGGTTAAATGATATTATTTATGAAACTTGCTCATTTTGTGGTTTTGGTGAAGAAACAGCTCCCCATTTATTTTGTGATTGTAGTATAACCAATAAATCTTGGATTGACTTCAGCTCTTATGTTTTTAGCCCCACAAATAGCTTTAGTTTACACGCGATATTGCTATGACCTAACGTCACATCAAAACAAGTCAAGAGTAATCGAGCACACGCTTCAGTCTACAATAAACCAATGGTAAGCAGGTCCCGCCCACATCATTATCATACAAGAGACAGAAATGTAAGAATAAATACATGTGGGAATAAATAAATATAAAAATAAATGAATGCATAAATAAATAATAAAAAAAAACAAAAACAAATGAAAGAATAAAAATGTTTTAAAGAATAAAAATAAAAAGAGAAAATAATAAAGGAAAAAAAGTCATACAAATTATAACTAATTATATTTGTTTTATCAAGACATTTATTCCTTTATTTATTTTCTTATTATTACATTTATTTATTTATGCATTTATTTATTATTTTTGCATGTCTTGTCCTTCATAGATTCAGAGTACTGTTGTTAATAACAAATCTGTTGGGCATTCAAATGTAAAGAAGAAAACAATTTATGCAATGAGATGAAACAATTATGACATGTAATTTATTTCTGATATTTGTTGTAAGAAGGAGAAAAGACACTGAGACAAAGAGATGTGCAGAAATGTTTTATTCATGCTGTTAAAAAGCAATTGTAAAAGTGTCGAGAAGATGGCTGTCTTCATCCTGGGGCACTGCTTGTGACGGAAAGGGACTGCGGAATGTGTCTTCACAGTGGATCATGTGAGAAAAAACCTTGTGTGGGACATCAGGAAAAGTGTGGTCATGTTGCCTGCTGAGGAACGGTCCATATTGCCAAAATCGTCAGTCCAGTGCCAGGAAAGGACCAGTCCAAACTAAATATGGAGAGTTGCTTTGAGTATATTAACGCCTTCATGTCCAGTGAGTCTTTGCTGGAATCAGTGGATCAAGGTATGAGTAAACTCTTAGCACTACAAGTGACTGCGAATTCTGTTAAAAACACCTGTACTGTTGTGTATACACATGATATTGACAAAGACACACATGCTACGTCAAAAATACACTCACTCACAAATACCAATCAAATACCCACCACTGTGTTAGAAAGGTCAGAGCTGACCAGGAAACAGAAGTACAGAGAATGCTATCTGACAATACATGCCAACACCCACACAACACACCACTTTGATTCAACAAGGTGCTGAAAGCATTCTTTAGAAATGTTGGCCCATATTGATAGGATAGCATCTTGCAGTTGATGGAGATTTGTGGGATGCACATCCAGGGCACGAAGCTCCCGTTCCACCACATCCCAAAGATGCTCTATTGGGTTGAGATCTTGTGACTGTGGGGGCCATTTTAGTACATTGTCATGTTCAAGAAACCAATTTGAAATGATTCGAGCTTTGTGACATGGTGCATTATCCTGCTGGAAGTAGCCATCAGAGGATGGGTACATAGTGGCCATAAAGGGATGGACATGGTCAGAAACAATGCTCAGGTAGGCCGTGGCATTTAAACGATGCCCAATTGGCACTAAGGGGCCTAAAGTGTGCCAAGAAAACATCCCCCACACCATTACACCACCACCACCAGCCTGCACAGTGGTAACAAGGCATGATGGATCCATGTTCTCATTCTGTTTACGCCAAATTCTGACTCTACCATCTGAATGTCTCAAAAGAAATCGAGACTCATCAGACCAGGCAACATTTTTCCAGTCTTCAACTGTTCAATTTTGGTGAGCTCTTTTTCCTATTTGTAGTGGAGATGAGTGGTACCCGGTGGGGTCTTCTGCTGTTGTAGCCCATCCGCCTCAAGGTTGTGCGTGTTGTGGCTTCACAAATGCTTTGCTGCATACCTCGGTTGTAACGAGTGGTTATTTCAGGCAAAGTTGCTCTTCTATCAGCTTGAATCAGTCGGCCCATTCTCCTCTGACCTCTAGCATCAACAAGGCATTTTCGCCCACAGGACTGCCGCATACTGGATGTTTTTCCCTTTTCAAACCATTCTTTGTAAACCCTAGAAATGGTTGTGCGTGAAAATCCCAGTAACTGAGCAGATTGTGAAATACTCAGACCGGCCCGTCTGGCACCAACAACCATGCCATGCTCAAAATTGCTTAAATCACCTTTCTTTCCCATTCTGACATTCAGTTTGGAGTTCAGGAGATTGTCTTGACCAGGACCACACCCCTAAATGCATTGAAGCAACTGCCATGTGATTGGTTGATTAGATAATTGCATTAATGAGAAATTGAACATTTGTTCCTAATAATCCTTTAGGTGAGTGTATAGCTCAGTGTAGTAACACAACACAACTCACAAACACACCAGAGTTCCCTAAGCAGTCCATTACAGACAGGTTGTTCCCTTTAAACAGTCTACCGCACATCCAGCACCATGAGTTTAAGGGACAAGGGGGCAGATCGGGGACCACATGTCAGACATCACATATAACAATGTGTGCAGACAAATGGACAATGGCATAAAATAAAACTTTTGTGAAGCAGAAATAGTCTTCCAAGGACATGCTGATGAATAAAGAAGACATGACAGTAAGAGATCTCAAGGGGCTGTTGCAGTCGCTCATGGGGAGCAGAAGTAGCACAGAGCTGTTTGAAGAGTTAATGTGCATCAAGCAAAGTGAACATGAGACACCAAATAATTATTGTTCAGAGTCATGGAGCTTAAAAAAAGATACTTTTTGCTGCAAGACAGGCAGACTTGGATAGACAGTACAACCCGGCAACAATTCAAGATGTGTTCCTGCACACAATATACCAAGGCCTAGGGCACAAATACAAAGACATTCATAGTGAGCTAAAGCCTTTGTTAGCCAATAGTAGCATAACTGATTACGCAATTCTGATACGTGTCATGAAGGTCACAAAAGACTAGAATGAGAGACTGTGAAGGCTGGGTCCACCACCCCGGTCAAAACCCAGCATGGCAAGTTGTGCCCAGCTCAGTGAAGAGCCTGAAAGAGAGGTGAGGGCTTTCAAAGAAACCGTTGAAAAGTAAATCAGAATGACAATACAAAGCAACATACCCGGGGAAGGGTCTATCCACTGTCCTTACCTACCAAAGGCCATTGAGGAGTATATCGATGAAGCACTCCAACAGGGTTACATTAATCCATCCACTTCCCGCACGGTTTTCAGTTTCTTCTTTGTGGCTAAGAAAGACTGTGGATAGAGGCCCTGTATTGACTATCGCTCACTCAATAGCACCACAATTAAAACCAATATCCTCTCCCCTTGGGGCCTGCTGCTCTTGAGACCCTGAGAGGTGCTACCATCTTTATGAAGCTTGATCTAAGGAATGTATATAATCTCATTTGCATCTGAGAGGGGGGTGAGTGGAAGACTGGTTTCATAACCCCTTCAGGCCACTATGAATATCGGTTGATGCCGTATGGGACTTGAAATGCCCCTTCAGTCTTCCAAGGTTTCATGAATGAGATCTTTCATGAGCTCCTCAGATTTGTCATTATCAACATTGCCGATATTCTTATATATTCATCCAATCTAGCAGATCACTCCCACCATTTTAAATTGGTCCTTCAATGTCTCCGCGAGCACCAACTATTCCTCAAGGTGGAGAAATGCTCTTTCCATCAAGTTTCAGTTCAATTCCTGGGCTATATCTTCAGTCCCAAGGGTGTGCAGATGGATCCTCCAAAGATTCATGCAATCCAATCCTGGCCACAGCTCACCACCTTGAAAGTGCTGCAGCGCTTCCTAGGATTCTCAAACTTCAAGTGCTGTTTCATCTGGAATTTAAGCTCCATCATTGCTTCCTTAACTTCCCCCCTCAAAAACCAGCCCTAACCCCTTCCTTACCCACAAGAAGCTGCAAAGCCTTCCAACAGCTAAAAGATGCATTTACGACCGCACCTATTCTCCAGCATCCAAATCCCAAACTTCCCTTTATCATTGAAGTCGATGCCTCCATAACCGGTGTTGGTGCCGTGTTGTCTCAACAGCAGGGTACTCCCAGCAAACTACATCCTGCACCTTCTTCACCTTGAGTGGCTGAAGTTGTCAGCCACCGAACAAAACTATGATGTCAGCAACTGGGAGTTATTGGCCATCAAGCTGGTGCTAGAGGAGTGGAATCACTGGCTCGAGGGCGCCCTACATCCGTTCCAAGAAAATCTCCATGACGCCTGACTACCACCTGCAGTCTCAAATTCGAATCCAGGGTGTGATGAGAGATTCCAGCCAGATCTCCTAAGCAACCAAATTGGAACCTCCCCATGGTCACTATAATGTGTGGTTTTCTCTCTCAGTGGGGCACGTGGTGAGTTGTGCGTGGATGCCACGGAGAATAGCGTGGGCCTCCACACGCTCAACAAGCTATATGATAAGATTGACAGTCTCAGACACGGAGGCAACTTAGATGCGTCATCTGCCACCTGGATTGAGGCGAGTCACTATGCCACCACGAGGGCTTAGAGTGCATTGGGAATTTGGCATTCCAAATTCCATATAAGGTGAGAAAAAAAAGAAAATCTCCATGACGACAAGCAGCTGAATCCTCACCATATGGAGAGTTGCTTTGAGTATATTAACTATTTTTTACCCGATTTTCCTTCACCGTCACATACCATCCTGGATCCAAAAATACCAAGGCAGATGCACTCTCCTGGGTCTTTGGTCCTGAATCTTCCATCGTCACCACTTAATAAATCCTGCCTCCCATAATCATCAGTCCCATCCAGTGGAACTTGGATTAACAAATAGCTCAAAACACCACCACCGATCCTGTTCCCAACGAATGCCCACCAGGACACACTTTCGTGCCAACGATCCTGCACAATCTATTCCTGGAGTCTCTTCACTCCTCTGTGGGTTTGGGTCATCCAGCACTGCTGAACCCTATCACTCCTTCGTAACCGCTACTGATAGCCTCACATGCCTCGAGACATATAACGCTTTGTTCACGCCTGTCCAGATTGCGCTATGGCGAAGGTTCCTCATAGCCTCCAAGCCGGCAAACTCCTTCCACTTCCAGTTCCCCAGTGTCCATGGTCCTACCTAGGTGTGGATTTCATTGCCGATCTCCCTCTCTCCAATAGTCATACCTGCTTTCTTGTCACAGTTGATCATTTCTCAAAAGCTTGCCACCTGATTCCTTTGAAAGGGTTACCAACAGTGTTTGAGACCACAGAGATCCTGTTCCATTATGTCTTACGGAATTTCCTCCCAGAAGATATAGTATCTGATAGCGGGCTCAAATTCATCTCAAAGGTATGGAAGGCTTTCTTTGGACTCCTAGGCATATCCGTCAGTCTCTCATCTGGTTACCATCCCCATTCAAATTACCAAAATGAGCATAAGATTCAGGAGATTGGCCGCTTCCTGAGAACTTATTGCCATCTCTATCAACATGACTGGAAATGCTACTTACCTTGGGCTGAATATGCCCAGAACTCCCTCCAACAGCCATCTACAGGTTTAACTCCATTCCAGTGTGTCCGGGTATTCCAACCTCCCTTATTCTCCTGGTCTGGTGAGCCCTCAGATTTCCCCGCTGTGGACCATTGGTTCTGTGAGAATGAAAGGGTTTGGAACAGTGCTCATGTAACCACCCACACCGTACTACGGGCGACTTACAGGTTCCCTCCTGGACCAATGATTTTCTGGGGCTCAATAACCAAGGAAAACACTCAAATACACAATTCCTTAAGTATAAATATAACAAATTTATTTTTGGACAATCATAATATTAAAACCCAGGGGGGACAGCAGGTTGATGAAATGACAGTTACGATTCTAATCATGTATTTGTAATTAATGCTAACATTTAATCAATAAATTGAAAGAGAAATAAAGCATCAATCAAACAAGACAATATATTCAGCACAGGGTTACCAACGTTGTTAAATACATGCATTAAATCAATTCATATGAGCACCTATAACATGCATAATTTCATTGCACTGCAAACCTTAAAGTCATATAAATCACTTAAAGACCACACCAGTAAATACACACCAAATATCAGGACATACCATCAATACCACTCACGCTAAATACATAGCCGTCGTCAAGAGCTAAACAGTATGATAGTCATATGGGAGGTGACCTGCTCTCCTACCCCCTTACTCACACACAGCTCACTTTACACACAAATAGCGCCGGGGACCAGTAGTCAACTTATACACATGAATGAAGGCCTCCCGGTGAACATAGCAATACCAAGAAGACACACATCAACAACATTAAAATGAGAGTGTACTGCTGGCTTCCTTACCCGCTACCAGACGTGGGTTCCCGCGATTCAAGGAAATCAATGGCGCCGCCAAACTTAAGGGAAAACCCCAACGAAATATCCCTCCCAGTCTACTCGCACGCGTCTATCTCCAACCCACGTCCCGGCACGGCAGCCTCGGCAAAGAACTCAGCAGCAGCCACCAAAACCCCCCCTAAACAACAAATTCATCATACCTTTATGGCTTTGATCTCTGATTGCTAATGCAACACAGGTGTTTCCCTTCCCTGGCACATCATGAGGAAAACACTATAGATGTTACTAGCGTTGCCACTCCCCTTATTTGGGATGAGCAGCTTACATCCACCCCCCCTACTCTAAATGTGTCCGCACATTCCCACTCACATACTTTACATTCTATAACGTTAAGGCAACAGGCCCTTCGTGGCCCGAGTAGACCGTCTTGAACATTCGACCTGTGAAGCATATGAACAAGAGGGATTTTCCCCCTGTGCAGTCTGTAATGTTGCTTCATCAATGTCCATATTACGGGCAGTCTCTCCGTCCTTTTGTGTGGGTACTGGCAGACCTGTAAGACAGCCCCCCACCCAAGGATACATACACCAATTACTGTTCATAGGATTGACATCAGAATTAGGATGCAAGACCTTTGCTTCTTCCTCCTCTAAGGGCAAGGAAATTTCAAACTTACATGGGCTTAACATATTGCGATGCAACACTCTCTCGCCACCATCACCCCTTTCCTTCTTCACCACATAAACAGGTATATCGTGATTAGGTTGTGACATAACTATATATATATTCCGTTCCCATTTATCATCCAATTTACCCTGTCCCCTGGCCATCTTATTGAGTACCATGACTCTCTGACCCACCAACAAAGGTTCCCACTTGACCCTACGGTCAAACCCCTTCTTTTGATGCACTTGAGCCTTCTGAATGTGTTTTCTGGCTTGATTATAGGCAGTCGCTAGTCTTACATGGTGGTGGTGCACCCAGCTACCTGCTGTGCCTGAGAATTCATCTCCCCGGCCTAGCATCACATCAATGGGCAATTTCGCATGACGGCCAAACATTAGAAAATAAGGGGTATACCCTGTAGAGGAATGGGGTGAATTATTGTATGCCTGTACCAACTCTGCCACATACTGATCCCAGTTCTCCTTCTGGTCGTCCCTTAATGTACCTAACATACTCAGCAACGTCCGATTAAAGCGCTCACATTGTCCATTTCTTGCTGGGTGGTAGGGCGTCGTGTGAGACTTACTGATGTTGTACAATGAACATAATTCTTTGATGACTTTCGATTCAAAATTGGGGCCCTGGTCAGAGTGCAGCTGATCAAACCCCCCAAAAGGCTGTATAAAGTGTTCCCACAACACCCTTGCGGTAGTCACCGCTGTTTGGTCCAAAGTTGGCACTGCAACTGCATAACGAGTGAAATGATCCATCATTACTAGAATATTTCACATTCCACTGCGCGAAGTCTCCAGTGACAGGAAGTCGACAGAAACAATCTGCAGAGGGTATTCAGATTGTATAGATACAAGGGGGGCACTCACTTTATTAGCTGGAGTCTTATGCAGATTGCAACGAGCACATTGGAAACACCACTTCTCCACTCCTCGTGCCAGTCCTGGCCAGAAGAAACGTCGATGGGCCAAGCCCAGGGTCTTTTCCATTCCCAGGTGTCCTGCGTGGTCATGCACCCATCCCAGGACTTGATTCTGCAGACACTGAGGTACAATTACTTGTTTCCATTTGTCAAATGTCTTCGGATCACATACCTCCCTGCACAGCAGCCCCTGATCCACACAGAGGCGGGCCCACTGTCGCAGCAGCACTTGAGTGGGCCGGTCTTCAGCTGCTCGCTCTTTTGGAACTGGCCCTCTTCCTCTGTCCATATAGACCCACAGTCGTGACACCACTGGACAATTCCGCTGTGCCCTCACCCACTCGGCCAGCAAACTGGGGCCAACTCTATCTTTATTTATTTGTGTCCCTGCCTCCATCTTCTGACCCTCCTCCAGTACGACATCTTCAACCACTGGAACAAAAGCATGGACACAGGCGCGGACCACTTCAGATGCTACATATCCACTCTCACCACATGGGGCTATCCCATCCTCTGTAGTCCTGACAGTATTCTCATTCACAGGCCACCTGGAGAGGGCATCAGCATTTCCATTTGTCTGCCCCGGTCTATATCGCACCTCAAACTGAAATCCTGCAAGCTGGGCTGCCCATCGTTGCTCCACGGCACCCAGATTTGCTGTATTCAAATGAGCCAGTGGATTGTTATCTGTAAACACAGTAAAGGGAGACACAGCAAGATATTCCCTAAACTTTTCTACTATGGCCCATTTCAATGCTAACAGTTCTAATTTAAATGAGGTGTAGTTTTTATCGTTTCTTTCTGTTGGACGGAGGCTTCTGCTTGCATAGGAGATCACCCTCTCCCTTCCGTCTTGTATCTGTGCCAGTACTGCCCCCAAGCCTGTCTTACTGGCATCAGTATACAACAAAAATGGCAACTGAAAGTCTGCATTAGCCAGTATGGGTGCTTGCAGGAGAGACTCCTTTAATTTCTCAAATGCCAGGTCCTGTTCCTCACCCCATGCCCAGCAGTTTTGTTTACCTATGGCCGGTCGTATGCGTCGTTTTGATGTCCCCCACATCATAGAGTTCAGGGGTGCTGCGATATGGGCAAAGTTTTTTATGAAGCGTCTATAGTAACCTGCTAAGCCCAGGAAAGCACGCAGCTGGGTGATATTCTGAGGAGTTGCCCAGGCCTCCACCGCTCGCAACTTCTCAGGGTCTGGTGACACCCCTCCTTCTGCAATCACATGGCCTAAGTAATGCACTTCATGCTGGAAGAGAAAGCACTTAGTAGGTTTAACTTTCAGGCCAAAGCTCTCCAGGCGGCTGAAAACCAAATCCAGATGGGCAATGTGGGCCTCAAAAGAAGGAGAGAAGACAATTATATCATCTAGATAGAGCAACAATGTTTCGAAATTTTGGTCACCCAGGCAACTTTCAACCAGTCTCTGAAATGTCCCTGGCGCATTGCATAGCCCCATCGGCATCCGATTAAATTCATATAATCCCATAGGTGTCACAAAGGCGGTCTTCTCCTTATCAGCTGGATGCACCCCCAACTGCCAGTACCCATGGGCTAGATCTAATGTTGAAAAAACTCTAGATTGCTTCAATGAAGCCAATGATTCTTCAATTCTGGGGAGGGGGTACGAATCTTTATGTGTAACACCATTCAACTTCCTGTAGTCTACACAGAAACGAAGGGTGCCGTCCTTCTTTCTGACGAGCACTACAGGCACTACCCAGGGGCTATAGCTCTCCCTAATAATACCATTTTCAAGCATGTTACTCAAAAGTCCCCTCACTTCTTGATACAACTTTGGTGGAATCGTATTATACCGTTCTCTAATTGGAGCTGCATCGCCTGTTGGTATCACATGCAATACCCTATCGGTGTAGCCATAATCCTCCTCATGTTCTGAGAAGACCTTCTGATGCTTGGATAACAATTTGGCAATCATCTCTTGTTGTTCAGTACTAAATTGTAATGGGTCTAATGGGACAGTCACCGACCGAAACACCTGTTCTTGTTCTACATCCTGCACTCTATTCTGCCTCACCCCCACCTCCACAGTCTCATCATCCAACGATCTTAACTCTACATCTCCTTGCCGACTTGGACACAGCTCAACCTCAAAAATCTGCCCTATTCGACAGCGCTGAAAAAGAGTCACTGGGGATGTAGAAAGATTTAGAATTCGAACCATAACTCTACCCTTTGAAACTGTGCTCAGTGATCTAGCTACCAATAACTGACCCAGCAATACATCTTGACAAGGTTCTACTAAACCCACATAATCCTTCCTATCAGGTCGTAACCGTGCCCATGCCTCTATCACTACCTCTGACTGTGCTGGTATTGTCTTTCGTCTTCCCTGGGTCCAGTAAATTGCGCTTATCTGTCCTGACTCATCAGCAAACTTTAGCAGATCTTCACACACCGAAAACATCTGATGCCACACCTTAACCTGCACTTCCCCTTCTGCCCCTACACAACTATCCCCAGTCTGTGTCATCAGGAAATCTCTACACTCCTTAATCACATTCATGCCAATTAGTCCTGGGTACACTGATCCATTTGAGTCTTTAACAATCAACACTCCCCTTTTTGGTATAACTTTCCCACATATCTTCAAATCCACCTCAATATATCCAACATACGGAATCGTTAACCCATTGGCAGCTACCAAATTGAACTTAAATTGGTGGGTACATTGTTGGTCCTCTAATCTCGAAATATTTTTTAAAATAACTTTCGGTCAATGTAGTCACTTGTGAACCCGTATCAATCAAGCAAGGCGTTTTAACCCCCTGTATCCCCACTTCCACAACTGGACATTGTCCTATTAAATGATCTTTCTTTTCTGATTGGCCACTACCCAATGTACCCACTGATTGGGCCTGTACAGTGGGTTCTAAAAGTTTAAAGGCCCCTGTACTCCCTCTACAACTCCACAACGTCTTTCTATATGCCCAACTTGTTTACAACGTCGACAGATAGGTCTTCCCTGAAGGTCAAATTGATCTGAGCTTCTTCGACCCCTCCTTAACTCATACCTAGAGCTTGCATTGTCACTACTTGGCAATAAGTGCTACACTCCTTCACGAACTTCCTTAATCATTCCAGCAACCATTTCCTTTATTTCTCCCTTTAACTGCAAAAAGACCTCCTGTTTAATCTCCTCTACCAATTTCGTTGTATCGGGGACTGATTTTAACTGTACTGTTGCAGCTACTGCTTGCCTTACCTCCCCAAACTCCTCTGCTCGTAGGATTGCTTCTTGTTTGACTTCTACAAAAGAACTATCAGGAGCTGCCCTGATCATACCCCGAAGTTCCCTACGCAATCCTGCATCACAGAGTCCCAAAATAAATTGGTCACGTAGCACATTACCCATAATGGTGCCATCGCCCCTATTCTCCAAACGATTACTCAATTCTTGAAGTGCCAAAGCAAACTGCCTAACATTCTCATCTGTCCTTTGTTTACGAGTAAAAAATTGGGCACGAAGGGTTGCAAGGGGGACAATATCTCCATAAATGCTTTTCAAAAATGACAATATCTGATCAGCTGTCCTACGCTGTGCTGTTGGCAAGGCTAATACTTCCCTCTTTGCTTCCCCATCAAGATTACTTATTATAGCAGAGACCTTTTGCACCTCAGAAAAAGGATATATATTAAACGTTGATGTCTGCATATTATACCAATCCTGAAAATTATTCCCCTGTGCCATTTGATCTCCATAAAATTTTTGACACCAAGGTGTCCCCATCATCATTGGAAACATAACCATATTTGCACTTGTTGCTTGATTCTGAGCCATATCAGGTGAACCATCTACTCTCTGCTGCCCCTCACTAGATGTAGAAGGTAACTGTACTGATGGTTGTGCAGTTGACATTTTCCTGGTTATTGGCCACAGTCCAGACTGCCAAAACTACGCCAAGTTGTAACCACCCACACCGTACTACGGGCAACTTACAGGTTCCCTCCTGGACCAATGATTTTCTGGGGCTCAATAACCAAGGAAAACACTCAAATACACAATTCCTTAAGTATAAATATAACAAATTTATTTTTGGACAATCATAATATTAAAACCCAGGGGGACAGCAGGTTGATGAAATGACAGTTACTGATTCTAATCATGTATTTGTAATTAATGCTAACATTTAATCAATAAATTGAAAGAGAAATAAAGCATCAATCAAACAAGACAATATATTCAGCACAGGGTTACCAACGTTGTTAAATACATGCATTAAATCAATTCATATGAGCACCTATAACATGCATAATTTCATTGCACTGCAAACCTTAAAGTCATATAAATCACTTAAAGACCACACCAGTAAATACACACCAAATATCAGGACATACCATCAATACCACTCACGCTAAATACATAGCCGTCGTCAAGAGCTAAACAGTATGATAGTCATATGGGAGGTGACCTGCTCTCCTACCCCTTACTCACACACGCTCACTTTACACACAAATAGCGCCGGGGACCAGTAGTCAACTTATACACATGAATGAAGGCCTCCCCGGTGAACATAGCAATACCAAGAAGACACACATCAACAACATTAAAATGAGAGTGTACTGCTGGCTTCCTTACCCGCTACCAGACGTGGGTTCCCGCATTCAAGGAAATCAATGGCGGCCGCCAAACTTAAGGGGAAAACCCCAACGAAATATCCCTCCCAGTCTACTCGCACGCGTCTATCTCCAACCCACGTCCCGGCACGGCAGCCTCGGCAAAGAACTCAGCAGCAGCCACCAAAACCCCCCCTAAACAACAAATTCATCATACCTTTATGGCTTTGATCTCTGATTGCTAATGCAACACAGGTGTTTCCCTTCCCTGGCACATCATGAGGAAAACACTATAGATGTTACTAGCGTTGCCACTCCCCTTATTTGGGATGAGCAGCTTACACTCACATCCATCTGCAATGAGCCATCCGTCGGCAGAAGAGCCATGTAGACATCAGATGCTCTGAAACTCCACAATACAAACCTGGACAAAAAGTGGCTCTCCACCAGGGACATCCGACTCTGCCTTCCAATCAAAAATCTAAGTCAACGTTATATTGGTAAATTCCATATCACACAACAAATAAATCCAGTCACATACCTGCTCCAACTTCGTCCTCAATATCATAACCAACTTTTCATGTGTCACAACAAACCTTACATACCTTTTGATTACCAAATTGATTAATTTCAGATAATTTTACTCTGGATAGGGGCAGGGTTGCCATATTGCCCCATTATTTTTCTGTCTTGCCCTGGAACCATTAGCAGCCGCGATAAGAAAGGAGGATTATTTTCCAGGGTTGATGGTGGGCGGTATGGCGCATAAGCTTCTGCTTTATGCAGATTGATTGGGAAGGTTAATGTTGTTAAAATGAACTGTATTACAAATTTCAACTACCTGATACAGTCACTCCCTATAGATGTTCCCCTCTCTTATTTCAAGCAATTTGAGAGCTTAGCGAAGTCCTTCATTTGGAATGGTAAGCGTTCCATATTACATTTTAGTAAGCTGCATAGGCCGATTGACAAAGGTGGGCTAGGCCTACCCAAGATTTTCTGCATTCAGCTTCCACCTGAAAGAGCCCAGAGAGTGGATAATGAGGGAGGTTAATACACTCGATGACCTATATGAGAGTAGTGTTGGGATCCTTTGAATATTTGGTTTAACATTTTGTGATCAACAGATCTCAGTTTTTTAGGTATCTACAGATGTGCCACTTGCTCTGTACTATTTTGGGGAATAGACCAAAATACACCCCCCCTAAAAAAGCAGATACTCTAAGAGAGGTGATTACTGCTTTTGGAAAAGGTCATGAGGTATCAGTTTATTACTCCTTGTTAATGGGGGTCTGGAGGACGGAGCCTCAGCCACTCAAGAGATTATGGGAGAAAGATTTAAACTTGGAATTGGAGGAGGGAGAGTGGGCAAGGATTCTAAAAAACATAAAAACTGCATCAAGAGATGCAAAGGTGCACCATATACAATTCAAGATTTTACATCGGATCTATTGGACCCCCTCTAAATTGTATAGGCTTGGTCTTAAAGACACACCCACCTGCTGGCGATGCCAATTAGAGGACAAAGACATAACCCATGTCTTTAGGGGGTGTGTTGAGATACAGAAGTTTTGGTTAGAGGTTCAGAGTCTGGTGTGTGATGTGTTTTCAAGCTGTCATTTGACTCTGTATCTTGGGTGATGGGGCGGTCATCGACATTGAAAGTAGACACATAAAGAGCTGGGTCTTAACCAGTGTCATGAGCACCAGGCAGATAATTTTAAAGGGGCTGGAGATTGGCTGGAGCACCCCCTTTTCAGGAGTGGTGCTCGGAGATGGGAAGGGGCATTTAGAAAAATGGGGAGGTACAACATGTTTGTGGAGAATGGAATGGGGCAGGTATATGTAATTTATGGATATGTGATTATTATTATTATTGTATTATTTTTATTTGTTTATTTATCTATTTATTTTTTCATTTGAGACCACTGTGATGTTGTTGGGGTCAGGGTGGGATTATATTTGGGGATTAAGATTGATTCTGTGTATATGTTTTGTTTTATATATATATATATATATATATATATATATATATATATATATATATATATATTGTAATTAATAAAAAATTGTTTAATTAATAAAAAAGGACTGCTAAGACTGCACTGCTCTCCTGCAGTGTTCCAACTTGTAAAGATTATCCACTCAAGATCCTCGTTGAGTGCGGTATTATATAAGTGTTTGTTATTCCACTGCTCTGATCTGCTACAACATTGCATTGAAATTATTCTATCTGTTTATCTATCTGTCTCCTATGAGTGTACATTGTTTATTATCCATCTTGCAGTCCCAGCAATTGGGTTCATCATCTTCATCGGTGTGTACGCTTCCTGACATTACTTTTCTAACACTTAATTAATACTCAAACCCTAGAGTAAACTTCATGTTGCTTAGCTACAACATGAAATCAGTGATACTGAACATATCAGTCATTCACCTTCAATAGATTTGAATTAGAGATAAATAATTACAATATCACAACACTAATGCAGTACATCATTATTGTCACATCTGATAATTATAATAGATTTAACCTTCAAATGTAGTTAACATACCTGATTGCCCTTAGAAAACATCTGCTTTTATACACAAAGAAAAATTGAAAAGATAAAAAACATTACTTTCCTTCATCAAAATGTAATTAAATAAAAGCTGTTGCATATTCTAGATTAAATACAGTTTATCTAATCAAGTCACCCTGATCTGTAAATTTGTTAAAGTTACAATCTATCAAAACTCATAATATACCAGAATGTGCGATGGCATGTGTTCTAATGGGCTGTTTTTTTATAAGTCTCTATCTGTCTTTTTGGATCAGTGGTGCCAGCATGTTTACCTGGAATTAATGGTGACACATGAGTAATGTTGTCTTCATCCCCCCCAGTGTCCTTCAGCATTTCAGCTGCAGTTTTATGGTAAGTTTAGCAATTTTCTCTTCTTTATTTCTACTTGTACACAAAAGCCTTAAAGCATTGTCATTGGACAGGAAATGTAATGTCAAAATGTCTTCAAGGGGTCATATCATGAGGAATCACATTTTCCTTTTAACATATGTTGTGGCAAAAACAATCATGAAACAAATATGCATCAAGATAAGAGACATCAAGATCCAAATTATATTTTAAAAGATAGTTTATTCTTTTAAAAGAGGTTTGTTCACAAAAATACTGCGACAGCTACCTCGCAATAGGAACAAGACCCAACTCACACAGAATACACATGGCCTATTTATACCCCCGTCCTCAAAGTTCCTTCTTCCGTAATTTTCCACTGATCCCACTAAAACCGGATTTTAACTGGTCTTAGAAATACCAATGGCTCTTCTAAGCCCACCCCGGGTTTTACGATGCTTATATCTGTGAGGTCATAAAAGGCCATATACACACTATTTTGTCCTGAAGACAGTGGTCCTTTGTTGAGCTCCACTGAGTTTCACACCCGTGCGACTCAACAAAGAGTCTTTCCCACACTCATATTGGGGAGTTCAAAAGGCCTTCTCCTTGACCATCTGTTTTACTGTGTGTGTGTGTATCTTTATTTCTGCCAGGTGAAAAAGAAATAAAATACTATAGAGAAACATGATTGAATCGAAAGAAAATCCACATAATGTCTTAAAGAAAGTAAAATATAAATTTTCTACAACAATCCCTCCTCTTTATCATTCTCTGATAAACGATTTTGTTTCATAATCATCAGTTTTGACTAAAAAATAAAATTAAATATAATAAAATAAGAATAAAACATTACTCAACATCAACCCCATAAATGGTTACAATCATTTCAAGTCTTTACATCACAGTTACACTCTTCATGTCTGATTTTTGTATACCTGATCACTCTACTTGAACATTGTTATCACCTTTCCTGGCTGAGATTCAGATCATCAGTCATCTCAGACATAATTTGAAGAATCACTCTCGTCACTCTAATATTCATCACATTTGTGTGTCTCATCTATTGGATAAACGGTCATTTTTACTGCTTGTATGGACGTCCCAGCCCTGACCAATCTCTGAACTGAGTTGGAAATACAGCTCATAATGCATGGCAAGCAAAACAGAATCAGAATTCCTAACACTGCAACTGGCAAAACAGTTTGAATTACCCAGTACATCCATCCTCCCCACAAAGACATAATCCACCCGGCCCATTGGTTGTCAGTCCTTTCAGGTTCTTTTACGGCCTCTCTCATGTGTTCAATTATGTTGGTTATATTATCACTGTAATCAGGAATGTTAAAACAACAAGAAACCCCCAGCATTTTACAGACTCCGCCCCTTTCTGCCGTAAGTGTATCAAGAACTGAACGGTTCTGAATGACTGCGTCTCTCAGTTGACTCATTTCATCACTTATCAATGTCAAAGCATTTTCTGTGCTATTGGCTATCGCTAATACCGTCCATGCCAACCCATTAATCTTGTTAATCGTTACTGCTGTACCCACCCCTAAGAAAATTGACCAACCTATATTTGCTCCCGGTGTTGTCCACGGATCAGTTAGTACGTACCCCTCATAATGATTTGGCAAAGCCCCAGGCAAAATCTTAATATCTCGTCTCTCCCTCTTACCTACTTTGTTAGGCAAATACACAGAAGTCCCCACATTCATCAAAGCTGGGTAACAGCAACCTGACCAGTCCTTTTTTGGCAACCGGTGATAAGCTCTGTCACCACACACCCACACCGCAGCTGGTGAACTTTCGTTTGGTTTGTTGAATGGACATGTGAAGTTGAATTCTTTGTTGTCGATTACCGCTGTACAATTGTTCATTGTTCTGTCTTGTATGTTGATTTTGATCCTGCAGTCGGACCATCCAATCCTTAAAAGTTTTGGTCTGTTGAAACCGACGCAAACGTCACCCTGGGCATACGTTACCCTCAAGGGTGGAATTGCTATGTTAGTGTTGTTGTATTGCTGTATGTGTTCGCAGTTGTCAGCAGGCTGTTTCGTTGGTATCCTTCCTTCCTCCAGGTCCACAACAGTTTTTAGCACATCAGTCATTTGTTGAGGAATAAGACACTTAGTTTCGTTGACTGTTGCTGCCATTAGAGGGACAGCATTCCAGGCATGAGCTATTTGCAGACACATCCAGCAGCTCATTTTGATCTCCAGTTCCTCTTTCTGCAGCATTGCCAGCGTGCAGGCTTTGTTCCCCTGGCATTTCATCATGGCTTTCTGCACCTCAGGATTTATTTGACCTTTGCTTGTGTCTCCGTTCCCCATCCAGGCCAGTTCCTCTTCAGTTGCTTGTTCGACCTCAGGTGACATAGGTGACAAGAAAGGTGTTGTCGTCATTGCTATCCATGGTCTGGCTGCCTTGACTACCATAATGTCTATTGTCTCATACCAGTCAGTCCCAGTTAAGTCCAGGGCACAGTAATACCTGCCTTGGTCAGTACGTGTTGCATGTTTCAATTCCACTCTCATTCCGTACATGTTGTTACTTAGTCTGTCTTCAGCATACACCCGAAATTTTTCGTCGTATCCCGACTCGTAGTTATAAGCGTATGCTTTCACGTTGGCCCACTTACATGGGCTTTCGCAGATGTAGAAATGTGCGTACTCCTCGGTGCGTCCATCGCATCCGAGACAGTTCTCTTGGAATGGGTTGCACTTGAAAGTCACACTTGATCCCTCCTCTATTGTGATGGTGCTTCTGTACAGTCCTCTCACCGGCTCCACTTCCGTAAATGTGTCTCTTTTACCACGTTGTCTGATGGTGCTGTTCAGCAGGGATGTTTCAGTCCAGTTGGTGTGTTTTTTCGCAGACCACACTTTCACGCCCTCAGTGGAACACAAATGTATCAATATCAAAGTTAAAATGAATGTAGTCTTAGAAAGTCCACACATTTCTGGCAGTCTGAATGTGTGCCACGGTCTCAAACGATCCATCTGTCTAGTGATTGCAGCTCTTTGCAATGATCAATGTCTCTGGTTGTGGCTGCACAAATAGCTTAATTCTGCACACCGGCCTTATCACTTCTCCTGAGTGACCTTGCTCTTGCACCTGGTGTTTGGGCTCGATCTTGGAACTTGTTGTTGAACTTGTTGTTGTTGTTGCTGAGGCTCCTCCTCCTGTTGCCCTTCCGATATGGGCGGAACTCTCCTGCAGTGGTTGGCGTGCACCCACGTAGCTCTCTCTCCGACCTTCACTGCCGTGTGTGTTGTCAGCAAGACTTGGTACGGTCCTCGCCAACATTTTGCCCTCCAGTTCTTCCTTCTCAGTTCACGAATTACCACGTAATCCCCCGGCCTGATCTTATGCAGGAACGTCTCAGCATCTTTTCCCTGGGCAGCTTTGACCTGCACAGAAATGTTGGATAACAGACACGACATTTCTTTGCAGTAATTCAACATCTCATTTTCACACACATCCATTGATGGAAGCCTGCGTTTTCCCCCCTCTATTCCCATGAATGGTGGTTTACCAAAGAGAATTTCGAATGGGCTCAAATTTGTTTTTACTCTCTTTCTCATTCTCATGTACATTAACACAGTTGGGAGTGCTTTTACCCATGAGAGTCTGGTTTCCTCACAACACTTTGCCAGTTTGTTCTTTACAGTTTGGTTCTCATGCTCCACATCGCCTCCGCTGGCGGCTCGATAGGCACAATGTGTTCTCATATCAATTCCTAAGAACTGACCCACCTGCTTTATTGCCTCATTGACAAAATGTGTTCCGTTGTCGGAACTGATTTTTCTTGGAATTCCCCATCTCGGAACAATCTCGGTCACCAGAGCCTTGGCTACTGCCGCCGCGTCTTGTTTCGAGGTTGGGAAGGCCTCGACCCATTTGGACCACGTCAACCATTACCAGGCAATATTTATGCTTCCCACAAGGGGTTAAATCAATGAAATCCATCATTAAGTACTCGAACGGCCCTTCTGGGGCTGGCTGGTATACCAGCTGTGTTTTAACGCCTCGTGCCACATTGTGTGTATTACAAATAACACATCTTTTGCAAAAATTCTCAGCAAATATTGTGAAGCACTTGGTAAACCACAATTCTTTCATTTGTGCAATCATTCCCCCTTTTGACACATGATCTAAACCATGCGTCAATTTAGCATAATGTTGAAAGAAATGTTTGGGTAAACAGGGCGTTCCATCAACTGATGTCCACACTCCATCTACAAGGCTGCAGCCTGACGCCTTCCAGGTGTCTTTCTCAGCTCCTGTGGAAAAAAACTGCATGCTCTGTAAACAAGGAGAAATGTTGAAGTTAATGTCGACTTGTGCGCAAGTGGCGCTTTTACTAGTATCTTTAGTCTGATCCGCTGCCGCTGCTTTTGCAGCCATATCAGCTCTGCTGTTTCCTGTTGAAATGAAACCTTTATCATTAGTATGCGCTGCGCACTTACAAATCGCAATTTTGTCTGGCAACAGAATGGCCTCGAGGAGGTCCGATACTAGAGATGCGTTTAGTATCGGGCGCCCATCTGATTTCAAAAACTTTCTGTGTTTCCACAAAGCACCAAAGTCATGCGTGACTCCAAAAGCATAACGCGAGTCTGTGTAAATCGTCACACATTTATCCATCATCAGCTTACATGCTTCAGTCAGCGTGACCAGTTCAGCTGCCTGCGCAGAATAATGTGATGGTAATTTGCCAGACATCAGAGTTTCAAATTCAGTCGTTACTGCATAACCAACTTTATTCTGTCCTGTTTGTTTATCTTTTGACGCAGACCCATCAACAAACAGGACATTGTCACAATTATCCAACGGTACGTCTAAAAGGTCTGGACGTGGTGTGCACACCTGTTCGAGTGCTGACAGACAACAATGATGTTCCTCGCCATCCTCCTGTGTGGGCAGGAGGGTGGCAGGATTCAAAGTTGTGCATCTTTTCACAGTTATGTTTGGCATGTCCAACAAAATTGTATGATACCTCAGCCATCGGGCTGTAGACAAATGTGACGTTCTCTGCTCTTGCAAAATCATGGAGACTGCATGTGGAACCATTAAGGTTAAATCAGAATATCCCACAAACTCTCTGGAGGCCATCACAGCCAGCTCAGCTGCTGCCACTGCCCTGAGGCAATGTGGAAGTCCTGCAGCTACAGCATCGAAGTTTCGTTGAAAAATAGGCCACAGGTCGCAGTCTGTCACCATGAGTCTGCAAGAGAACAGAAGTCATAAAATTATTCTTTTCGTCGACCATCTGTACAAATGGGCGGTTTATGACAGGAAGGCCCAACGTTGGAGCCATAGCCAATTGCACTTTCATGTTATCAAACGCTTCCTCAGCCCCACTTGTCCAAACAAGTCTGTCACATGACCTCAGCCCTTTCCCTGTCATTAGGGCTCGCAAGGGCTGTTCAAAAATGGCATAATTAGGAATGAACGTACGGCAGTAAGCGCACATCCCCAAGAATGACAGCATTTGTTTTTTGTAACTGGTTTTGGCACCTCTTTTATGGCCCGCACCCGTTTCTCAGACAGTGCTTTGCTATTAGGTTTGATAACATGCCCCAGGAATGTCACTTCCTGTTTCACAAACTACAGCTTTGAAAGACTGACTTTGTGCCCCTCCTGCTCCAAATGCTTCAGGAGAGTCACAGTGTCAGAAATGCAGGTAGTTTTATCTTTGGCACAAATTAATAAATCGTCAACGTATTGTAATAAAGCCGTTCCAGCCGTCAAATTCAGAGGCTCAATACTTCTCCGAAGGGCCTCGTTATAAATAGTTGGGGATTCACAGTATCCCTGACACAATCTCGTAAATGTATAGCCTCTATTATTGAA
This sequence comes from Xyrauchen texanus, assembly GCF_025860055.1. Classification (NCBI taxonomy): domain Eukaryota; kingdom Metazoa; phylum Chordata; class Actinopteri; order Cypriniformes; family Catostomidae; genus Xyrauchen; species Xyrauchen texanus. The sequence goes on along the minus strand of NC_068291.1, from coordinate 8,706,201 downwards.
ATCAAACGCAAACCAAAACTGGCTTTTTTCATCCACTGGGACGCTAAAGAAAGCATTAGCTAAATCCACCACAGTGAAATACGTTGCATCTTGCGGAATTTGTGACAAAATAGTATAAGGGTTTGGCACTCGTGCTGCCCTGGCAATGACAGCTGAATTTACAGCCTGTAAATCCTGCACAAATCGCCACTCTGTTGGCTGACCCTTATCTCTGATCTTTTTTACAGGGAAAATTGGTGTGCGTACTGGTGAATCATTGCATGGTATAATTAATCCCTCCTTCAACAGAGAATCAAATACTGGCATTATGCCCTGCAATGCCTCACGTTTGAGGGGATATTGGGCCTGACACGGTTTGTAATCAGATTTTGGGGTGACTACAACCGGCTCGCATCCCTTTATCAAACCCACATCGTACTTGTGTTTTGCCAATAATTTTGAAGGTATTTTAACCCAGTCTGTAGCCTGTAAACAGTAATTCACAAAAAGCCCCAATTCTGCCCACTGCTTATTTGTGCTCTTAGACACAGATAAATGAGGGACACTGTGTCCTGCTATTAAATAACACTGCAACTGTTTTTCATTCAAACACGCATACAACGCACACACATTTTCTGTCCAGAAAATCTTGTCAAATTTCACACTTTCATTCTTCACTCCACTAAACCAGGTTTCTTCATAGTGTGAATCACGCTCGTTTACGACATGTGACGTACAATGCATTCTATCAGGAGTAATAAACTCTGTGTTGACTGGTGTTATTCGATCTTTAGCCAATTTCAAAATCATCTCTTCCCAATCAACATCATTTATCTGCCATTTGTAAGCCCACTGTGGCTCAAATTTAGAACATTTAAATTGTGGCGCTTCTTCAATTCCGGAGAAATCAGCACAGAGGATCAAATTTAATTCACACATTAAATCTCTGGCCATTAGAGGCGCGGGACAATTGGCCGACCAGAGAAACTCATGTTTCAGAGTTCGACCTCCCTCTGTCTCACACTCTAAGGGCTCGGTGAATTGTTCAGAGATCATATGGCCCGAAGCTGAAGTGCTTTCATACACTTTTCCTGTCATTTTCGGCACACATGGCAAGTCACATGGTCGTAAAGTGCTAATTGAAGCTCCCGAATCGACCAGAAAGTTAATTATTACTCCCTCGACTATCATTGGGTATTTTGGCATTTGAGAAAACCCTGTGCTTTTGTACATTTTCAAACATTCATCGGAAACACTGCTCAAAATTTCATCATTCACAACATTGCTCAAAACACACAAAGATTTGCAAGCAGATTCTTCATTGCAAATAGCAGAGAGTAAATCAGTGTATGTGTTTGTGTGCGTGTTGTGTTTGCGTGTTAGTAATAAATGGTCACTTCCCTGTCTTGTGGTCAGCCACTGATCGCCCCGAACCAGACCCTCTCCGTTCCACTCTCCGTTCCACTCTCCGTTCCTCTCGTTTCAATCCGACTTCAGATTCGGGCATGCACTGCTCCAATGCCCGTCTCTCCTGCACACTCTGCATACAGTACAGTCTCTGAGCGTATGGTTGTTTGTAGCGCACACATAGCACCGCCATTTCCTTCTTCTCGCCTTTTGTTGAATTTCAGGCTTGTTTGTTTCACGTTGCACAACTGCCATTGTGAGTGGTTTTCGGGCTTTCCTTTCCTACAGTTGATCTTCGGCGTGTATAGCGTGCATCAGGGCTGAAGTGAAGCGCCCGTTCTTCCACTCTATGTAACTTGCCTTCGTTCCTCTTGAAAGTTCTGGTCTCAGTCCTTTTAGAAAATAACTTAGCAGTAGGCTTTCCCACGTACTTGGTTGATTCCCTCTGTCCTCCGGCTCCGTCAAGCCGCTGTGTTTTCCAAATGTTTCAAAAAGTCTGTAGTAATAGTTGCTAACAGACTCATCCTTTTCCTGGGTGCAGCATGTAATCTTTTCAGTGTCCACACGCGGAGGGAATGCTGCCTTTACTGCGTTAACGAAATTTTCCACCTCCTTTTTGTACGGATCGTTGCTCGCATGTTCCCAGTCTGGGTGTACTCGTCTCACGTCTGTGTTCACTAGTTTTCTGCTCACCTTATGCCAGTTTGCTGGACCCATTTTCACACCCAGCATCCGTCTCAGTTCTTGTGAAGTTGGGCTGAACTCTTAGCACAGTAAAAACAGTTCTTTCGCAAATCTGTCGCCCGCGTCCTGTGGGTCCGGCAGATGCGCCATCGCGTCTTTCATATCAGCCACTGTCCAAGCTCTAAAGACCAGCATTGGCCCTTCCGGTCCCGCAACTTCGACCATCGGGGCTGTTATGTTCGAAACTGTGTCTTTCGGAGCGGTTGTGACGCTGATCTTTCCACTTTTAGTCGTCTTTGATCTTGTCACTCTCGGCCCACTGATGCTTGGTCTTTCTGAATCAGTTGTGCTGGGAACCATTCCAGGCGTGTCCCCGAAAACTTCCTGTTCTTCGTTCTCCTCCCTTTCTTCTTCGCTGCCTATGGCAGCGGGCGCTGAGGATTCTGTCGCCACCTGTTGTACTGGCGGTGATAGTGCTTGTGGGAATTCTCGCGCTTGTGCATCTCGTGTTGCTACGTGTGCTGGTCTTCGGATCGGAGAGCAGTCGAGATCGTGGTCCAGTTTCAGGGCTTTCAGCTCCGCCATAGGGTAGTGATTGTTATATGCCGGCGGCGCCGAGACAATCTCGGTTACATTTTGGAAAACACAAACACATGGTTTATTAGTAGCATTATGCTCTGGTGTAGCCGTTTTTTCACACACATCCTCATTCATTCCTTTGCTTAATTCATTCATCATTTGCTTTCGTTCTCTTCTGTCGGCTTCCTCAATCCAACAATCTATAGTCTGCTCACATTCTTTACACACATGACGAGAACAACCGCAGCAACTCTGCTGCTTTTCACGGCTTTTGTTTACTGACTTTTTTACAACATTCAGTCTTATTTTGCTCAGTGTTCCTCCTTCAGGAAAATCATGATATTTGATCAACTTTTCTATATCCAGCATGCATTTATGTCCGTAATTCTTTTTCATTTGACCGAAAACTGGTGTGTAAAAATTATCTAGTTTACTGTTTGATGACCCCATATTGCCTGATATCTATCTCTCCTGGATTTTCCCTTCGACGCGCGTCTAATAATCTGTCAAACGTCTTCAACAGATCCGATTTTGTCACCTCAAATAGGCAAGGGTAGCAAATATGCTCTGTGTGGCTCTTCCGTCCACCTTTTTACGAGCTAGTTTTTCGGCATAAAATTGACCGACTTCCTCAGGTTACAATTCACCCCTTCGAAAAACCTTCTCTGCCCGTACCAAAGAGATAGTTCCAGCCACTATAGTTCACTCACAGTCATATCAAATTACACCACCCAAAATAAAATAATTTTACTGTCTCTTACCGAGATGCTTTTACTGCCACCGGATTCTTTCTGATCTCAGTCGAGTCACTCCTGGCCCTGAAAGCAGTTTGGCTCTTCTCTCTCAATTTTCGAGGTAAGACCAGAAGCCTGGTGCTGCTGGGATGATCAGTCGTCAAATCTGCTGTCTTCAGGACCAGAAGAAACTGCTGTGAGATCCCAACTTCTGACACCAATTGTTGTGGCAAAAACAATCATTAAACAAATATGCATCAATATAAGAGACATCAAGATCCAAATTATATTTTAAAAGATAGTTTATTCTTTTAAAAGAAGTTTGTTCACAAAAATACTGCGACAGCTACCTCGCAATAGGAACAAGACCCAACTCACACAGAAAACACATGGCCTATTTATACCCCCGTCCTCAAAGTTCCTTCTTCTGTAATTTTCCACTGATCCCACTAAAACCGGATTTTAACTGGTCTTAGAAATACCAATGGCTCTTCTAATCCCCCCCGGGTTTTACGATGCTTACATCTGTGAGGTCATAAAAGGCCATATAAACACTATCTCGTCCTGAAGACAGTGGTCTTTTGTTGAGCTTCACTGAGTTTCACACCCGTGAGAAACAAAGAGTCTTTCCCGCACTCACATTGGGGAGTTCAAAAGGCCTTCTCCTTGACCATCTGTTTTACTGTGTGTGTGTGTGTCTTTATTTCTGCCAGGTGAAAAAGAAATAAAATACTATAGAGAAACATGATTGAATCGAAAGAAAATCCACATAATGTCTTAAAGAAAGTAAAATATAAATTTTCTACAACTCATAAAAGTGTCCAATTACGCCACTGACGAGCACAGAACGGGGCTACAGGGGTGCAAGCCCCTGCCCCATTCGTTCACAAATCTAAAGGTGCTCTTCACAAATCCCCTTTTGCTTGAGGGGAGATTTAAGCGGAGGTGCCTTTAAGAGCGTGAGCTAAAGCACAATCCTCAGCTGACAGGCTGAAGTTGGCAGCACAACACCTTAACACAACAATGTGGCTGTAACTTGCAAAACTCAAAACTTCATCTTTAGTCAAAAAAGATGAAACTTTTTAAAAGGTCATAGTTGATAAACAGTCAAACAAATAATTAAAAAATGAAGTTTGAAAAACTAAATATGGGGCAAACATTTCCATTATTTCCATGTTCTAACACACGTATTTCATAAATAAAATGTATCTTGTCAGAATGTATGAAAGGAACATTGCCCTTCAATCTTAAAAAAAACTTAAAACCTTCAATGTGGGTATCAGTCACCTATACTGATATATATAGTTATACCCAGCTATAACTTAACAGGAATGTTATGCTGAATGGAGATTCCCCTGAATCTGTTTCTTGAGCTGTTGCTTTGGTATTTTTTGAGCTCATACACTTTTTTGAGCTGAGAGGAGAGGAGGGGAGAGAATGGGGGCTCATTCTGTCTCCTGCAGTCTACATCGATTATCCTGCGAGGGAAGGTTGTGGAAGCCCTCTGTGAACCCAATCAAATGGGGTGTTCATTGAGAGCATCAGCCAAAAAACACATCCACGCCTGGGTTTACCTCCAGCAAGCACAAAGAGATAATTTCTATTCTTCATCTCTGAGCTATCTAAGCTAAGCTCACATTTAAAAAATGTATGTTACTTCTGTAGGTGTGCGTTAAAAATGGGAATATCGTATCAAAGAGAGCAATACATTCAGAGCCACAAGACTTGACCTAGAATGTGTTGTTACATTAAAGTTTTATATATATATACAGGTGAAACTCGAAAAATTAGAATATCGTGCAAAAGTTCATTAATTTCAGTAATTCAACTTAAAAGGTGAAACTAATATATTATATAGACTCATTACAAGCAAAGTAAGATATTTCAAGCCTTTATTTGATATAATTTTGATGATTATGGCTTACAGCTTATGAAAACCCCAAATTCAGAATCTCAGAAAATTAGAATATTACATGAAATCAATAAAAAAAAAGGATTTTAAATACAGAAATGTCGGCCCTCTGAAAAGTATAATCATGCATATGTACTCAGTACTTGGTTTGGGCCCCTTTGCATTAATTACTGCCTCAATGCAGCGTGGCATGGATGCTATCAGCCTGTGGCACTGCTGAGGTGTTATGGAAGACCAAGATGCTTCAATAGCGGCCTTCAGCTGTTCTGCATTGTTTGGTCTCATGTCTCTCATCTTTCTCTTAGCAATGCCCCATAGATTCTCTATGGGGTTCAGGTCAGGAGAGTTTGCTGGCCAATCAAGCACAGTAATACCATGGTCATTGAACCAGGTTTTGGTACTTTTGGCAGTGTGGGCAGGTGCCAAGTCCTGCTGGAAAATGAAGTCAGCATCTCCATAAAGCTTGTCTGCTGAAGGAAGCATGAAGTGCTCTAAAATGTCCCGGTAGACGGCTGCGTTGACTCTGGATTTAATAAAGCACAGTGGACCAACACCAGCCGATGACATGGCTCCCCAAACCAACACAGACTGTGGAAACTTCACACTGGACTTCAAGCATCTTGGATTGTGTGCCTCTCCATTCTTCCTCCAGACTCTGGGACCTTGGTTTCCAAATGAGATGCAAAATTTGCTCTCGTCAGAAAAGAGGACTTTGGACCACTGAGCAACAGACCAGTTCTTTTTTCTTTAGCCCAGGTAAGACGTTTGACATTTGAAGCCCATGTCCAGAACCCGTCTGTGTGTGGTGGCTCTTGATGCAGTAACTCCAGCCTCAGTCCACTCCTTGTGAAGCTCCCCACACATTTGAATGGCCTTTTCCTGACAATCCTCTCCAGGCTACGGTCATCCCTGCTGCTTGTGCACCTTTTTCTTCCACACTTTTCCCTTCCACTTAACTTTCTATTAATGTGCTTTGATACAGCACTTTGAGAACATCCAACTTCTTTTGCAATTACCTTTTGAGGCTTTCCCTCCTTGTGGAGGGTGTCAATGATGGTTTTCTTCACAACTGTCAGGTCAACAGTCTTCCCCATGATTGTGAATTCAACTGAACCAGACTGAGAGACCATTTAAAGGCTCAGGAACCCTTTGCAGGTGTTTAGCTGATTAGAGTGTGACACTTTGAGCCTACAATACTGAACCTTTTCACAATATTCTAATTTTCTGAGATTCTGAATTTGTGGTTTTCATAAGCTGTATGCCATAATCATCAAAATTATATCAAATAAAGGCTTGAAATATCTTACTTTGCTTGTAATGAGTCTATATAATATATTAGTTTCACCTTTTAAGTTGAATTACTGAAATTAATGAACTTTTGCACGATATTCAAATTTTTCGAGTTTCACCTGTATATATATATAATATATATATATATATATATATATATATATATATATATATATATATATATATATATATATATATAAAGATATATCTGATAGATAAATTTGTTCATTTTAATTCAGCATCTCAGTAGTCTTTTTTAGTCAATGCATATTCCACCCTACATTATTATTATTATTATATTATTATTTATTAATACTACCACTACTAATAATAATTTATTTAATAATTGGACAACCCGTCACACATTCCCTGTCCCGCAAACAGACACATGACCACGCCCCCCATGCCACATGTACATACTTTGTGTGTACTTTTGTTAAAATCTCCCTGTGAAAATAAAAGTAACTCCAGTGATTAACCTAATGTCTTATACCATATTTTCATATTTGCAATTAGTACACATGTATTGTGAAATTGTAAGGTAGGTGTGTACAGGGTGTGTATGGTGTTGGAATAAGGGCTTGTGGCATATAGTGGTGGCTGCCCAGACAGGTATGCGTGGTGTAGGGTAAGCTGTCACTGCATTTAGTGCTGTTGGAGCCCAGGCTGACCTAGTGTGTCATAATGTGAGAATCTGTCTTGGTCTATGTTACTTCCCTCCTAGATCGCATGTACTGCTTCTGAAGACAACCCTTCTGTACACTTTGCCTCATAACCTTCAATATCCAAGGGGATCCAAGAAAGTGTATTGGCATCAATGTTAGCTTTCCCGGGTCAGTACTTTACATCAATTTGGAAATCTGCCAGCTCCCCGACCAAGTGGTGTCCCACAGCATTGAGTTTTGCTGTACTCATTACATAAGTCAGGGGATTGTTGTCAGTGTAGATTGTAAAGTGTGGAGCAAATAACAAGTAGTCCCTGAACTTTTCATACACTGTCCAAGAATTTGAGCCAAGAATTCGAGCTTTCCACTATGCAACCTATAGTTCTTTTCAGCCGACATCAGTTTTCTGGAGCCGTATCCAATAACTCGCAACTTTCCATCATGCTGCTGATATAAGGTAGCCCCAAGGCCCTTTTCAGATGTGTCAGTGTGGAGCGTAAATGGCAATTTGAAATCTGGATATGCCAACACTGGAGGGCTTATCAATATGTTGATCAACTCTTCCAGGGTTTACTGGTGTCCACGCGTCCAATACACTGGAGTTCTGGAGAGTACATGTGGACCCTTGACTTTCCTCTGACTGAGCGTATTTTGTGGAGTTCCAGGTTTTGCCTGCAATTACATGTTTTTACTGTGCCACACTGGATGATCATGTCACTCTGAGTATTGTTCCCAATTGGTATTGACACATATGGACTACCTTGGGTGTGCACCTCCACATTTCACCAAGGCCATCATGTGGTCCCTGATCTGCCCTTAAACTCATGGTTTTGGATGTAAGGTAGACTGTTTAAAGGGAACAACCTGTCTGTAATGGACTGCTGTAGGAACTCTGGTGGGTTTGTGAGTTGTGTTGTGTTACTACATTGAGCTACAGGTTGTGTCAGAGCGGTGTGTTGTGTGGGTGTTGGCATGTAATGACAGAGTTTCTTACATAGCTCTTCATAGGCAGAAAGCATTCTTTGTACTTCTGTTTCCTGGTCAGCTCTGACCCTTCTAAGCCAGACCCTTCCCTTTCCACAGTGAAGGGAATTAGATTGGTATTTGTGAGTGAGTGTATATTGGACGTGGCATGTGTGTCTTTGTCAACAAGGTCTGTTTAACAGAATTCACAGTCTCTTGTATTGCTAAGAGTTCACTCATACCTCAATCCTATGATTCCATCAAAGCACACTGATGGGCTTACTAACATGTTGATCAACTCTTCCAATGTTTGCTGGTGTTCACGCATACAATCCACTGGAGTTCTGGAGAGTACAAGTGGGGCCTTGACTTTTCTCAGACTGTGTGCATTTTGTTCTAGATCCAGGTTTTGCCTGCAGTAACTCATGCAGGGGTTTTGCCACTCGGGAGAAATCCTGAATGAAGGCTCTGTAATAACTGAGGAAGCCTAGTAGTCTCCTGATGTCACCAACAGTGTGTGGTGTTTTGCTGGCAAGTGACGATTCAGCTTCCAAGTCTTTGGTATCTATTTGCACCCCCTCAGCCGATACCAGATGTCCCACAAATCTGACTTCAGTGCGACATAACTGACATTTTTCAGGTTTCAGCTTGACACCATGGTGTTGGAGGGCCCTGAGGACATGGCACAGATTCTCTACTTGTTCTTCAAAGGATTTCCCGTAACAGAGGATGTCATCCAAGTATTGGATACAGCATTCATCCCTGCGTGAATCATGCTTCTCCTCCATGCTATGTTGAAATGCTGCTGGCACAATTGACAGTCCAAAGGGTATCCTGCCCCATTCGCACAACCCCCAAGGGGTGATAAATGCCCTCATGTGCCTGAACCCCTCAGTGATGAAGCCCTGGTGGTATGCCTTCCCTTGGTCTAGGATACTGAACCATAAATATACCCAAAGTGTGTCAATTAAGTCCTGAATCCTAGGCAATTGGTTCAGAAGGCAATAGTCAATACAAAGGCTCAGGCTGCCATCTTTTATTCTGACACAGATTACTGGAGTATGTTGATTTTTAGCCCTTTTCTAGGAAATCTTGTATGTAGCCTTCACTTCTTTAAACAAGTGCTTTGATATCCTTAAGACTTACTGAGAGTTGCATACTCGGTATGAACCTAATGTCATTGGTGCCTTGGCTAAACATGGCAGATTCTTCATACAGCATCCTCTTAACAGTCTCTTTCTGCCTCTCATCCAAATGTCTCATGTTGACCGGTGGGTGCCATAATGAAGAGGGTTTGCCATTGTGGTGGCATTTTTTATCCTTATAATGTGTGTTGGTATCTCAAGTTGTTCAGGTTCAACAATTTTCTCAGCTGATTGAAACATCCCAATTACTGTGCCACACTGGATTATCATGTCACTCTTGAGTATTGTTCCTGCTTGGTATCAAAACATATGGACTTCCCTGGGTGTGAACCTCCAGTAAACCCTCAGTATACAGTAAACTGTGTCAGTTGAACACTGCCCTCTTGAGGTTCAAACAAGACTACTGAGTCAAGTTGGGTCATGTTCGGTGGTATTCTGCATTTCACCCAGGCCATCTGCCCTGCTGAGATCACTACGTCATGTTGGCCAGCTTCACCCTGCCGTTCTCTTAGTTATCCTCAATGGTGTGTATAGCATTAACCAGTGCCTGTGCCTTTTCACTAGGAACATTGACGGTTCCCAATGTAACCGGAATAGTTATGTCTGTTTGATTTGGCCATGTCCCCGGGACATGCGTAATGTTAATCACCTAATTAGTACCAGGTGAGGTTGTGTGTGTGTATATATAAGGTTTCCAGTAGGTCTTGGGAAGCGTGTTGACTCATGGCCGGCTGATGTAAATTCGGATGCTGGCAGATTTTTCCCTGGCAGTAAACATCGGAGTAGTACGGGTCTAGTGTTTGGCTGTGGTTGCATTTGGGTACGTTACCATGTAGGATTAATCGTGCTTCATTGAGGGTGAGATGTTGGCTGTACACTTTTGTGTTATTGTTATTCAAACAATTACACTACCAAATAAAACTGAAGCTAGCTAGCTTAACCTTTAAATAACATTAGCACGTTCACTTAACTAGATACGATATCAATATAATAGATGGATATAAATGCCCTTATAAATAGGGATGGGTACCAAAACCTGGTATTAAACTATATATATAAATTATTAAAGACCGTAGTATTGATAAGCTGCGACATTACGGTTCTTTTTAATGTTTTGGTGTAATTTATAATCACGCTGCTGCCTCTCTACTCTGTTTCAGATATGCGCTCCACACACACACACACACTAGGGGTGACCAGATCCCAACAAACCAAATGTGGGACAAAGAGTAGCTATGTTAATGTGGGACACGTTACCAATGCTGAGAAGTCTAAGTTTTTTTATATGTCGTCTATCTAAATTAAAAAATAAACATCACAATTTTCCCAAGCGCTATGTAGGCAGCAAAGAGAGTGACAGGTCCACCTGCACTTGACCCACTAGTGCGCAGTTTGATTGACATCAAACACAGCCCCTTGATGACAGCCTTCCCTGCTTTCTTCACAGCCATTGGATACAATTATTTTATTTCCAGTGAGATATTGAGTTTATATAGTGACTTTGCTGTTGTAAACATTACTGTTGCTACTCTAGAAACAACAGTCTTTTAAAAAATTATATATTTAATATTTGTAATAATCAATGTAATAGTAATGATAAAATCCTAATGATACCCATCGCTACTTATAAGGAAATTATATTGCAACCTGCTGGAATTACTAAAGCTTGCAATTAACACATTTTTAGGCCTGAAGTCAGCAAGAAAATAATGAGAATCTTCCCATGAAATCACCCTCTATCAGAAACTGAGAGAGAGACTAGCATCCCTAAACAGTGAGTGAGTGAGTAACACAAGGATGGGTGGATGGTGGTGGACGGTGCTGGAGTGGGTGTGGATTAGGGCAGTGCCGCGGTTTTTAGGGGTTGCTGTTTTTGTTGTTATTGTTTTTTTTAAATAAATAAAACAAAAATCATTAAGAGTAAGAAAACGTTCTTTGTTAGAATATTAGTTTTTCATATTCAGGTTGGCAATGAGCATGTACAAGCAAGCGTACAAGCACTCCGCACAGTCAAAGTCTGTCGAACCCCCCCATTGGGGGCCCAATTTGGAAAATGTTGTTCCCTTATCCATAAATCCTGATGGCGGCCCTGGAAATGACTGGAATCTTCATCTCATCTCATATTTTATACATATGTTTAAAATTTTAAATAAATTTTTTAGGGGTAAATCTCTGTATTGTGGGGAAAAAAGTTCACCTTTAATTATGTTGTTTTGAGAGACACTGTCTTGTGTGCGTGTGTGTGTGTGTGTGTGTGTGTGTGTGTGTGAGCGTGTATTTATCACTTTGTGGGGACCAAATGTCCCCATAAGGATAGTAAAACCCGAAATTTTTGACCTTGTGGGGACATTTTGTCGGTCCCCATGAGGAAAACAGCTTATACATCATACTAAATTATGTTTTTTGAAAATGTAAAAATGCAGAAAGTTTTCTGTGAGGGTTAGGTTTAGGGGTAGGGTTAGGTTTAGGGGATAGAATATAAAGTTTGTACAGTATAAAAACCATTATGTCTATGGAAAGTCCCCATAAAACATGGAAACACAACGTGTGTGTGTGTGTGTGTGTGTGTGTGTGTGTGTGTGTGTGTGTGTGTGTGTGTGTGCACAACCATGTATGCCAGGGTGATAATCTCAGCGGTACCTATTTATTTACACCAAGTAGGCTATTGAGCTTAAAGCAAATAATAATACAAGAAACTGCAGATCATCATCTTTCATCATGGCAGTATCGTCACACTTTAATAATGTTTGACTTTCCATTTAGTTCATTACTAAATAAAATGTAAAATCTCTCTCTCTCTCTCTCTCTCTCTCTCTCTCTCTCTCTCTCTCTCTCTCTCTCTCTCTCTCTCTCTCTCTCTCTCTCTCACTGCAAGTGATTATAATTACGCCCATCCATCCATCCATCCATCGTCAACCGCTTATCCTGTGTACAGGGTCGCGGGGGGCTGGAGCCTATCCCAGCTAACATTGGGCGAAAGGCGGGGGACACCCTGGACAGGTCGCCAGTCCATCGCAGTATAATTACGCCCACCAATGGTAAATCAAACAATAATTTGCAGACCCCTTGTTGAAGAGGCTTGCTCTAGAGACTGCATAGCAATGTGCAAACACCTCCTCAGCGTTCCTTAGCAAACATATAGCAACATTCTGGCAAACGCCTAAGGTGCCAAACCACACACTTCTGCAGTATTCTATTCCATTTTGTAGTGTAAATGAGAGTAGTATATTTACACTGAAAATACAACAAAAAGAAGTGTTCTACCAGCACCCACATAATGGGCTTCTTCAACTATCAAAATGAAGTCTGGAATGTCAGACTCTTTATGCACTGAACGCTTGTGGCTTTGTTGTACATTGCGGAAAGGGCCTGGCCGCATTGCTGGCAGTGGCGCCTCCAAGGGGGTAAAAATATATATTAATGATGTTTGATAATATATGTTATCGGACATTAAATATTCAACAGCAAGGAGCAGCATTTGTTTATTTAGAATTGCTCTTTAAACACTACCCCTAATTTTATTAGAGTATGCACGCTTTAGCGCCAATAAGAGGAGCGCTGTGAACATGACAACACAAAACAACCAAGTAGGCATTTATACAACAGTTTTCATCAAATGCTTTACCTTGTAAAAGAGATATACCAAAAGTCTCTGTATGCACTGTAAAGACACACTGTAACTGTAAATATGAAGTTGGATGTGAGATGAATTTGTTGTCCTTACAATAACAAGACCTAGTTTCATTTTGAACAAAAATTTAAATGAGCGTTCTTACTTTTTGTTTCCCATTCGTCCAAGATTGGTTCCACATGGAAGGTGTATACCTGTTTTATCATCATTTATTTTAATAAAAAACATTGTATTTTTTCTCGACTCGGAGAAAGGAGCATCTGAAACGTCATATGGTTTACAATGAATATGTGCATACAGACTATTTCATGCACAGAGGTGGTATAAATATATTATGACCGGAATTAAAATGGTGGGAAACAAACTTTGTCTGCTACTTGATGATGATTTAAGATGCGCGTTGTTTAGGGTGACCAGACATCCCTATTTTATGGGGACAGTCCTGGTTTTTGACTGTCCCCGGAAATGTCTCCATTTTTCTGTGCGTTCAAAACAGTCCGCAAAGTGAAAATACATGGCAAGAAAGCTGGAATTGAAGCCTACCGGCAACAAGGTTTACCATGTGCTGTTTATTTCGAACAACAGCGGGGGCTGCTTGCTAAAGCAGCTTTAAGTAATTCGTCTTACTTTACTGATTACTTGTTTATGCCAGTTTTGCCGATAAGAACTGGACCAGGGAGCAAGCACAATTTAAAAGAATCATCATCATCACCATTGTTATCAGCTTCAAAGTTATATTCTTATGTATTATATAAAATTAATGCATTTAAAATTAGAATACGACATTATTAACATGGAAAAATAAATTACATGTATAATGAAGAATCTGGAAAGAACAACAATAAATGTAAGTCATCACATTATAGCATAGATTACATTGCGCTTTGACTGAAAAGAAGCATCATAATGCAGAAGAGTTGATCAAAATAAAAGGAATAATAAAGAAAAACAGGTCCATAGGTTGTACCTGTTATGTTTGATAATGATCACACTGACACAGGGAGTAGCATCAACTTATCTTCACTTTTACTTCATCACAACTGTCTGTCCAGACCCAAGTAAATCAACACATCGATTCATCAGGCATAACCGAATGATTCAGCACAATCAAACTCTAAGCATCACTGAACACTAACTCAATGCATTAGTAACCCCACTTGAGAGAACACAACATTTCCCCCCCTCCTACAGGTTTTCAAACATGAAATGTTGACACAAAGTCCTGTAGGTGCCCTGGCCGAGAACGAGTGCGAACAGGCCGCGGTGAAAGACAAGGATGAGGCTGGGCAGTCTGTGATGGACAAGCACACATCTCAGCTGGCAGGTTGACAGGGATGTCTGGGGCCTGTGCAGGAGCTATCTGAGGTCTCGGCTGAATCGCCGGATTGTCCTGCCAAGCTGCGGGAGTGGCTTGAGATGTGACACCTGTTGTATGTGCCGGGGCTGGTACTTTGCGGAGACGGCTTGCATGCCACCGCGTGCCATCACTGAGCAAGAAGGTGGCTGGGCCCAGCTGATGACTAACTTTGAGAGGCGAAGACCAATATGAAGCAAGTTTGTGGTCTCTGTGGGGCCTGCGAACCCTGACCCAATCTGCGGCCTGTATGTCCGGGACCTTTGCGTGTGCTGAGAGATCGAATTTCTGCTTCATCCGCCTCTGCTGGCGTTCGACTGAGGCCCTGACCTTTGGTAGTGGGCCCTGAGGCATTGCTGGACTGAGCCTGTTGAGGGGAAGGTGGAGCTCACGGCCAAGCATGAGGAAAGCTGCAGAAACCCCCGTTGTAGAGTGTTGGGTGGCCCTGTAGTGCAGCAGTGTGTGTCGGATGGCCTGTTCGAAGGTCCATCCCTGGAACAGGTGTGCTCTGAGGCTGTTTTTCAGCGACTGGTGAAAGCGTTCAACGCCACCGTTAGCCTGGGGATGATAGTATGCCGTGCGGATGTGGCGAATACCCTTGTTTTTGAGGTATGTGATGAACTCAGCCGAGATCAGCTGCGGGCCATTGTCCGTAGTGATAGTATTTGGGAGGCCCCAGCGGGAGAACAGAGAGTCCAGAAAGTTGATTATGACCAGAGAGGTCACAGAGCCTGTGGTAATGAGCTTCGGCCATTTCGAGTGCAGGTCATAGACAACCACTAGGAAGCGTTGGTGATGAGGAACTCCCTGTATCTCACCACATATGTCCAGCTGCAGGTGATCCCAAGGCTGTGATGGCCAAGCAAGAGGTTGTAAGGGTGGGGGGGCCTGGTGACCCGTCTTCCCGCTCAAGAGACAGGCGGCACAGTCTTTCACCAGGGCCTCAATGTCTTTATCTATCCCTGGCCACCAAACCCGGTCTCTGCAGCGCTGTTTCAGCTTCACAATACCAAGGTGGCCCTCGTGAGCTATTGCCAAGACACGTGCACGTAGGGTGCTGGGGATGACTGTGCAGAGGCCGCGTGCCACACAAGTGTCGTTCCAGCAGGACAACTCCTGCTTTATTCTGGAAAATGCTGCAAGCCCCTCCGATATCTCATGAGGCCAGCAGTTCAGAATATAGACACGGAGTTGAGAAAGAATCGGGTCCTGTTCGGATGCGTCCTTCAGTTCTTGTAATGATACGACGGCCTGGAGGGGTGTGTCTAACATCTGAACAATGTCTCATTCCCCTTGGTCCGTGTCGGTGTGTGTGTGTATGGCAGGGTGGGGTGGAGTAGCGTGGGACAGTAGATCAGCCACAACATTGTCTCTGCCAGGGGTGAACTTCAGGTCAAAGTTATACTGGCGAAGACGGTCGGACCAACGGTGTAGCCGCAGTGGTCTGTGGCCTGTCCCCGATGTAGAAAGCAGTGCAGTCAGGGCCTGGTGATCAGTCCTCAGGGTGAAAGCGCGGCCATAGAGATACAAGTGCCACCTCTCGCAGGCCCAGATGCAGGCTAATGCTTCACGTTCCCCCACCGAGTACCGCTGCTCCGTCTGATTGAGGGCCCGCGACGCAAAGGCGATGGGCTTCTCCACGCCCCGCTGAATCTGTGACAGCACTGCTCCTATGGCTGTAGCCGACGCATCGCAGGTCACCAAGGTGGGGCTAGAGATATCGAAATGAGCCAACACTGGAGCTGTGTTGAGCTGCACCTTGAGCGCCTGCACCGCCTCAGAGAATGCCCGTGATCATATCCAAGGCTCATCCTTACGCAGCAGACGCCATAGTGGGGCAGTGGAAGCAGAATAATGTGGGAGGAACTTCAGATAGTAACCTGTCATGCCCAAGAAGGAGGCGACCTGTGCAGCCGAGCTGGGTTTGGGAATTGCTAGTATAGCGTCTACATTTGACTGAAGTGGTGTGATGCCATCCGCCGACAGTCGGAAACCCACATACTCAATGGTCGGTGCAGAGAAAACACATTTTTCGGCATTGAGGGTTAGTTTGTGTTCAGCTAGGGCTGCAAAAACTCTGCTGAGGCGTTCATCATGACTCACCGGAGAAGGCCCATGGATAACCACATCATCCAGGTAAATGGCCACCCCCGGTATACCAGCCAATACGGACACCATGATTTTTTGAAAGCAGCTGGGGCGGAGCTAAGTCCAAACGGCATGCGCGTGTAACGAAACACACCTGCATGGGTCACAGAGGCTGTGAGGTTTCTGCTGCTCGGGTGGAGAGGCACTTGTAGGTAGCCCTGTCTGAGATCCAGTTTAGAGAACACGGTTGAGCCATGGAACTGAGCAGTGAGCTCTTCAGAGGTAGGCAGTGGGAACCTGTCCGAGATCACTGCCTTATTCACTGCTCGCAGGTCGACACACACTCGTAGGGCCCCTGATTTCTTCTGAGCTACCACCAGGTTTGAGACCCAGGGCGATGCATCCACTGGTTCGATAATGCCAGCATCCAGCAGCTGCTTAAGTTCAGCTGAGACACCATCACGGAAAGCCAGAGGAATGCGGCGAAGCGGTTGAATGACTGGTTTAACGGCAGGGTTCAGGAGAGGTTGGTGGGCAAAAGCAGTGAGGCACCCCAAGCCTTCAAACAGGGACGGCCATTTTTGCTGCCAAGGCATGGAGACTGTCAGGATCGCAGCTCCCTTTGTGTCCACCAGGGAGAATCCCAGAGCCGAGAACAAATCCAGACCCATCAGATTGGCCCCACGACGGGCAACATGGAAGGTAAAGCTGGGTACCAATTTGTTGCCATACCTAACAGTCACTTGCAGGGAACCCACTAGGTCAATCTTTGAGTCGCCATAGCCACAGAGTGAAGCAGAGGGTGGCGAAAGTAGCAGTGCACTGAAAAAACAACTGTATGTGTGCATGTTCAAGAGGGACACACTGGCACCAGTGTCCAACAGCAGTGGGATACATACATCATTTAGGTGCACTGAGCATGCTTTAAATGAGACTGGCCCAGAATAGACATTGTGAATGATAGTGGGTGACTCAGCTGGAGCAGAGCGGCAGACTGAAGCAAAATGGTTGCGTTTGCCACAGTTGCGACACGTTTGACCACGGGCTGGGCAGTTCTGCGCTCTGGATGGATGAGATGAGGATCCACAGTTATCACAGGACCGTGACGCTAGTGTTTGTGGGCGCGGCCGAGACCGCTGCAGGCGTCTCAGTAGCATAACTGCAGAGGAGTCTGCTGCTGGCAATGTGTCGTTCTAGGCTGTAATATTGATGTAGGCGTGGGGGAGGGGGCTGGGTAGCCGTGATTGTTTGTTGTTTAGTCAGTGCCGACGCACATGCAGCTGCACTCTCTATTTGTAATGCAATCGTGATTGCTCGGGACAGTGATAAATCGTCCGGTTGTAATAGCAGAGTTTCACGTACTTTTGCGTTGTTGGTACGTTCAGTTAACTGGTCGCGAATCATTTCATCCTGCATCGCACCGAACTTGCATGTGCTGGCCAATCCACGCAAGATACATACTGTTGCACTGGCTCACCGGGCAGCTGTTGTCTTTGGCGGAACAGAAAACGGCGCAAGAGCGCGCTCTGTGGGTGTGTGCGGTCAGTAGTTCCATGTCTGCGTCATAATCGCTTGTGGCGCCTGACTCAAGCGTTCCCAGCACACGCTGAACCTCGGTTCCCAAACAATGCAGTAACAGCGCCTTTTTGCGGGCTGTGCTCACATCAGTCAGCCCCACTGCCAAGATGAAAGTCTCGAAGGACTGTAACCAGCGAGTCCAGGGAATCGGAGGCTCACCAGGCAGCGCGAGGAAAGGAGCAGGCGGTGGTAGTGCGATATCAGCCATCCTCGTTGCCAAATGTTATGTTTGATAATGATCACACTGACACAGGGAGTAGCATCAACTTATCTTCACTTTTACTTCATCACAACTGTCTGTCCAGACCCAAGTAAATCAACACATCGATTCATCAGGCATAACCGAATGATTCAGCACAAATGATTGATTCAGAATGATTCAGCACTAACTCAATGCATTAGTAACCCCACTTGAGAGAACACAACAGTACCATATGAGATTACTGATAGAAACAGTTAGTTGAAATAGTGTAATAATAATAATTATTATTAAATATTATTATACCATATTGAATATATTTGTGTCATGACTACAAAATGGATAAAAATACCCAACAATATGAGGCATCTAAAGGGGGTCAATCAGCCCTTCAGAAATTCATTTCAGGCCCTTATATAATACATAGTGTAAGTGTTGCATATGATTTCAGTTGTAATGCTGAGGGAAATGTTAGTCAAGTGAGATAATTTCTTTTGAAATTTCTCTGCCAGTTTGCCAGCAAGCAAGTTTCTTGCTCTTAGGAAAGTGTAAAGTAAAGGTGAAAGAAAAGAGGAGAAGATAATTAATTTTAGAAAAGAGTAAGAAGAGTGATGTAAAGAATGTGACCAAGGCTATAGAGTCAGCTGTAATAGTTCCTATATTCAATCATTGTTTATAAATGTTTGTTTAGTTCACTTTTATGCCACATTGTAATTTACTATATACAGTGTAGAAAATAATAAATTCATATGTAACAGAAGACAATTTAAAATGATCAACTTTACCTCCATATCATACTCCATATCAACAGAGTATGATATACTATAGTTCATGAGGAGCCCTCCCCAACCTCGTTTACTCAGACCACATCTCTGTTATGCTAATTCCAGCATACAGACCGCTCATCAGATGCACAAAACCACTCCAGAAGCAGGTGAAAACCTGGCCAGCAGGAGCCATCTCTGCTCTTCAGGACTGTTTTGAGTATACTGACTGGCAAATGTTCAGGGAGGCTGCAACATATGGCAACTCTACCAACTTGGAGGAATACACAGCATCAGTGAGCAGCTACATCAGCAAGTGCATTGATGATGTCACTTTCTCCAAGACCATCACCACAAGCTCCAACCACAAGCCATGGATGACTGCGGAGGTGCGTGCACTGCTAAGGGCCCGAGACTCCGCCTTCAGAGCAGGTGACAAGGCAGCCCTAAGAACATCAAGGGCCAAATTGTCTCAGGCCATCAGGGAGGCAAAGCACGCACACACACAGAGAATCCATAGTCACTTCCAGGACAGCATGTGGCAGGGCATCCAGGCAATCACAAACTACAGAATAACATCAGTTGCCTGTGACAAAGATGCACTGAACAACTTCTACGCTCGGTTTGAGGCACAGAACAACGGGGTGGCCAGGAAGACCACCCCTCCTCCCAATGTCCAGGTACACTGTCTTACCACGGCCGATGTGAGAAAAACTCTATGCAGAGTCAACCCACAGAAGGCTGCTGGACCAGTCAACATTCCTGGCAGAGTGCTTAGAGGATGTGGAGACCAGCTGGCAGATGTTATTACCGACATCTTCAACATCTCTCTGAGCAGCGCCATCATTCCAACATGCTTCAAGGCCACCACCATCGTCCCATGCCAAAGTATTCTTCAATGTCCTGCCTCAACGACTACCATCCTGTCGCACTCACACCCATCATCAAGAAGTGCTTCAAGAGGCTCGTCATAAGGCACATTAAGACCCAGCTGCCCCCCTCACTAGACCCACTGCAGTTTGCGTATCTTCACAACCATTCAACAGACGACGCCATCGCCACCACCCTCCATCTGGCCCTCACCCACTTAGATGCACAGCACATAACTGTTAATCAGAAGGTCACAGGTTTGGATAAAAGCCTCTGCCAAATGCATTAATGTAAATGTAAATCAAAGACATTTACATAAAGCGCTGCATCCGCAAATCAACCAGCATTGTGGATGACCCCACACACCCCTCACACAAACTCTTCACCCTCCTACCATCTGGCAAGAGGTACCAAAGCACTCTGGCCCTCATGGCCAGACTGTGTAACAGCTTCTTCCCCCAAGCCATCAGACTCCTCAATACTCAGGGACTGGACTGACACACACACACACACACACACACACACACCTGTACACCATCCAACTTTTGTACATGTTCAGAGTTGCACTTTAATTCATTGTCACTTTATACCTGGCTGCTACCTCAATAACTGCTATGTCCATAGAACACTATTTCATAGTATGTTATGTTTACATTTAGCATTTTAGAAAGTGTCATCTTTTTGCACTACTCGATTACAAATGTGTACTGGTCGGCGCTGCATTGTCTCTCACTGTGCCTATTGTCCTGTTCCTTTTAGTAATTTATTGTACTGTCCCGTACTTTTTGCACAAGTTTGCACATGCACTTTATGTAGAAATGTTATTTAGTCTGTATAGTCTCATGTGGTTCTGTGTTTGTCCTATGTTGTTTTATGTAGCACCATGGTTCTGGAGGAATGTTATCTCGTTTCGCTGTGTATTGAACTAACTGTATATGGTTGAACGACAATAAAACCACTTGACTTGACTTGATTACTACATTCACCATGGTCAAAATACATAACATCAAAATTGCCTCAGTTTTTTAATTCATAGATAAGTAACGTGAAATTTCAATTACATATTTACCACCGAACTACAAATGTCCATGTTTTTCTTTTCAGAAATCTGGTCACCTTAGCGTTGTTGTGCGCTGCTGATAATGGCAGCATGTAGAAACATGTTTACAGTCAGCTATTTTTGTTGCCCAGTCACATGTTCACTTATAATGCAGCATACAGTCAATTAAACATGTTAAATAGCATGCTATAGTAATATACTATTATGCTATTGCCTCTTTATGAAGAGAGTGAGTTTACATTATCATCATCATCTTGATCATTAGCCTATTATTACAAATCTAGCAAGTTTCCCCAAGTAACAGGAATATTTTCTTTACGGAAATATAATGTTTGTTCCCATTCTGTCACTCATTTGACGTTGTGTCGATGTAGTGACACTAGGGGTCTCTCTTCATAGCTTCGGTAACCTCTTATCTTTGAGAAAAGGCCAATGAGCTGGATGAGAGTTTCACTGCTGCATCGGAGAGCGTCTTGGTGAACTCCGACGCTGAGGACTTGAATGAGCTAATGCCTACTGGTGTGCCGGCCCTGTCTGAGGCCGACGCTGAGCTGTCTGCTATGCTTACCCGGGCTTAACCCTCACGTCTGGCCCATGGACGGGATGTGGAAGATCTAACTGGTCTACCACCAGCCATCATAGACACGATCACTCAAGCCAGAGCTCCCTCTACCAGGCAGCTTTATGCCCTAAAGTGGTCCTTATTCACAAATTGGTGTTCTTCCCGAGCTGAAGACCCACAGAGCTGCACAGTCGGGTCAGTGCTCTCATTCATGCAGGAGAAGCTGGAGGGGCGGCTGTCCCTCTCCACCTTGAAGGTTTATGTAGCCACCATAGCGGATCACCATAATGCAGTGGACGGTAAGTTGTTAGGGACGCACGACCTGATCATCAGGTTCATTAGAGGCACCCGTAGGCTGAACTCTCCTAGGCCATGCCTGTTCCCCTTACGGGATCTCTCCATTGTCCTCTCGAGCCTTCGGGGAGCCCCATTTGAGCCACTTGACTCAGTCGAACTAAAGGCCCTCTCCTTGAAGATGGTCCTCCTGATCACGCTCACTTCCATCAAGAGGATTGGGGAACTGCAATGCTATGACCCCCGTTCAGGGATCAGGTAGTAAACCTGCAAGCGCTGCCACTGTAGGAGGCAGACCCAGCCTTAGCTTTGCTGTGTCCGGTGCATGCTTTGAACACCTATTTGGATCACACGCAGAGCTTTAGACACTGAGAAGCTCTTTGTCTGCTTTGGAGGACAGCGGAAAGGGAACGCTGTCTCCAAACAGAGGCTTGCCCACTGGATCGTAGATGCCATTGCATTGGTCTACCAGACCCAGGCCGTGCCTGCCCCCTTGCGGGTTTGAGCACACTCTACAAGGAGTGTGGCATCCTCGTGGGCACTGGCCAATGGCACCTCTCTAGCAGAAAACTGCAGAGTGGCGGGCTGGGAAACACCCAATACCTTTGCAAGATTTTACAATCTCCAGGTTGAGCCGGTCTCGTCCCTTGTTTTGACAAGTCTGAACACGTAGAATTCGGTAATACAGTGACAACTGCTTGCCGGGTGTATTGCTTGCTCATAGCGCCTTTCCCCTCCCCTGAGGTGAAGACGTGTGCTCTACTCCCCCAGTCGAATCCACAAGTCACGGACCCTGGGTGTCGTTCCTCCCTAGCACTCTGGCTCCAAACTCAGTGGAGGAAGTTTGCATCCAGACCCACCGCAGGCACTGACATGCCAGCGCTGTAATAGAAGCTCCACAGGTTCTGATTATTGCAAAATCTCCTGTGATGTATTTTCTGTGTTACGGTCCCCTTGTGTGCGGACCCGCATCTCCCTTGGGTAGAGCTCCTCCCCATCGTGGCAGGACCTAGCACCGCGCCATTTCCATGTGTGGCTGGTAAGCCCATGTGACGTATTTGCCACATGTTAACCTCCCCTGTTGGGCAGGATGTGGTCTCAGCGGGGTCTTTTCGACCTGAAAGAAAAGGATTGGAAAAGAACGCTTTCCCCAATGTGTGTTATAGCGTTAGATGGCCCCAGCCGCATCTTTCACTCTATGTAGAGCAAACATAGAAGATTTAAAAGCCTGTGGCTGGCGTGGCCTGCTCCCAGGCTAGTTACATCGCTTCCCTCCCTCAGGGATGTGGGGAACTATATGACGTCTCTTGGGGCGTTTGGGAATGTTACGTGCAGTCTGAACAGCTTGCTTGCACCTGCATCAGCTGTACACGTAACACGTTCAGTGTTGTGTCATTTTTAAATAGGGACCCCTAGTGTCACTACATCTACACAACGTTGAGTGAGTGACAGAACGGGAACGTCCCGGTTACTGCTGTAACCTCCGTTCCCTGATGGAGGGAACGAGACGTTGTGTCCCTCTTGCTACAACACTGTACTAAGGCGCTGAAATGGCCGGGACCTTACTCTCGGATCCTCAGGTCAAAACCTGTCTGAACAGACGCACACTTCCCTCCTTTTATACCTGTATGTCCGGGGGAGGGGCAAATTCTGTTCGCCAATACTCATTGGACTTTTCTCAAAGATATAAGGTTAATGAGGCTGTCAAGAGAGACCCCTATTGTCACAAAATTGACACAACGTCTTGTTCCCTCCATCAGGGAACGGAGGTTATGACAGTAACCAATACGTTTTAGGTTGTAAACAATGGTTACCCTACGTTGCTTTAAGCTCTTAAATTCTAGATCCTTTCTGGAAATATTCTGCAAACTCAATAAACAGACAAGCCATCAATAAATTCATTATTTATTATAATGGATTCAAATGATTATTTAATCATTAAAATCAGCTACCACTTGTTTTGGAAGATTTATATATCCTTCCTGCAATCCTTCTGTGCTTCAACAATGAAAACTGTGCCTTGATTTTCAGTTTCCTAAAAACTTCCACAACACCATTAATATGTAGATATTAAAGGAAATGATTACAAATAACCAATGACTCCAACACAATTGAGGAAATTGACACTCTCAATATTGACATTGAATTTTTTTATAAACATTCATCAAACCATTTAATTTCCTTGAAAAGGCTGTTATGTTAACAGAGACATCTCCGTTTCTCTTCAGTTGTAGGCAGTAAACCTGAGAAAAATTCTCAGTTAAACTTACACATACATTTTTTTTTCGATTTTATGAGTCCAATCTGTATCAAATTAGCATTTAGCCTATAGTTAACCTCACCTTTATAAGTCATTATTTATTGAGGAAAGGGATAGAAAGAATGTCAGTCAGTGAGTCTGTCTCTGAATGACCGTTAATTTAAAATTGCGCAAGAGCGTGAAATTCTGTGGCTGAATGAAGAGTGAGCAGATCAAATGCGTGTTCATATACAGTAGGCCTATAAGGTAATTATATTACGATAATATATTAAGGTAGGAAGGTAGTGTGTTCTTGAATATTTTTCTCATCTGTTCATTATAATGCGTTCAAATGCCATTTACTATTAGCCAATCTATTTTCTGCATTTAATTACAGTGTAGGGCCTTGCCCCACTGAAAATGGCAGCAGAGACAGCATGGCCCTTTGTTCTATTATCAAAGGTGAGACTTTGAACTCCATTTCCCAGAATGCACCTCAACCGGACGGAAGTCCCGCCCATGAACTCTATCTCAGACATCATTGGTCAAAAGCGGCCGACGACCGATGGCGTCATCTTCTTAACAAAACCAGCGCGCACATTTGACATAACTCTCTCTCTGCCGGCAGATTCGCTGTGCTCTAAAGGGACATAACTCTCTCTCTGCTTGCAGCTCCGCTGCGCTCTAAAGAGACATCTACACCAAGGAATCCCTCCTTCTGGACAAAGAAAGATCACGTTTTTCTAAACCTCACCATTTGGCCACGGTAGAGTAAGATTAACTTCGCTTTGTTCCAGTCGTGTAGTGTACAACCGGTTCACATCATCTTCACTGTTAAACAACAGTGAACGTATTAGAAAACGGAAAAGGCGACCAGCTTCCCTTCTCAATCGTTTTCCCACAACGTTGACTACCTCTCACGCTTCTCGCGATCACCGGACCCGAGAAACAACGCAGAGACGCGTCTTTCCGCTGACGAGCGCAAGACAAAGGACCGAACCAGATTGCTTTCTCCTGACAACTCAATGCAACAGGAATCCAGCAGACAACCCTGCTGAAATCACACAGGATTTCACAAGTAAGGCTTGATATCTGGGCAGATTTAGTGTAGAAAC
Source organism: Xyrauchen texanus (assembly GCF_025860055.1). Classification (NCBI taxonomy): domain Eukaryota; kingdom Metazoa; phylum Chordata; class Actinopteri; order Cypriniformes; family Catostomidae; genus Xyrauchen; species Xyrauchen texanus. The sequence goes on along the minus strand of NC_068291.1, from coordinate 8,681,089 downwards.
TGTGACTTTTCTTATAAATCTAAATCATATATATTTGATTGCTGAATGTTTTGATGTTTTTGTTTCATTTGTATGTTAACCACGATTGTTGAACGTTTAATGTTTTGTTTACGCTGTACATTTAACTACGATCGTTGATTGCTGTTTGGAGTTATGAGATCATCATTTTTGGGGAAATGTTTATTTAGGGAGTGATCCGAATCAACGAGTCAATCACGCTGTTACCAGCGTGTCTCCTCTGTTAAATTGCATGAACCCCTGTTTGTTGTTCTCTCTCTCTCCCTCGCTCTCTCACACACGGAAATTCACGGAGCGAGCAGCACCGCGGTTTATGTATGAATCAGGCCGGTGTTTTCCCAAATTCTCCCGCCTGTTTTGTTCAGTTCCTCTGTGTGTCTGCTCATTATCACCCGCACGTGGTATTAGCTCCATTGTGCTGGATCTGATCCAGCCATCTTGTTTTCCCTACACCTTCCCATAATCGTTGGCTCCGCCCTTTCCGGCCTAGCCCTCCATTTTGACTAGTTCCTCACGAGGAGTTTAGTCCGCCATTTTGTGTCTTGGTTACCGACTCGAGACAAACACACACACACATACACTAGCATATAGCTCCACCATTTAGTTTAGGATTTCCATTTTATGTTTTTGTATTATATTCATTTAGTATTTACAATGTTCATTATTGTTTGATTATAATAAATCTTATTATATTATAATAAGTATTCCTTGTTTGTTTGAATATTGTGTTGAAGCCAGCCTCTGCCACGTCAAGAACTCCAACATTACTTCAGTATTGTTAAATTGTTGTTGTTCGAAGCCAACTGTAACCAGATTACTGTTGGGTTCATATGCAACGATTTGACTAACAACTACCTTTTTTGATTATTTTGATTCTCGATCAGAATACTCGATCTGCATGGTAGAATTTTATGAGACTTGATCGGTCATTTACTATCATTTTTCTCTTATCAAAGAGTGGTGCCCCGAGGATAGAATTTGACGAACTAAATTCTATTATTTAATTTAATTCTTAATTAATAATTAATAAACATTAATTATTAATTTATATTTGATAGTAAAACTGATCTAACCAACCTTTGAGCCTACATAAATTGGTGCCCGTGTAACATTGATTCTAATCAATGCTCTTTTATTGTAATGATTGATGGTTGTCTGTGATAAGTGTTAATTATTGCTAATGAACACACCCGCTCCAAAATTGTGAGCCCTACAACAGTAAATACTAGCCTACTTCACTAATTTAATTTATAGTTGTCTGTCAACCTCAAATAATCAAATGTGATAATGAAAAATATGAACGAAAATGAAAACTTAAAAAAACATTAGAAACAGTATTCTAAAGTGAAAATACAGGGAACCCCATTAATTAATGATTATCTGGTACAGAATTGTTATTCCACATTACAAGACGACAAATTATAATAACATTGGAATTTATTGCAATAAGTATTGATAACATGCTTTCAATATTTGTTCCCCTTCTGTCGCTCTCTCCACTTGTGTCAGAGAAGCGACACTAGGGGTCTCTCTTGAGCGCCGATATTCACCTCTGGATTATGAAAAAAGGCCAATGAGAGTTGGCAACCAGTATTTGCATGTCCCGCCCCCGGACATACGGGTATTTAAGCGGCGCAAATACGGGAGTTCATTCAGAAAATTTCTTCAGAGCCGATGGTCGTGCATGAACTCTGCTGCGATTTGCACACCAAGTTCCTGTTTTAATCCTCTGACGCTCTGCAGGCTGTTGGATTTGACGGCGCACAACCGTGGCTTTCTCATTCGTGCACGGCATTCTAGAGTTATTCTAAAAGAGTAATTTTCGCTCTAAAAGAGCAAAAACACAGCGGCGTTGAACGTCCTTCTCAGGACGCGTCTTTTTAAAGACGATTTTCCGCCCCAGTGTAGTTTCTGGATGCGTTGATTCTCCCCACCTTTGACGGCCATAAAAACAGCCTTGCATTCCTGGGTTGCGATCACACGCAGGCAGCGTTTTTATGAATGGTCTATGTTTTCAGTGCGAGGACATAACCATGACAGCATTGCGGTCGTAGGCTTTTTCTTGTAGTGAAAAAACCACTTCAGCCGCCCCCGCGCCTTGCCTCCTTCCTATGGGATTGAGGCAGGCGCCGCGGGCGATGAAAACGATCTGGGGACAATGACGGGCTCTGTTTTCGCCGGGTAAACCCCCTCGAAACCCCCCGCCTCCCCGGCATGCTTGCTTGTTTCCATCCGAGCTCGGGATGAGCACTCTCTCCAATGGGTTATGTTTTCAGTGTGAAAACATAACCGCTGCAGCGTTGCGATCTCTGCTTTCTCTTGTAGTGAGAGAGAGCCATTTCAGCCGCCCCCCCCGCGCCTCGCCTCCTTCCTACGGGATTGGGGCAGGCGCCGCGGGTGATGAAGAACGATCTGGGGAGAATAACGGGGTGCTTTCTCCGGGTAAATCCCCTCGAAACCTCCTGCCTCCCCGGCACGCTTGCCTGCTTCCCGCGACCTCGGGATTAGCGCGGCCCACTTAACGGCCTACTGTCCGGTCCCTCGAGCTCCCTGACATTGGATGATGACATCACCGCTGCATCGGAGAGCGTAACAGCGGCGTCGGATGCGGATAACTCGCCTGGGCCGCCACCTTTTGGGTCCCCGCCCAGTCTGAGCCTGACGCACGAAGGTCCGCTATGCTTCCCCGGGCATGTGCGCCGCTCACAGCCGCGCCCTCCCGGATCCCTTCCCGGACGTGCATGAGGAGCTGAGCAAGCCCAGCTTCCTCGCTCCTCCGCTCTCGCTACCCTCGGTGGTTGAACGGTCCCAGACCGCTCCCCCCTGCACGCCATGGCCCCCTCCTGCAAGTCCACCGGGCCAGGGCACTCCAAAATCTGCACTTGGGTAGTCCTGTTCTTGATGTGCTGCAGGAACCGCACTCAAACAGGCGATGGCCACTCCGTGGTCCAGAAACGCAACGTTGGACAGGCAGTACAGGAGGCAGACAAAGCACGCTTTCTCAAACGCCCCCGTCTCCCAGTTCCGTCCATTCGGCGACGCCACTTGACGACTTCGCCCAGCAATCCTCAGTGGTGAAGAAACAGACAAAGGCTATTTTCACACATCTTGCCCTGACGCAAACCTGCCATGCCCTGTCTGCTCGCCGAGGGCGTCCTCCTGCGGCTTTCAAGGAAGAAAGAAAGTGGTGCTCCGCCTCAACTAACAAGTGAGTGAGCCCAGCTCTCAGCCCCAGCGTCGAGCTCCCCGCAAGAAAGTTGGACGCCCATCGTCTCACGGACCCCCTTGAGGACCCAGAAGGCTCCCAGGCGCCCCTGAGATGACCGACCCAGAGACCGAGACAGTAGCTCTGGAGCTGGTAAGACCCTCCATCCCCCGGTGGAGGGCCGGAAGGAGAATTTTATGTTAAATTCTTTACACACTATAGAGCTATTTTCTTGTTGTCTCTGGGTCACATGGCCCACAAATGCCGTTTTCACGGCACTCTGCTTTCAGGCCTCAACAGTCCCAGCTTCCCGGACGCGGTGCCCCCGCCCTCAGCCCCACGACTGTTCCCCGGCCGGTTCAGACGAGTTCAGAGGATGCCAGCATTAGACCTCCTCCTCAGTCACGAACCCGCCCCCTGCCGCATGTGCGGAAGGTAAGCGCTTTGAGTTTGTTCTCAGCACCAGCGCCTCGGGGTGCCACGTTGCCCCCCGACGCTGCGTTACCTGTTCTGCACTGCTGCGAAGCCCTGCCGGGTACGTCCAAAAAACCCATCCCCGGGGTGCCCCTTGCACGGTGCTTAGAGGCATGTCTTTCACTGCCCAACCCGTCACGATGGCTGCACCGGACCTTTCGACTTCAGTTTGCCAGGTCTCCGCCCCCCTTCGTGGGCTTTCGTTTCTCCGCAGTGCACGACAGACACATTCAGTCCCTGGGCGAAGAAATCGCCTCCCTGTTAATCAAGGATGCGATAGAGCCTGTCCCTCCAACCGAAACGAAGAAGGGTTTCTACAGCCCTTACTTCGTTGTACCCAAGGAAGGCGGCGGCTTACGACCGATCTTGGACTTGCGAGTTTTCAATCGGACCTTGTCCAAACTCCCGTTCAAAATGCTCACCCAGAAACAAATTCTATCTGGCGTCCGGCATCTAGATTGGTTTGCAGCGATAGACCTGAAGGATGCGTACTTCCACGTCTCGATTCTCCTTCGACGGCCAGGCGTATCAGTACAAGGTCCTCCCCTTCGGCCTGTCTCTGTCCCCTCGCGTCTTCACGAAGGTCGCAGAGGTGGCTCTGGCCCCGCTCCGAGGAGCTGGCATACGCATACTCAATTATCTTGACGATTGGCTCATTCTGGCCTCCTCGAGGGAATTACGATGCGCACACAGAGACCAGGTGGTCAAACACCTCAGCCGTTTGGGGTTTCAGGTCAACTGGGAAAAGAGCAAGCTCACCCTGTCCAGAGCATCTCTTTTCTCGGTTTTGAGTTAGACTCAGTCTCAATAACAGCACGTCTCTCCAACGAGCATGCTCAGTCAGTGCTGAAATGCCTCGTTTCCTTCAAGACAGGCACCGTGGTCCCTTTAAAAAGTTTCCAACAGCTCGTGGGGCATATGGCATCCTCCGCGGCGGTTGTGCCGCTGGGGTTGATGCATATGAGACCACTTCAGCATTGGCTCCAGACTCGAGTCCCGAGATGAGCATGGCGCCGCGGCACGCACAACGTGAAAGTTACCACTGCCTGCCACCAAACCTTCAAACCCTGGACAAACCTCTGCTTTCTACGGGCAGGAGTACCCTTGCAGCAGGTGTCCCGACGTGTTCTGGTTACAACCGATGCCTCCAAACTGGGTAGACGGCAAGTCTCTTGGTAAGCATGACTTAATTGTCAGGTTCCTAAAAGGTGCCCGGAGGTTGACTCCCTCCCGGCCTAACCTGTTCCCCTCCTGGGATCTCTCGGTTGTCCTCACAGGACTCCAGAGACCACGCTTCGAGCCGCTAGACTCAGTTGGACTCAGGGCCCTCTCTCTCAAGACCGCCCAGCTGATCGCGCTCGCCTCCATCAAGAGGGTCGGGGACCAGCAAGCGTTCTCTGTTAGCGACTCTTGCCTGGAGTTCGGTCCGGCAGTCACTTCGTGATCTTAAGGCCGTGACTGGGCTATGTGCCTATGTTCCCACACCCTTCAGGGATCGGGTAGTGAACCTGCAAGCGCTGCCCCGGGAGGAGGCAGACCCAGCCCTTTCACTGCGGTGGCCTGTCCGTGCTTTACGTATCTATCTGGACCACTAGACGCTCTGAGCAGCTCTTCGTCTGCTTTGGGGGACAGCAGAAAGGGAACGCTGTCTCCAAGCAGAGACTCGCCCACTGGGTTGTCGAAGCCATTTCCTTGGCTTATCACACCCAGGCTGTGCCCCCCCCTTGCGGGTCCGATCTCACTCCACCAGGAGTGTTGCGTCCTCGTGGGCACCGGCTAGGGGCACCGCCTTAGCAGACATCTGTAGAGTAGCGGGCTGGGCAACACCTAACACTTTTGCGAGATTCTATAATCTCCAAGTTGAGTCAGTATCGACCCGTGTTTTCTCAGGTCCGAGCCCGTAGAACTCGGTAGCACGCTGACGATCTGACCGGGTGAACCGCTTGGGCCTAGCGCCCTTTCCCCTAACCAAGGGAAAACAGTGCACCTCTTTTCCCAGGAGATCCCATTTTTTGGGCCATGGTTGACTCCTCCCTAGCCCTCGCGGGTCCGCAGTTCAGCGGAGGAACTCGCCGACCCAAACCACTGCAGGTACCGCAAGCTACCCTGTACTGGTATAGGTGCTCCGTAGGTAAGGCCTCCTGTTCGGATTCCCCCTGTGTGTAATGCCACGGTACTGTCCCCTCACGAGCTGACTCCCATGTCTCCCTTAGGCAGTTACAGTTGCCTCGGTCGCCGTGCTGTATGCTTCCCCCCCTCTATGAGGCTGGATCTACCACCGCACCAACTTTTCCACATAGGTCCTAAGTATAGGCCATCTGATGTATTTGCCACTAAAATTTGCCTCCCCTCCGGGTAGGTGTGGCCTCCGAAGGGTCTTCTCCTCCCTGAATAAGGGCTAAGACCCCCTTCCCTCAATGTGTGTAAGGGCCCTGGCCGTAGTTGCTCTATGCGAGAAACATAGAGAGAAAAGATCCCATGTTGGCAGCCATCACCTTGTTCCCCCCTCCAGGGTAACGATAAGGAGTCTGATGGCTTAAATGGGGCATTGGGGAAGGGTACGTGCAGCCTGATGCAGTTGGTCGTTTTGCACGTAGGTATACCTGCCCGCTCCTGCATCAGCAGTTCACGTACACGGCTCAGCTTATGGCACTTTATAAGTGGACCCCTAGTGTCGCTTCTCTGACACAACGTGGAGAGAGCGACAGAAGGGGAACGTCTAGGTTACATATGTAACCTCCGTTCTCCGATGGAGGGAACAAGACGTTGTGTCTCCCCTGTCACGTCGCTGAGCCGAGCCACTGTTGTAGCCGGACCATTTCCAGCTCCTCAGAAATATCCTGAACGAACTCCCGTATTTGCGGCGCTTAAATACCCGTATGTCCGGGGGCGGGACATGCAAATACTGGTTGCCAACTCTCATTGGCCTTTTTTCATAGTCGAGAGGTGAATATCGGCGCTCAAGAGAGACCCCTAGTGTCGCTTCTCTGACACAATGTCTCGTTCCCTCCATCGGGGAACGGAGGTTAGATACGTAACCTAGACGTTTTAATTTTATTTGCACACTAGAAAACAAACAGAAGGTAAACACTGTCGTAAAGAAAGCATTGTTTTAATACCAAAACTTTTACATCAAATGACCAAAAACTGACCAAACATAAAAACAGATAAAACTTCAAGAAATAAAATCTTAAATCAAGACCTGAACCTGAACACTGAGCAATGTTTCTCTGACACACGCATGTATTAAATCAAGTTACTTTTTTTTTGACAAAGGTCAATGAGCAAGCCATTTGTCTTTTTTTGGACAATGATACTTCGAAGTGGCTCCTTCATGATAATTTATTTGCATTGTTCTGCAAACTGTGACAGTTTCTGGCCTCTATGGAATGTTTCACGCAAGGTCTTGTAGGCTTCAACGTCACAAGCCTCTAGCTCAGCTATTGCTGCAGTATCTACAATTGTATTGCGGTCCACCCCACACTTGTGGTACACCAGCATTTTGGTGATTCCCTGTTGCAAGTACTGCAGGACCTTTTTGTACCTTTGTATTGCATGCTCTGGTAGAAACACTGGGAGAGGAAAAAGGTGCATGATTAGTAAGTAACTCAAATAAAACTATCACCTGTTGTGGCAATATCAATCACATAGAGTTCACTGCCACATATGGTACGACCCCCATTAGGTCCTGATCTCATCATTATTGAGTCTGGGATCACATGAACAATGTTGGTTACACCGAATATTAATTTAGCTTTCTATGATGTTAATTGAGAAGCGAAAACTATTTGTGGCATTGGTTTTGATAACGTACTCTCTAGACAAAAAATTTTTCTAAGACTTTTCTCCAGTACTTTAGGACACAATGACAACATACCTCTTCTGCTTTTTTGCATTTTGTGTTTTGCTTTCTTCTCTGATTTTTTCTTATGTTTCCTCGATTTGTGGGGTGAAGAGGAAACAGATGAATCAGAGGTGGAATAAGATACAGATTCATCGGAAAAGGATGAAGAGTCAACTTTTTTAGATTTATTTTTCTTTTCCTTTCTTGCCCTTCTTTTCGCCTTCTTGTTTTCTTCATGCAGGCCGTCTACTTCATCGGAAGAGTCAGGGTTAACAACCAAACTTGGGGTTTTGGCGGAAGCTCCTTGCATCTCATCCTTTGTTGACAACGCTGATTACAAACAAAACTACATTTAATTTAATTTTAATTAAAAAGTGAAATGTCTTAATTAGTCATAGTATATTGTATGCATTAAAATTATAACTTTTTTACAAGTAAATCTTTATAAAGTTTTAAGAATTTAAATTAGTGCATATACATTTTTTTTACAGTACTTGCTTTTAATTAGACAGACAGCATTTTACCATTTGTCAGACTGCTGCACAGGAAATCCCTCTCACTCTCTAGGTCTCTGCATTTATCCTCAAGTACTTTGATTTTTTATTTCAAAAATGAGTTTTCTTCCTTAATTTTCATTAAGGACAACTGCTGGGTTGGTGCTGGTGGTGCTGATGCTTCTGTTGAAACAAAACACAAACATCTTATTTATGTTGTGAGTACAGCCAAAGTTGATTGGATTTATTATTAGATTAAATATAAAATATCATATAAGAATGTCATAAATTGTAATAAAAATCAAAGGCATACACGCATTCTGGGCCACGTATGCGCCATCGCGTCCAGATCCAGGAGGGCTGGGTGACTCAGAGAGAAGTAGAGAGGACATTGCGCTGTCTCTTGAGAGGCGAAGAGGTCCACTTCTGCCCTGTAAAATCTCACCCAGATTTGTTGCACTACCTTGGGGTGGAGTTTCCACTCCCCGTCAGTATCTTCTGTCTGGACAGTAAATCCGCTCCCACATTCAGGCATCCATGGATATAAATCGCCCTGAGTGACAGGAACTTGCCCTGGGCCCAAAGGAGAATCTGACATGCCAGAAAATTCAGCTGGCGAGAACGTAGACCTCCTTGATGATTTATGTAGGAGACTGCTGCTGTGTTGTCCACCCACACAAGGACATGGCAGCCTATCAGATGCTGGAAGAAGTATTTCAGGGCCAGAAATACCGCCATCAACTCGAGGCAGTTTATGTGCCAATCGAGTTGATGACCCTCCCATTCCCCTTGGGCTGGACGACCACTTAAGACCGCTCCCCAGCCCGTCAGGGAGGCGTCTGTCATTAGCAACATGCGACGACAAGACGCACCTAGAGTGGGACCCAAGGTAAGGAACCGGGCTCTGGACAACATAGAGAGGGTACGAAGCGCTCGGTGCATAACCCTTATTTGCCTTAGGGGACTGGCCCTTGGATGAAATCACCTGGCTTTTAGCAACAGCTGAAATGGTCTCATATGCAGAAGGCCCAAAGGAATCACCGTGGACGCAGACGCCATGAGACCTAGTATTCGTTGATACTGACAACCTAGCCTGATTTTGCTCAGGGTGCTCTGAATAGACATGATACGAGCGGGAGACAACTGTGCCCACATCATGATCGAATTCCACACAACTCCCAGATAGGTAATTCCCTGGGTGGGAGAGAGAACGCTCTTCTTAACGTTGAGTTTCAGACCCAGAAACACCAGATGAGCTAAGACAATGTCCCTGGGCTGAACTGCCAGTTCTTGAGACTGCACCAGTATCAGCCAGTCATCTATGTAATTCAGAATGCAGATGCCACGGAGTTGCAAAGGAGCCAGTGCTGCATCCATGCATTTCATGAATGTGCGGGGTGATAGGGCTAGGCTGAATGGAAGAACCCGATACTGGAAGGCTTCGCCCCCAAAAGCGAACCTCAGGAACTTCCTGTGCTGTGGCAGAATTCCAATATGGAAATATGCGTCCATGAGATCGATCGTGACCAGCCAATCGTGATGTTGGAACTGAGACACGACCGTCTTGACAGTTAGCATCTTGAACTTGAATGCCCTGATTGAGCGATTCAAGCCTCGAAGATCTAAGATCAGACGCAACCCCCCACCCTTCTTGGGAACCAGGAAGTATCTGCTGTAAAAATCTGACTCTTTCTCTGGAAGGGGAACACGTTCTATGCCCCCTTTAACCAAGAGATTTTGCTGTTCTTTCCACAGTAGACATGCCTGCTCTGGTTTTACAGTAGTGGGGACCACGCCGTTGAAACACGGAGGGCGGCGAGCTAATTGAAATCTGTAGCCAGTTTCTACTTTTCTTAGGACCCACATAGAAGTTTCCATGCTGCCAGGTTCTGTGAGATGGGTATTCATTTTGACACTTCCTGTTGAGGGGATGTCGAGTGTTCCGTGTCCTGGAATAAGGCAGGAAGCAACGGTACACCCAACATTTGGTTGGAATCCTCTAACTCCCGAAACACCAGTGGCAGCGGGAGTGAAGGGGTTTCGTGAGGGTATCGGGAGGGCCGAAGTGGATGATACACGCGCCCCGTCCAGAACGTCCAATGTTTATTGACCTGTTACACACATATTCACAGCCTGTCACACACATGAAGTTGTTCCCAAAGCGCTTTCAGCGCAGCATCAGAAGTGTAGCTTTTTGTAAAGGGAACAGGAAGTTGCGCAGCTCTGCTTTGTTTACAGTGGTTACATGGTAACCAGTATATTTCTGCTTTTTTTTATTATTGACATTAAATTCGGCCCATTAGGCAGCATACACGCTGCATACGGCATACATGGTAAATAAATAATAACTTTTAAATTAATAAATTAAAAGTTCTAAAACACTGAACACTTATTTGCGGTATTTTGAAGTGGCCATGGTAACAATAACATGCATATTCATTTCGAATTCTGTTAGCCACCTAATTATGTGACCGCATATAAAATGTATACTGTGATGGTACTGGCATATGTCTAAATTACTAGATGCTAATACTGTACAAATTTGAAAAACATATAATTAAATATACAATTACCGGCTTCTTCGTCATTCTCATTGATCAGACGTTGAGGTCGTGCCCTTTTGCGCGGATTTTTCCTCTCCATCGCCATGATTTCTTCCGAGCTGGAACTGTATGTCCTACGTCGATTCTCCAACCCTATTTGCGTATAATGCCCGTGTCTGCTGATGAATTCAATCATTTCATGTGACTCCTCCCCGTCGAGTTCATTACTCCAAAATGTAATTATATTAAAGGCTGGCTTTATTCCAGTTATTTGAATTTCTTCCAACATTTTAATTACTTTCTGTTTTTCATTCTGTCTTTCTCAAATTGTATGCGCGCCATGTTTGATACGCTAAATGGCTCTTAAATGAAATGCTACTCTCCGGATCTTTTGAGCCGGTTCGTAAATATGACTGATCCGAATGATACTTTTGTGTACGTCCTGGGATCACATTCACTTTCCCAGAAATTTCAAAATTAAAGCTTCGAAATGGTAAGTTATAATACTATCACGTGAATAGCTCAAGCTTGTCCAATGAGTGCACTGCTTTTTCAGATATTAAGCGGAGCAAGGGTAGTAGGCTACATACATTTTCCAAATTAGGACAAAAAGGCGCCAACTAAATTGTAGGTATTTTTCCCCCTTTATTTATTTCAGAGCTATTTTGTGTATATCTATCGAAATATTAGGTCTTGGAATGAAAGTTGTTTCACTTTGTTGGCAAACAAGCAGAAGAGGGACAAGAAGGTTAATTAAATGGCTACAAAAACAGACTCATCAAGTCAAGGATGAAATGCAGACTTTGTATAAGAAATATGAAATTAAAGAACACACAAACAGGCGATGGATACCAATGGTAAATGTAGATTTAAAAAAAAGTAAAACTACAATTGATCATGCTAAATTGTATATTGTACGATATTTAATTTCTAATCTAAATGCTAGATGTTTATGGTGGTTTCAGGGAATGTCAAAGACGAATGTCAGAAAGTGACAAAGACATGCAGGGCAGGATCAGTTTTTGAGAAAAGCAAGATCACCTTACAAAACTGGATGAAGTTTATGTACCGGTAGGTAATATATAGATATATTTAATATCCTCAGTTACACCTCATATACACCAGATGCGGCAGATGTGGTGCCGCGCCGCAACAGCTTGAGGCTGTCTACAAAAGACAATGCGACCGTTGAAAATCTATTTGTTTTTATGTTAGATGTATCACAATTGCTTGAAGTATGTCAGAAATAGAATGGGGCATCAGTTTACTGTCGAGAATATGTAGTGACGCATCCAGTATACGGCATCACTGATTATATGGGTTCTACTTGATTTTGTCGCGCCGGTCGCGTCTGATGTAGACACGGTATTAGTTTAGTCTGTGCATCATAATCTCTAGTTAAAGCACGGTAAAACAGTTATGATCCATATGATTTTCACATTTATTTTCAGATACTGTCAAGGACTAAGATTAAGGCAGGTCGACATGATGCAGGATGGCATAGCTGGAAGTTCAGCAACCCTGAGTAAAATTTGTCAAAAGCTTAGATTGATCTGTAAAAATGCTTTAAAGAGGTATAGAAAGAAGACTGGACAGAGTATGGGTGGAAGAACAGAGTTCATTGTTATAGATGAAAGCAACTTCCGCCTTAAAAGGAAGGTGGGATATCTTTATTATAAAAAGTTTGTTTAAACACATTCATTTTAAAGTACAAAGCTTATGCATGAAATCAGAAAAAAGCAGTTGTTAACAGTATTTTTTTTCATTTCTAGTATGGACATGGAAGAGTAGGTGAAACATGAAAAAGGAAAAAGTGGGTGTTCGGCATGCTGGCCATAAAGGCTCAAAGACGACGACCGATTTTGCGACTCGTAGAATGGAGTTCAAGACATCATCTCATTCCCATCATCAGAAGACATGTTAGCCCACGATCCACAATTATAAGTGATCAGTGGAGACCCTATAGGGCTTTGACAAGGCTGGGCTACACTCACTACTCTGTGAATCACAGCAGGTTCTTTGTCAATCATTCATTAATGGGGTTCCCTGTATTTTCATTTTATAATACTGTTCTAGGTTGTAAGTAATTCCCTCATAATTATGTGGTAATTCTGTATTAATTACTCATTGGTTGCCTGTATTTTCACTTTAGAATACTGTTCCAGGTTGTAAGTAATTCCCTCATAATTAAGTGGTAATTCTGTATTAATTACTAATGGGTTCCCTGTATTTTCACTTTAGAATACTCTTCCAGGTTGTAAGTAATTCCCTCATAATTAAGTGGTAATTCTGTATTAATTACTCATGGGTTCCCTGTATTTTAACTTTAGAATACTGTTCCAGGTTGTAAGTAATTCCCTCATAATTATGTGGTAATTCTTTATTAATTACTCATGGGTTCCCTGTATTTTCCCTTCCCCTCAGTCATTGCCTTACATACTGGAATAATTTACCCAAAGTTAATGAGATATGTGCTGAGGAAACAAGAGACACACACTATACTGTATATAAATCATAAACCTACCTGAGGTAAGTTGGCTAGTCACTTATTGTGGGGATGGGGTTCCATTCCGTAGTTGATTTTTGGACTACAGACCACACTCACAAAGCAATTGACCATACAGGCCAAAATTCTTAAATTTGCTGTAATGACTCATTTTGGTAGTGTAGTAATTCCGCGAAATGCATATTGCATTTCCATAGTAATAATAACATTAATAGTAAGGAAGAAGAAAGGGCCACAACCTGATTATTGTAATGGCTAATTATGTACGACTGTTCATTGGTAGTTACATAATAGTTATTTCTTCTGAAGCTGAATTAGTAGATAATTAAAAGTAGTTCATCAGGAGGCATGACTGAATTCAGTAGTTATTGATTAGTTAATTGTTACTTAACACAATTATAAAATGATATTACATACTGATTAGTTAACACATCTTCCTTAGTAGTTAATAGTAGTGACGTAAGTGTTAATGAAGAATTACCTATTAGTTCTGCAGTAATTCCTTAGTAGTTATGCATTAAGTAAGATACAGTATTCTAAAGTGTTACCAAAATTGGTATTAGATCTTTTTGTAAACTTGTTTTCTTTCAATTAGCTCAGGTTTTTTATTTTTATTTTGAACTTAATGATCGTAGGCCTCATTGACCTGAGCTTATGCAACTAATTTATGAGTAAAAAAGCATTATATGTGGATAATTTTGACAATATTACATAAAATAGAAAACATTCTGTACTATTTATCATACTAGTGTGCCTTAATATTTAACCAGGAAGTTTGTTTTGAAATGCTTTTATTTAGTAAATAATTGCATAAAGTCACACTTGTAGTGCCCAGTCAAAAATGATAGACCTATTAAAAATAGCTTATAAATCTGTCATTATGATATGTTATCACCAAATATTGGATTACATCTTTTTGTCAACTTGTTTTCTTTCAAATATGACAGGTTTTGTATTTCTTTTTGGAATTTTTTTATCATAGGCCATATGCTTATGCACCTAATTTTTGAGTGAAAAAAGCATACTTTATGGCTTATTTTGACTAAATTAAATAACATAAGAACATATGTGCTATAAAAATGACAGTTTTAAGCACTTTTATTTTGTAAAATGAAAATGCCACATTTGTGGTGTTCCTGGTCAAAAATACTGGCCATTGAAAATGAATGGGGAAGATCACAAAAAACAAGACCTCTTTATAGAAATTATCAAAATAGATCATGACTAGTGTCATGATCAAGGATGTGATCAAGAGCCTCATGCAGAGAGACTCGCTTGGCCATTGTGCTGCACAACTTTAATGATGATCAAGGCCCTATTGGGCTTTATATACCTTAGCTGTGGGAAAACTTCTGTATATTGGTAAAAATTAGCCGTGTTTCCACTATCAAGCCAAATGAGAGCATGCTAGTGCGTGCCATGGCCAGTTGCTAGATAACATGATACTGCAACTTGATCTCCCCTTTTGTTGTAAAATGGGTGAGGTGTGTGAAGTTGGCACCAGCTTTTTGCTGCATGTGTGTGTGTGTGTGTCTGTGTGTTTGGATGATTTCGAAGGCCTTTTTTTTTTTTTTAGGTTACAAACTGATAATTACAAGTGCCACCCTAAAATTTTTACTGCACCCCTTTGGCCACCCCATTAATCAAACCCTGGAAGAGCCACTGATTGCTGTTCTGAAAAAAACAAACTATTGTAAACAATGGTAAATGGGGCAACTAGTGAAACTTAAGTGAAGACAGAACCTAACAATTGCAAGTTGAATGTTTTAGCACCACCCAGGCTGTGTGAATATGTTTATTATTTTAGATATAATTGTTAAACTTAGTGCCAACGCATCGTTTGAAACATCGTTTCGCTGTTAAACGGTGAATGATTCTGTGTAGTTAAAAAAAAAAAAAAATCTTTAAGTGTTCCATTTGGGACTACACTAACATTGTAAATGCAATGATCTGTTTGCTTGAACACCCTACATGCAGAGTTGTTGCAAGTAACAGATTGCTGATTATTCATATGTTGTTATGTATACCTTGTCTTGTCTCACTTTTGCCCTTTGTTTGTCCTTTTTGTCACTTTTGTAGTTCCTTAGTTTTCACTTTTGTCACCCTTGTAGCTCCATAGTTTCCTTGTTAGCTTTCGTGTTCTCTGTTCATTGTTTTCACCTGCCCTCGTTAGTTTGCCATTGGTTTCTGTTTATTACCCTGTCATCTTGTTTGAGTTCTGTTTGATCATTGGCTCCCATTTTCCCATGTTCATGTATTTTAACCTGGTTGTTTTCACTCCCCTCTGTCAATCGTTGAATGTTGTTTAGCCTGGTATGTGTTCCCTGCCCGAGTTCTCAGTTTAGTTTCATCATGTTTAAGTTTCCTGTTTTCCCATTGTGGGTTTTTCCTTTGTGTTTATTTGTTTGTTTGTTTAAATAAAGTTAAGCTGCATATAGATCCACTCTCCTCGTCTGCCTTCGCTGCCTCATTCGTTACATATGTATAACATACATGAAGGGCATGACAAGTTTATTTGATTCAGGCTCATACATCAAATGGCATGCAGTGTGAATACTTTCAAGACAATCAAATAAGATTTGACCTGAGGTTTTATCAAACATTCTCTGTAAAGTAAAAATGAATAAATTCTTGAATCATGTCAGTACTGCAATGTTTACATTCAAAGGCTGTGGCATGTTCTCCACAAGGTCACTGGCAATGAGCTTTAAGGTGCGTTAAAGAGGCTATTTTACACTACAATTAACAGCACTGTAAACAGAATGATCATGGAGTCGATTTAGCTGTGCCTCCAAGTGTTACTAGAGAAGTTGTTTAGCCTCTGTAAAGCATTTTTGACCTTGGCTATGTGCTTCATATCTCTGAATGATTTTTTTTAAATAATCTGCCTGAATCCTCCATAACAAACTCTGACAGGAGGACTACAGTCTGGGGGAAATTGTAATATTTTTTAATACTGACCTACATTATAACATTTTTTATATTAGAATTAGAATGCCTTTATTGTCATGCACATTTGTGGTACAATGATATTTATTGTGCAGCTCCTAAAACTTTTTTAGTACGAACGTCCTAAAAAAGTTAATTTAACAACCCTCATAAAAACATACATACAAATAAATAAATAAAAATATAATAAAAAGAGATGCATATCTCAAACTCCTATTGCACACTGTACCACCTTGTAAAAATATTGCACGTTACATACCGATATTTACAAATGTTATTGCACATTTCCTCTTTGTGTGAAAATACTATTCCAGTTGTTAGTCTTATGATATGGAGTATTATGATAATGTTGGGGTGGGGTGGTGATAGGGGGCATCCAGTATGATGGGTGTGAGTGCCACCTTTCTATAGTCATTCAGGCAACTGATGTTGGTCTGTTTTGGCACTGATTTCAGACAGGCAGGTACAGTAGCCTGGGACAGGGACATATTGAAGATGTTAGTAAACACCTCCACAAGCTGATGGGCACAGTCTCTTAGCACTCTTCCTGGAATCTCATCAGGCTCTGCAGCCTTCTTAACATTTACAGTGCTAAGAGTTCATGGAGGTGACAGAAGTGTCTGCACTGTGATGCCAGAAACTCTGGATCCGGTGAGCAGTACTTGTCAATGATGGCAGCAATTGTACACCAGTTGTTGTTTACAAAAATACACAGGCCACCTTGTTTCTGTCGCTGCAGTGGGTTGAGTGGCCTGCTAGCTCGATAGCTGCATCCGGGACTCCTGGGTTTAGCCAAGTTTCAGTAATAATCATCACGCAGCTATCCCAAATGAGTGTCAGCGAAGATAAACCCAGTCTCAGCTCATCCATTTTAATTACGTTGGTGAAGAGGCTGAGGAGCGAAGCCCTGCCGGGTACGTCCAAAATACTCGTCCCCTTGGTGCCCCTAGCACGGAGTTTAGAGGCGTGGATTTCACTGCCCAACCCATCACGCTGGCTGCACCGGACCATTCGACTCGGTTATGCAATTCAGTTTGCCAGGCCCCCCCCCTCGCGGGTGTCTGTTTTTCCGCATTAAACGGCGAACATGCCAATTCCCTGCGCACAGAAATCGCCACTCTTTTACTCAAAGATGCGATAGAGCCTGTCCCTCCAACCAAATGAAGAAGGGTCTCTACAGCCCTTACTTTATTGTACCCAAGAAAGGTGGCGGCTTACGACCGATCTTGGACCTGCAAGTTTTCAGCCGGGCTCTGCTCACGCAGAAACAGATTCTGACTTGCGTCCGGCATCTAGATTGGTTCGCAGCGGTAGACCTGAAGGACGGGTACTTTCACGTCTCGATGCTGCCGCGACACCGACCCTCCCTACGGTTTGCGTTCGACGACCAGGCGTATCAGTACAAAGTCCTAACCTTCGGCCTGTCTCTGTCCCCCTCACGTCTTCACGAAAGTCGCAGAGGCAGCCCTTGCCCCGCTCCGAGAAGCCAGCATCCCCATACTCAACTACCTCGATGATTGGCTCATCCTGGCCCCCTTGCGAGGGTTACTATGCACGCACAGAGATCAGGTGCTCAGGCACCTCAGCCGTTTGGGACTTCAGGTCAGCTGGGAAAAGAGCAAGCTCAACCCGGTTCAGAGCATCTCTTTTCTCTGCATGGAGTTAGACTCAGTCTCAATGTCAGCACGTCTCACCAACTAGCATGCACAGTCGGTGCTGAAATGCCTCGCTTCCTTTAAAACTTTTCCAAAGGCTCCTGGAGTATATGGCATCCTCCGCGGCGGTGGTGCCGCTGGGGTTGATGCATATGAGACCACTTCAGCACTGGCTTCAGACTCGAGTCCTGAAACGAGCATGGCGCTGCGGCACGCACCGTGTGATGATCACCACCGCCTGCCGGCAGACACTCAAACCCTGGGCAGACCTCTGCTTTCTGCAGGCAGGAGTACCCTTGCAGCAGGTGTCCCGATGCGTCCTGGTCACGACCGACGCATCCAGATCGGGTTGGGGTGCTGTGTGCAAAGGGCACGCCGCCGCGGGCCGTTGGAAAGGGGCCCCGCTGTGCTGGCACATCAACTTCCTAGAGTTGCTGACTGTTTTCTTTGCCTGAGGAAGTTTCTCCCCTTAGTTCGGAACAAACATGTCCTGGTCAGGTCAGACAGCACCGCAGTGGTGGCGTACATAAATCGCCAAGGCGGAGTACGCTCCCACTACATGTCACGACTCGCCCGTCATCTCCTCAAGTTGCTGTGTGCCACTCACATCCCCAGCAACCTCAATGTGATAGCGGACGCGCTGTCACAACAACGCTTGCCCAGTGGAGAGTGGAGACTTCACCCCCAGTCGGTCCAGCTGATTTGGGAACTGTTCGGCAAGGCCCAGGTAGACCTGTTGCCTCCCAAGAAACCTCCCACTGCCGCTCTGGTATGCCCGAACAGAGGCTCCCCTCGGGGCAGACGCATTGGCACACAGCTGGCCAACGGGGCTGCACAAGTACGCATTCCCCCAGTGAGCCTTCTTGCACAGGTGCTGTGCAAGGTCAGGGAGGATGAGGAGCAAGTCACCTTAGTGGCCCCCTATTGGCCCACTCGGACTTGGTTCACGGATCTCACGCTTCTCACGACAGCCCCTCCCTGGCGAATTGCCCTGAGGAAGGACCTTCTTTCTCAGGGATGGTGTACACTCTGGCATCTGCACCCAGACCTCTGGAACCTCCACGTCTGGCCCTTGGACGGGACGCGGAAGAGCTAGCCGGTCTACCATCGACCATCGTAGACACAATCAACCAAGCCAGAGCCCCTTCTACCAGGCATCCTTACGCCCTAAAGTGGCGCCTGTTCGCATATTGGTGTTCTTCCCCCACAGAGGTGCGCAGTTAGGTCAGTGCTTTTGTTCATACAGGAGAGGCTGGAGGGGAGGCTGTCCCCTTCCACCCCCAAGGTGTATGTCGCCGCCATCGCGGCTCACCACCATACAGTAGACAGCAAGTCTCTCGGTAAGCACGACTTAATTATCAGGTTCTTAAGAGGCCCGGAGGCTAAGTCCCTCCCGGCCAAGCCTGTTCCCCTCCTGGAATCTCTCAGTGGTCCTCATGGGCCTCCAGAGACCCACTTCGAGCCTCTAGACTCAGCTGGACTCAGGGCCCTCTCTCTCAAAATGGCCCTGCTGATTGCGCTCGCCTCCATCAAGAGTTTCGGGGACCTGCAAGCATTCTCTGTCAGCGACACTTGCCTGGAGTTCAGTCCGGCAGACACATACGTGATCCTAAGACCGTGACCGGGCTACGTGCCCAAGGTTCCTACCACGCCCTTCAGAAAGATCAGGTAGTGAACCTGCAAGTGATGCCCCAGGAGGAGGCAGACCCAGCCCTTTCGTTGCTGTGTCCGGTACGTGCTTTGTGTATCTATTTGGACCGCACACAGAGCTCTAGACGTTCTGAGCTGCTCTTTGTCTGCTTCGGGGTACAGCAGAAAGGGAACGCTGTCTCCAAACAGAGGCTCGCCCACTGGGTTGTCGAGCAGCAGGGTGGGCAACACCTAATACCTTCGAGATTTTACAATCTCCGGGTTGAGTCGGTATCGTCTCAGGTCCGAGCCCGTAGAACTCGGTAACACGCTGACGAACTGGCCGGGTGAATTGCTTGCACCTAGCACCCTTTCCCTCAGCCAAGGTAAAACAGTGCACCTTTTTTCCCAGGAGATCCCATCTCTTGGATCCCTGGTTGATTCCTCCCTAGCCCTCATGGGTCCGCAGTTCAGCGGAGGAACTCGCCGACCCAATCCACTACGGGTACTTAATCTACCCTGTACTGGAATAGGTGCTCCACAGGTTAAAGGCCTCCTACGCGGACTCCCCCTGTGTGTAATCTCCGCGGTACTGTTCCCTCACGAGTGGACTCCCGTGTCTCCCTTAGGCAGTTCCAGCTGCCTCAGTTGCCGTGCTGTAGCAAATCCCCCCTCTACGAGGCTGGATCTACCACCATGCCAACTTTCCCACATAGGTCCTAAACGGCCATGTGATGTATTTGCCACCTTTACCTCCCCTGTAGGGTAGGTGTGGTCTCCGCAGGGTCTTCTCCCCCTGAAAGAATAGGAAACTGGGTAAGACCCCCTTCCCTTAATGCATGTAAGGGCCCTGGCCGTAATTGCTCTATGCGAGAAACATAGAGAGAAAAGAGGCCCGGCCAGGCTTGGCCCGTTCCCAGGTTGCAAGCATCAACTTGTTCCCCTCTCTAGGGTAACCAGAAGGATTCTGATGACTTTAATGGGGCATTGGGGAAGGGTACGTGCAGCCTGATACAGCTGGTCGCGTTTGCACGTAAGAATACCTGCCCGCTTCTGTATCAGCAGTTCACGTACACGGCCCAGTGCATGGCATGATTGAAGTGGGACCCATAGTGTCGCTTCTCCGACACAACGTGGAGAATGCGACAGAAGGGGAACATCTAGGTTACGTATGTAACCTCCGTTCCCTGATGGAGGGAACGAGACGTTGTGTCTTCCCCGCCATGTCGCTGAGCCGAGCCACTGTTGTGAAAAATCCTGAATGAACTCCTGTATTTGCCCGCATAAATACCCGTATGTCCGGGGGCTGGGTATGGAAATACCATCTGCCAACTTCTCATTGGCCTTTTTTCTTAGATCATAGGCATATATCAGCACTCAAGAGAGACCCCTAGTGTCACTTCTCCGACACAACGTCTCGGTCCCTCCATCGGGGAACGGAGGTTACATACATAACCTAGACGTTTGCCATGAAATTGCAACTTTATTTTTCTCCCAATTTTTATTCTATTTCTCGTAATTGTGACTTTATGTAAAATCAAAGCAAAATTGTGAAATTGAGAGATATAAATTTGAAATTTTGAGCTTCTATCTCACAGTTTTGAGTTAATATGCCAAATAAAATAAGCTGAAATTGTGAAATACAAAGTTAAAATTACCACTTAATTTATTTACTCTGTGGCAGAATCTGGCTTCCATACCATACAATTGTCCAAACTCCCCAAATGAAGAATATAAATGTAATATATATAATAGGCTTGTGGTGAGTTGTCATGGATGCCGCAGATAGCACGAAGCCTCCACGCACGCTTTTTCTATGCGGTAACACACTCAACAAGCCATGTGACAGATGCACGGATTGACGTCTCAGATGCGGAGGCAACTGAGATTCGTCCACCGCCACTCGGATTGAGGCAAGTCATGCCACCATGAGGACTTAGAGCATTCCAAATTGTGGAGAAAAGGGGAGAAAAAAAACTGCATCACCCACATGAGCACCATAGTTTAACATGTCTAAAGCATAATGCTCAGCTCCAAAATAGGATTGAAACTGTCCCGTATAAGCCGAGATGTCCCATATTTTGGCCAAAATAAAGAGGTCCCTCACATGATATATTTTGTCCCATATTTTTGCAGATATGCGAAATGTCCCGCATTGAAGGAAGTTGTGAAATTATCAAGGGGAAACTCTGGTTCAAACCAAGTGTGAAAACAAACTAAGCGGTTCATGTGAAAGTGCATATGGATACATCACTTCTTTGGGAGGGCAGTTACAACACATCTGTTCAAGAGGACAGAAGTGTTTTTTTTTTTACTTAAGAGGCAAGTAATTGTTTAGAGGTCGATAAACCTATCGGTATCCCAAAGGGAGTTAAGGATCATGATGCCCCTATTGGTGAGTAGCCGGGTGAGTCATTGTGCCTTTGCCTAAGGCTGACCATTCCTGTTCTCCAGGGACATGTTGTGTTGGCAGGTATGCTAAGGCCAGGTTCAATATTGTGGCCTGTTTATGCCAGTAAAAGAGAGCAGTAAAAGCCTCATCTGTGTTGTTCACATGGTCTTTGTGCAGAGTAAGGTGAATTAATGTAATTAATTTCTGATTTATTTGTATAGAACTTTAAGCAATTGTAATTGCCACAAAGCCAAATACTAAAATTGTGTTCTAGTGCTAGACAGAACAAGTACAAAGTGACATGGGTAGAAGTAAAAACAAAAACCTGGGAAGTAACAAGGTTCAATAAAGAAAACAATCCTCCATAAGGCTAAAAATAAAATACATTAGTTTTATAGTTTATTATATCATATCTTTGACAGCTATAGCATGTCTGGGCAGTCTATTATAAATTGCATTTGCAAATTCAACTGGCCCTGGACGTGGTGATAAATAAAGTTTCTGTTAACAGCATACTCTTTTCAAAAGGCTTTTTGTTTTTGTACAAATAGCTGAGTGGAGGGCAATAAGAAATCACAACATACTGCTGACTAAAATTCAGTTACAGTTGCATGTGTAATCCACTAAGAAGCTAGTACCTCTGGCCAAGTGGAAACTGACTGCATGGGGGAATTTAAAAATGGTAACTAACCACCAGGATTATTAACTCTTGATGACTTACTGAGAAGAAAATGCTATTATACATTGAATGCACTTGGGGGCAGCCACATTGTGATAGTTCCCTACTGAGAGAACTGCTTTAATGTGTTTAATCCACTAAGAGGCATATGCTTCTGACTATTTGACTGGCTTCTTGCCAAGTGGGTGATGTCTACTGATGGGCAAATGTCACAAAAGTGTTGAGTCTACCATTCACTACTGGGATGTGTCTAAAGGGATACTGTACCTCTCATGTCAACCAAGAGATTCTTACACTGCGTTAATTTGAAATCACACAGCAACAAGGAGCACTTGTAAAATATTATTTTAAATTGTCTGTTTTGATAAATAGTCATACTTGATGACCAGTTCAAGCTCTAAAATAAATATTTGATCAAATAAATGTTATAACTTTAAGCTCTACGTCTGCTATTGTCAGTCATGAGATATTGTTGGTCAGTGGAGGAGTACAACAATCAGCTATGTTGATAACAGTCTGACCGGGTGGTCTAGTGGTAACTAGACATTTGCCTGGCTCTGGGTTCTTTTTTGTTCATATGCAACTTTATATTTTAATAAACAAGATTGCATCCATATCTCAGTAATATTGAAAGTAATATGTGCCTTAACATATAATGGTGGCAGATACTATGTGCAACCCTAATTAAATACTTACAGGGCAACACTGCAGTGTTTATTGTGTGTATTTATAGTCCCACAGACACCAACCCCATACCCCTGAACCTAACCTTAAACCTAACCTTCCCTTACAAATATTAACCATGGTTTTACTACAGTAACCATAGTATTACCATGGTTTTTCATTGTAACCACACAATTAAACATGGTTACTATGGTAATACTATATTACTGTAGTACAATCATTGTTAATTTTACCCGGATCAAACATTTCTCTCAACCCTCTGACCTTCATTGTGACCAAATCACTGTGACAAAATCAACATTTATATTCAATTTATTTATTATTGTAAGTAGAATTAAAGAAAAATATTAAGAGTGGAGAAAGGTTTATTAGTTGAGCCAATGTTGCTGTGCCGGGCTAGTTTGGATGCACAATGTGTTGATAATGCCACAGTGCTTACTTTTCAGGGGAATTAATCTATAAATGGTTTACTTACAGTTGTCTCTGCATATTAAGCTGGGAAAGGAGAAAGTATTGTAACACTGAAAAATGACACACTTCACAAGTAGTCCATCGTTTCAAGCTATGTTTTGGATCATTTAATTTGTTTAATTTTTTCATTTGTTTGGGGCTGTCCAAAGAAATAAATTTAATTAATAATAGAAAAAAAATTAACAAGTAATTAAAATCCTCATTTGGTAAAACACAAACACAGATACGTGGAGTGATGCAAATAGTAAAGTGTCCCAGTAATGTTGGAGTCTATATCAGCACTCTTGGAAAGCTGCATGTCCAGTCAGATTGTGAACATTAGCTGAAGCTCTTGAACAGTATCTGCATGATTTTATACATTGCACTGCTGCCATCGTATGAATAAGGAGGTATACAGGTGTACCTAATAAAGTGGTCAGTGAGAATATATATATATTTCACATTTCACTTCAGCCTTGGCATCAAACATTTGATATTGGTTAGTGACTGCCATTCATTTTGAGAAACCTGCCAAAATATTCACAGTGCCATTGCCCTGCAGTCTACAGCAGGCACACAGCAACAAAGTCACTAAAATAGCAAATTCCTCTTACTGTTCTGGTTCTGTGAGGTTTTCTTAAATGACTCAAACACAGGTAAATGTGTAAACAAAAATAGTCCTTTAAAAATGTGGTCCAAGGACTTCCGGCTGAGCGATAGATGGAGTAAGACGCAACTCTCGGGGCTCCTGCAACAACTTTTAATACAATGTTATAGGCACTTTTTTCAGGTAGTGCTTTTGGTGTAAGTCATGTCCAACACTTTAATCTTCACTTTTTGATCTCCAAAATGCCAGCAAAATCCAAAAGCGGGAGCGTTGCTTCTGCTTCGCTGCAGCGGCCTGATCCACACGCTACATCCTCGTCTCGCAGTGATCCCTCCTCCCCCGGCGGGGGAGTTCATATGCCCGCTGTCCCTCCCGATTTCAAGGAGGACCTCCTCTCTTCACTCCGACACGAAATGGCAGCTATTTTCAAAACTGAGCTCCAGAAGGCCCTTGGCGAAAACTTCTATCAAGGAAGAGCTACAGACCGTAAAGTCGGAATTGACCAACAGTATTACGAATATCCGGTCAGATGTAAACATCTTGAAGAATACTGTGGGGGAAATGGAAACATCACTCTCCACCTGCTGTGATGACATCGCTACGCTACAGGCTAAAGTGGAGCACCTATCTGCCGAGTTGGGGAGAGTGGAAAACAAATGCGAGGATCTCGAGGCAAGGTCGTGGCGCAATAATCTAAGGATCGTGGGTGTCCCTGAAGACTCGACCAGCTCTTTCAGTCCGGCAGCTGTTTCCGCTTTGCTTAAAGAGGCCTTGAAGCTGGACAAAGAGCCCCTTCTGGACCACGCTCATCGCACCCTACAGCCGAAGCCCAAACCCGGCGAGCGTCCCCGCCCCATAATCGCCCGACTACATTATCATGCGGACTGTGTGGACATCCTGCGGCAGGCCAGAGCCCAACAACGGGTGAAGGTTGGTGACATGGTTGTCTCTATCTTTCCCGATCACACCGCGAAGACAGCCCGTGCTCGTGCCGCATTCAGTGACATCCGCCGCCAGCTTCGTGAGATACCGGGAATACGGTTTGGTCTGCTTTATCCGGCACGCATCCGCGTTACACATGATGGCACCGAGAGGGAGTTTAAGTCCCTGGAGGATGCCAGAGCCTTCATTGGGAAACTGATTAAGTAAGGAAACTGATGACATAACAGGCTGATTATCCGTTTACAGAATTTAAGTGGACGACTATCAACTCTACAACACAAGATGTTGCAGTGAATATGTTTGCGTGCCTTGCTCTTTATCATTGTTTAGTTTGCAGGAGCCCAACCTTGGTTGACTATTACTATTGGGTCAACAGCTGTTAGCTTTTCTGTTAGGGATTTGACTCCTTGTGGAGTTTGCACTGGGTTCTCCATCGTTCGGGGATGGGGACAATTTAAGTGCTATGGTGAGGGTGGGATGGGTTTGGGACTGTTCGCTGTTTTGCCAGTTTGGCCTTCTAAGTGTTGGTTTTGAGTGTGTGTGTGTGTGTGTGTGTGTGTGTGTTTTTTTCTTTTTTTTTCTCCCCTTTCCCTTCTCTCAGAGGCGTTGCTTCGTTTTCATTTTCTGCCTACCGTAAGCAATTAATAAATGGCTATTAATATTGGACACTCTGGCTCACATGTGAACTTTGTGAGCTGGAACATTAAAGGTATGGGGAGCCCTATAAAAAGATCTAGGGTATTTGCTCATCTGAAACGGCTTAATGCGGACATAGTGTTTCTACAAGAAACTCATATGCGCACCACAGACCAGGTTAGGCTTAAATGTCCATGGATTTCTGAGGTATTTCACTCTAATTTCAACTCTAAGGCCAGAGGGGTTGCCGTTTTAATTGGTAAGTCAATTCACTTTTCATCGTCAAAAGTAATAACAGATGAAAATGGCAGATACTTAATAATTTCAGGTACATTGTTACATGTCCCTGTATTATTAGTTAATATTTACGCCCCAAATTTTGATGACCCACACTTCATGAATAAGCTCTTTGAGCACCTCCCTTCATTACATAATACTCTCCTTATATTTGGAGGAGACATGAATTGCGTTGTTGATCCTAGGTTGGACCGCTCTACTTCCAAGACTATGACACCCTCACTAATGTCTAGTACACTTTCTGATTTCATGGCCAAGAATGGTTGTATTGATCCTTGGAGATTCTATAATTCTAATATAAAGGAATATTCTTTCTTTTCGCAGATGCATAAGTCCTTCTCTAGAATTGATTATTTTTTCATTGACGCCAAACTCATTTCCAAAGTGGCGATGGTTAAATATAATCCGATTGTGATTTCTGATCATGCTCCGCTTTCTTTGGATATTCAGCTTTCCCCCAACCCCGATATTCAACACCGTGGAGGTTTAATACTTTGCTTTTGTCAGACAGCGGGTTTAATACATTTATTGCAGCTTCGATTTATGACTTTATTGAAATAAATCAGAATGAGGTTCAATCTATTTCTTGTTCTCTGCTGTGGGAATCACTAAAAGCGTACTTACGGAGCCAAATAATTTCCTACTCCGCACATTTAAACAAAACGCGTACAGCCGAACTTCAAGAGCTATTGACTAAAATTGACGAAATAGATAGACAGTTGGTCATTGGCCCCTCTTCTGCCTTACTTAAAGAGCGTGTTGACTTACAGACTGAATTTGACCTCATTACAACTGCTGATGCAGAGCGCCTTCTTCTACGTTCACGCTCCGCATATTACGAACATGGCGATATGGCGAGCTGACTCTTGGCCCACCAACTGCGTCGCCAGGCAACCTTGTGCATGATCGCTCAAATAAAAGATTCATCTGGCATACTCCATACAGACCCTAATACCGTTTACTCACTATTTTGCTCATTCTATTCCTCTCTGTATACGGCTGAATTTCCATCCGGGACTTCTGAAATGAGTGCTTTTTTAAGCAGTCTCAATTTCCCTACCATTAACCCGGATGTTGCTAAAGACCTTGATTCACCATTAACCTTAGAGGAAATCAACATAGCCATAAATAGCATGCAAAACAATAAAGCTCCTGGCCCTGATGGATTCCCAGTAGTAATCTAAACTGTCCCATTTATTGCATTCTGTATATAAGGAATCTCTGCGCAGGATGGCTCTCTTCCTCCTACTTTACGACAAGCTTCTATAAATCTGCTTTTAAAGACAAACAAAGATCCGAATCTCTGCAGCTCTTATAGACCCCTCTCCTTGATAAATGTGGATGCTAAGATTCTTGCTAAGGCTTTGGCTAGTCGCTTGGAAAGAATTCTTCCTATCATAATTTCTGAAGAACAAACTGGCTTTATAAAGGGGCGTCAACTATTTTACAAGTCCGCACCCTTTTAAATATTATCTACACCAAACCCTCCTTTACAACCCCGGAAGTAGTGATCTCAGTCGATGCTGAAAAAGCGTTCGACAGGGTTGAATGGGACTAAATGCTTACTGTATTACAGAAATTTGGATTGGGTGATACATTTATTGCTTGGATACGCCTTCTGTACACATCCCCGCAAGCTAGTATCATCCAACAATGGTATACAATCAACTTATTTTACTTTATCCCGTGGCACTCGACAGGGTTGTTCATTATCTCCTTTAATTTTTGCATTAGCTATAGAGCCCTTGTCAATCTATCTGAGGTCCTCCCCCTCTTTCACTGGGATATCACGCTTTGGAATGGAATTTAAACTATCTCTTTATGCAGATGATTTATTACTGTATGTTTCCAGCCCAAGTCATTCTTTACCAGGAATTCTCTCCTTTCTCCACAGATTTGGTTCATTTTCAGGTTATAAAGTTAACATTTCTAAGAGTGAGTGGTATCCGGTTAATACGTTAGCATTACAACTAAATCATTCTGATATCCCCTTCAGACTGAGCCCCTCTGGCTTTAAGTACTTAGGAATTAATATAACCATAACTCTAACCTCACTTTTCAATGCTAACTTCTCCCCGATAATGGCTAAAATTAAAACCGACCTTCAGCGTTGGAGGTCTTTACCTCTATCGCTTATAGGAATAATTAACACGGTAAAAATGAATATTCTGCCTAAGTTCCTATTTTTATTCCAATGTCTCCCTCTATTCTTATCAAAACGTTTCTTTAGGACTATTGATCGGGAGATTTCTAGCTTTTTATGGTGTGGTAAGGCACCCAGAATAGGTAAGCCAACGCTTCAGAGATCTAAACTTAATGCTGGCCTTTCTCTCCCAAATTTTCAGTTGTATTACTGGGCATCACACATTCATAAAATCTTATTTTGGTCAAGACCAGCGCATTCTTCATGGTGTACGTTAGAGGTACATTCATGTAGCTCATCCTCTTCAATGGCTCTGCTTACCTCATCTATTCCCACCAGCCTCTCCGGCTTTACGGATAACCCAGTGGTTAGTTCAACTCTAAAAATCTGGTACCAGTTCAGGAAGAATTTTAAATTTGTTTCTACGTCTGCCTTAGCTCCGTTACTGAAAAATCACTCGTTCCAACCTGCATTATCTGACCTTACATTTGCTGTCTGGCATGACAAAGGTCTCAAAACCTTCAAAGATCTCTATAGGGATGGAGTTTTTCGTAGCTTTGCAGATCTATCGAGCAAATTTCAGCTTCCACCGTCCCATCTTTTTCACTATTTTCAAGTTAGACACTGCACAAAATCAATTGTTTTCTACTTTTCCCTCCTCACCCCCAAATCAACTATTGGATGATTTTCTCTCTTCTGACCCTCTTCAGAAATAAACTGTTATCTTACGATAGCTCACCTATCACTAAAGTCAAGGTCGCGTGGGAGGGCGAATTGGGGTTGACCCTACATGAAGCCTGGTGGGACGTTGCCCTTAACAAGATCCACACAAGCTCATTTTGTGCTCGTCTCTCTTTGATACAGTTCAAGGTAGTGCACAGGATTCATTTCTCCAAGACACGTCTGTCACAGATTTATCCCACTGTTATTGATAGATGTGATAAATGTTATGCCTCTCCCTCACATGTTCTATACCTGTCCATTATTACTCCCCTTTTGGTAGACGTATTTTGATAGCATCTCAAAAACACTGTCTATTACCATTAAACCCTCTCCCCATATTGCCATATTTGGGTATCCGGAGGATTATAACAGGTACAACTCAAACCAATTAGATCTATTGGCGTTCACTTCCCTATTAGCAAGACGGCGCCTTCTTTTCCATTGGAAATCCATAAAGCCTCCGTCCAGCACTCAGTGGCTCAGGGATGTAATGTCTTTTCTAAAATTGGAAAAGATCAGGTACTCTCTGGGTGCCAACTCTGATAAGTTTTACAGTAAGTGGCAGCCTTTCTTAACCTTCTTCAAATCTCTGCCATTTTTGTCTTCGGATTGAGGGAACCAACCCCTACTCTCCCCTTATTTTATGTATTAAAATTGTATTTAGTTTATTCATTTAATAATAATTTTTTTTAATCTATTTGTATATGTGTGTGAGTATGTATGTGTGTGTGTATGTATATATACATACAGTGAGGAAAATAAGTATTTGAACACCCTGCTATTTTGCAAGTTCTCCCACTTGGAAATCATGGAGGGGTCTGAAATTGTCATCATAGGTGCATGTCCACTGTGAGAGACATAATCTAAAAAAAAAATCCAGAAATCACAATGTATGATTTTTTAACTATTTATTTGTATGATACAGCTGCAAATAAGTATTTGAACACCTGTCTATCAGCTAGAATTCTGACCCTCAAAGACCTGTTAGTCTGCCTTTAAAATGTCCACCTCCACTCCATTTATTATCCTAAATTACATGCACCTGTTTGAGGTCGTTAGCTGCATAAAGACACCTGTCCACCCCATACAATCAGTAAGAATCCAACTACTAACATGGCCAAGACCAAAGAGCTGTCCAAAGACACTAGAGACAAAATTGTACACCTCCACAAGGCTGGAAAGGGCTACGGGGAAATTTCCAAGCAGCTTGGTGAAAAAAGGTCCACTGTTGGAGCAATCATTAGAAAATGGAAGAAGCTAAACATGACTGTCAATCTCCCTCGGACTGGGGCTCCATGCAAGATCTCACCTCGTGGGGTCTCAATGATCCTAAGAAAGGTGAGAAATCAGCCCAGAACTACACGGTAGGAGCTGGTCAATGACCTGAAAAGAGCTGGGACCACCGTTTCCAAGGTTACTGTTGGTAATACACTAAGACGTCATGGTTTGAAATCATGCATGGCACGGAAGGTTCCCCTGCTTAAACCAGCACATGTCAAGGCCCGTCTTAAGTTTGCCAATGACCATTTGGATGATCCAGAGGAGTCATGGGAGAAAGTCATGTGGTCAGATGAGACCAAAATAGAACTTTTTGGTCATAATTCCACTAACCGTGTTTGGAGGAAGAAGAATGATGAGTACCATCCCAAGAACACCATCCCTACTGTGAAGCATGGGGGTGGTAGCATCATGCTTTGGGGGTGTTTTTCTGCACATGGGACAGGGCGACTGCACTGTATTAAGGAGAGGATGTATTGCGAGATTTTGGGGAACAACCTCCTTCCCTCAGT
Source organism: Xyrauchen texanus (assembly GCF_025860055.1). Lineage (NCBI taxonomy): Eukaryota > Metazoa > Chordata > Actinopteri > Cypriniformes > Catostomidae > Xyrauchen > Xyrauchen texanus. Next base: position 8,650,429 of record NC_068291.1, on the reverse strand, counting down.
TAAAGCATTGAAGATGGGTCGAGGCTGGGTCTTCCAACATGACAATGACCCGAAGCACACAGCCAGGATAACCAAGGAGTGGCTCTGTAAGAAGCATATCAAGGTTCTGGCATGGCCTAGCCAGTCTCCAGACCTAAATCCAATAGAGAATCTTTGGAGGGAGCTCAAACTTCATGTTTCTCAGCGACAGCCCAGAAACCTGACTGATCTAGAGAAGATCTGTGTGGAGGAGTGGGCCAAAATCCCTCCTGCAGTGTGTGCAAACCTGGTGAAAAACTACAGGAAACGTTTAATTGCAAACAAAGGCTACTGTACCAAATATTAACATTGATTTTCTCAGGTGTTCAAATACTTATTTGCAGCTGTATCATACAAATAAATAGTTAAAAAATCATACATTGTGATTTCTGGATTTTGTTTTTAGATTATGTCTCTCACAGTGGACATGCACCTACGATGACAATTTCAGACCCCTCCATGATTTCCAAGTGGGAGAACTTGCAAAATAGCAGGGTGTTCAAATACTTATTTTCCTCACTGTACATGTGTATGTGTATGTGTGTGTATGTATGTATGTATGTATATATATATATATATATGTGTGTTTATTCCACTGGCGACCTGTCCAGGGTGTCCCCCGCCTTTCGCCCAATGTTAGCTGGGATAGGCTCCAGCCCCCCGCGACCCTGTACACAGGATAAGCGGTTGACGATGGATGGATGGATGGATGGATGTGTTTATTCCTTTTTTATTATTATAGATATTATATTTTTTATTATTTTTATTTTTTATTTTTTTGTTAGCTATTGATATTTATTTTATTGTTTTACTGAGTATGTATGAATGTGTGTTCTAATCTGTACACAAAATAAGTATGGCTCCCATTTTGTTGATTCTTTAAGATATACGAAATAAGATCTGTAACATTGTGCCATTGCTTTCAATAAAGATATTGAAAAAAAAAAAATAAAAAAAAAATGTGGTCCACAATGGTGTGGATAGTAAGCAGTTGCAGTGGTAGAGTTGCTAGATTTAGTTTAAGCACAGACCAAGCATGAAGCCAACTGGGCAAAATTCTCCACCACTGTCTGCCACCAAGATCACTGCCGGACTCATCCAGGGCCAACATAAGAGCCAGCAACTCCCTATTGTTGATGTTAAAGTTCCTCTAAGCAGGGGACAGGTAGTAAGAGAACAACGCAGATGGGGTGTAACTTATCATCCTTGGGGGATCGCTGGGATTGTGCTACCCCAACACCAGCTCAGAAGCATCCACCTCCACAATGAAATGCTTCTCAGGGTCCAGTGTGACAAGGACTAGAGCAAATCTGAAGCACGCCTTCAGTTAGTTGAAGGTGGTCTGATCTCAGAGGACCACTGATAGGGAGTCCTTGCAGAGGTGAGTGCTGTGAGTTGCACAGCTTAAACCAATGGGCATGACAAAAAGGACTCCAAGATAACACTGTGTTCTATGCCCAGCTCAGTTGAGGATTCAAAGGGACAACCAGGGATGACCAACATCCACAGGAGAATAGGGAAAGTCAAACAAGTGAAACAAAACCTCCTCCTTGTGGTTAACTGAGATGCGTACTCTTCCTGGGAAAGTGACCAAGGAGATCTCCGTGATGACCTGCCGGTTAAGGGTGCTGGCAGTCAAACGTAGCAACGTAGAAAGGTTGAAGATAAGGCTGTCACGTTCTAATAATTGATGGCCACCAGCTGTGTGAATCCACTGAAAAATCTTCCACTGAACGCTCCCCCTTATGCATGGCAGGTAGCTGACATGACACTTCCCGGCAGTGCATGGATCAAAGACTTTTATTATCTCCCGCTTGCAGTCTGCAAATGAAACGCAGCATGGGGCACTGGCTTCCCACATGGCGGCTCCACACTCATGGGAACATTCTGTGAGTAAAGTCAGAACATATGCCACCTTGGCGCTCTCCTGAGCACAAGTTGTGGGCTGTAGAAAGAAGACAACAAACCATTTCATGAGAAAGGAATGGCATGTGGAAGCCATAGCAGAGCCACCGGCGGTGATGGCAGCAGAGCTGTTTCTTGATCACTCTGGTTGACTGCAATTTTTATCAGGGATTCAACCGCTGAGTCCATCCTGGCCCGAATGTAATCTGAAAGAACTCAAATGCAGGTAAATCTGAAAACAGTTCTTTATTTAAATGCTTCTTAAAAACAGGATAGCTGGATTGAGTAGAGAGATGTACTGAAACTGGGAATAACCAGAGTTGGGCACAACAGTCCAGGGACTCCAAAAGGACCGAGCAAAGAGGCCCCAGGACATACCAGCAAACAAACCCAGATGGAGCAAACACAGAGCAGAATCAGGTGAAGAAGGCTGAGGTCATAACCAGTTAGACAGGCAGAAATAGGCAAACAAGGCCAGGAGAGCAGAGAAGAGAGAGGTGGATGAGGCTGAGGCGGGCAGAGAACTGACACACAACAACTAGGCAAAGAAACAAAACAAACAGAGAACAAGACCGACTAGAGAATAAAGAGGATGGACTGAACAAGGCTACAGCACAAGACAATCTGGCACAAAACATCAGACAAAGGGAGAATAAATAGGGAGAAAACAAATCAAGAAGTAAGAGGAAGAGGTGTGGAGATAACAAGCGGCCATTATGATTAGGGCATCCAGTCAGCAAGAGGATAGAATAATAGAGTATCGAAACAAAACACACACACACAAGGAAACAGAAAACACAAAGACAAAAGAGGAGGAGGAGGAACATTCCAGATTGGACCAGAGTACTGACAGAATCATGCAGTCTCATCTGGCCAATAATATTGGCAGCATAAATATGTACAGGCGTATGCACAAGTTTAGGCACCCCTAACAATTTCCAAGATTTTCATTTATAAATAATTGGGTGTTTGGACCAGCAATTTCTTTTTGATCTATCAAATAACTGAAGGACACAGTAATATTTCAGTAGTGAAATGAGGTTTATATGCATCAAAACAAAATTAGACAGGTGCATAAATTTGGGCACCCAAATTAGCAGAAATAACAGCCTCTAGATGCTTCATATAGCCTGTAATGAGTGTCTGGATTCTGGATGAAGGTATTTTGGACCATTCCTCCTTGCAAAACATCTCCAGTTCAGTTTGATGGTTGCCGAGCATGGACAGCCCGCTTCAAATCACCCCACAGGTTTTCAATGATATTCAGGTCTGGGGAATGGGATGGCCATTCCAGAACATTGTACTTGTTTATCTTCATAAATGCCAGAGTAGATTTTGAGCAGTTTTTTGGGTCGTTCTCTTGTTGAAATATCCAGCCCCAGTGTAACTTCAACTTTGTAACTGATTCCTCTACATTATACTCAAGTATCTGCTGATATTGAGTGGAATCTATGCAACCCTCAACTTTAACAAGATTCCCAGTACAGGCACTGGCCACACAGCCCCACAGCATGATGGAACCTCCACCTAATTTTACTGTGGGTAGCAAGTGTTTGTCTTGGAACGCTGTGTTCTTTTGCCGCCATGCATAACGCCCCTTGTTATAACCAAATAACTCCATCTTTGTTTCATCAGTCCACAACACCTTCTTCCAAAATGAAGCTGGCTTGTCCAAATGTGCGTTTGCATACATCAAGCAACTCTGTTTGTGGCGTGTGTGCAGAAAAGTCTTCTTCCGCATCACTCCCATACAGCTTCTCCTTGTGCAAAGTGCGCTGAATTGTTGAACAATGAACAGTGACACCATCTGCAGCAAGATGATGTTGTAGGTTTTTTTGGAGGTGGTCTGTGGGCTGTTTTTAACCGTTCTCACCATCCTTTGCCTTTACCTCTCCGATATTTTACTTGGCCTGCCACTTCTGGCCTTAACAAGAACTGTGCCTGTGGTCTTCCATTTCCTCACTATGTTCCTCACAGTGGACACTGACAGCTTAAATCTCTGCAATAGCTTTTTGTAGCCTTCCCCTAAACCATAATGTTGAACAGTCTTTGTTTTCAGGTCATTTGAGAGTTGTTTTGAGGCCCCATGTTGCCACTCTTCAGAGGAGAGTGAAAGAGAACAACAACTTGCAATTGACCACCTTAAATACCTTTTCTCATGATTGGATGCACCTGTCGATGAAGTTCAAGGCTTAATGAGCACACCAAACCAATTTTGTGTTCCAATTAATCAGTGCTAGGTAGTTACAGGTATTCAAATCAACAAAATGACAAGGGTGCCCAAATTTATGCACCTGTCTAATTTTGTTTTGACGCATATTGCACATTTTCTGTTAATCCAATGAACCTCATTTCACTACCGTGAAATTACTGTGTCCTTCTGTTATTTGATAGATCAAAATGAAAGTGCTGATCCAAACACCCAATTGTTTATAAATGAAAATCATGGAAATTGTCAGAGGTGCCTAAATGTTTGCATACGCCTGTATTTTGCATGTGATAGGTACATCCCTCTGAGAAACATAAACTAGATAAGCACAAATAACAAAGAGGCAAAAATGTACTAGACGGGGGAGATAATTAAATAATTTGCAGCAAATTAGGCATACTGTATGCAATTAACACTAAGCTGTGTGTGGTATTGAAACAAATGCATAAATTGTTGAAAGTTACAGTTTAATTAGTATCACTATGAATCTTAAAAGGCCACATATTGGCAAACACATTTTGTGACTACCATATTACCACATTGAGTGCACAGGCAGAAAATATTTTCAAAACCTTATTAAGATATTTTTGAAGCCTTATTTTAATGTATCTATGGCATTTTGCGATTTTCAGGTGGTGAAAAAGAGCAACAAGCATGAAATAAAACAAAAAGACCAACCACAGCTATTGAAAAATGTGGCTTGAAAATCTACCAACTACTCTTCTATAAAATTAGCTAAACTAGGCTGGAAGCTATAATTTCGAGAAAGTACAGCAGCAAGTTACATGCTACATGGAAAAGTAGTTTTCAATATTTAAAGGAATAGTTCACCCAAAAATGCTCACTTTTACTCACCTTTAAGCAGTCTCAAACTTAAATAACATTCTTTCTTCTGCGGAACACAAAGTTATTTAGATGGGGATATGACGTTTTTGTTCAATGCTAATGGGGGTCCAACACTTTCAACCTCCAAAAAGTACATAAAGTCAGTATAGAGGTAATCAATACAATTGGATCTGAGTGAGAAACAAACCAAAATGTAACTCCTTTTTCACTCTATATCTTGACATAAGCAGGCTCCTTGGCAAGATCATGATTTGTAGTTCGATTACACTTCCTCGCGCTTGACAAATGCACAGAGTGCATGTATTGTACATGCAAAAATAATTTTGGTCTGTATCTCACTAAAAGCCAATCGTATCCCTTCAGAAACATAGTTTCTGTCAGTGATGTCAAATGCCTTTTGCTCTGATGTGCCTTGTAACCAATTTCGAAATGCCAAACTGTATATTTATCTTTTTGAATGTGATAAATATAATGCTTTGTAAAGTGGGTTAAGGGAAAGGAGGAGACAAGAACCGGCTTGACAATATAAATAATAGTTTAAATAATAAACTGAATGAAAAACACCCAAACATAAACTCACAGATCAGCTGCCTGTCACCGGTCCTCTGATGCAACATCGCATGGTCCTCGATCACTCCTCCACCCTCTCAGGTGGACGGAAGCCGCTCATCCCCCGGCGGACAGAAAGCCCCTCCTTCCTGGCGACTCGTGGGGACAATCATCCGCCCCTGACAGCGGCCCTACAGCTCAGCCACAACATTAAAACCACCTACATAATATTGCACAGAGCGGTTATCTTAGTTACTGTAGACTTTGTTAGTTCAAACCAGTCTGGCCATTCTCTGTTGACCTCTCTCATTAACAAGAAGTTTCCACCTCCGGAATGCCCCTCACTGGATGTTTTTTGCACCTGTGGTGAGCAGGACTTAGCCGAGCGGTGTCTGGGCAGAGCCTGCCTTAGTGTGAAAGTTGAGTGATAAGGAGGACATGGATAGCGAGTTGCTCCACTCACAGGTAATGATATTTTATTGAACACACTTCAGTGCTCAAAGCTTCACAATAACAGCTCTTCAGGTTTTACAAATATAGCACACTCTCTCTCCTTCTGCTGGTGGCGTGGATGGTTTTATCCGCTCTCCCCGTGCTCACTGGAATTAGAGACAGGTGTTAGTCATAATTTAGCAAAGGTGTAAGTTCCTTACCGCTTTCTCTCTCTCTGGACGTGCACTTGACAACAACCCCGCTGCCACATACCCCCACCGCCTGACTCAGGCCGGGGACCATCTTCTGCTGGTGGCATGGGTGGTTTTATCCGCTCTCCCCGTGTTCACTGGAATTAGAGACAGGTGTTAGTCATAATTTAGCCCTTACCGCTTTCTCTCTCTCCGGATGGGCACTTGACCACGCCTCTGCTGCCACAATGAGTTTTGCGATGGGGGTATGTGGTGAGCAAGGCTGAACTGAGCGCCATCTGGGCAGAGTGGGGCAGAGCGCCTGGAACGCGAGGGGAAGCAGGACTATTTAAGGAGAAGAGAATGCGGTAGATGGGAGAGAGTTGTCCAAAGAGTTATCATCCAAAAATCCTCCACGTACAGCAATGACAGCTTTGCAGATCCTTTGCATTTTAGTTTTAAGTTTTTCCAGATACTCAGGTGACATTTTACCACATGCTTCCTGTATCACTTGCCATAGATGTGGCTGACTTTTAGGGCACTTCTCACGCACCTTACAGTCTATCTGATCCCGCTAAAGCTCAAAGGGGTTAAGATCCATGTTAGATCATTTTTATCATCCAATGTATTTAATTTATTTGTTGATCTGCAATACCCGTCTCGATACGGCTCAGCTGAGGGAAGAAAGAGATGACACAGACTCAATGGTATCAAAATCTCTCTTCGACGTTTATTGTTTCAGCATTCTGCTATATGGTCCAGAAAACCACATTCCACTGGACCCCCACCAATGAAATAGTTCTTTACCTTATATGGGGGTGACATACATGTTTGAAGCTATGTGTGTAACATGAGATTTGAGAGGAAAAACACATTCCTTAGAACATCTTTAGAACAGGAAACAGTTGTAGCTACCCCCAACAAAAGAAGTTTAAAAGAGGCCTTCATTATTCCACATTACATCACCAGAGAAGTTGTTGAGAAGCATTAATTATTCCACAATCCATAACACTCTTTTCCAATTATCTGTTGTCCAATGTCTGAGTTTCTTTTCCCACTCTAACCATTTCTTTTTGTGTTTCAGTTTCAAAACTGGCTTTTTCTTTGCAATTCTTCCCATAAGGCCTGTACCCCTGAGTCTTCTCTTTACTGATGTACATGAAACATCAATGAAGTGTAGAATTCAATGAAGCTGTCAGCTGAGGACCTTTGAGGCATCTATTTCTCAAACTAGAGACTCAGATGTACTTAGCCTCTTGTTTAGTTGTACATCTGGCCTTCCACATCTCTTTCTGTCCTTGTTAGAGACAGTTTTCCTTTGTCTTTAAAGACTGTAGTGTACACCTTTGTATGAAATATATTTTTTTGCCAATTTCAAGCATTGTTTAGCCTTCATTCCTCAAAACAATGATTGACTGACGTGTTTCTAGAGAAAGCTGTTTCTTTTTTTGCCAGTCTATTGCATACTGTGGCAACTCAAAAACAAACACAAACACAATGTTAAGCTTCATTTAACGAACCAAATAGCTTTCAACTATGTGTTTGATACAATGGCAAGTGATTTTCTAGTACCAAATTAGCAATTTAGCATGATTACTCAAGGATAAGTTGTTGGAGTGATGGCTGCTGAAAATGGGCCTGTCTAGAAGTTATAAAAAATTACTATTTTCAAATAGTGATGGTGCTGTTTTTTTACATCAGTAATGTCCTGACTATATTTGTGATCAGCTGAATGCCACTTTGGAGAATTAAAGAACAAATTTTCTTCTGAAACAGAAAACTCTGTACGTTATTCAGTGTATATGTATATGTTAATATTATGTATGAATATTTGAGAATAATAAGGAGATCAGGCTGAATATATATATATATATATATATATATATATATATATATATATATATATATATATATATACACACTCACCTAAAGGATTATTAGGAACACCATACTAATACTGTGTTTGACCCCCTTTCGCCTTCAGAACTGCCTTAATTCTACGTGGCATTGATTCAACAAGGTGCTGAAAGCATTCTTTAGAAATGTTGGCCCATATTGATAGGATAGCATCTGCACAGTGGTAACAAGGCATGATTGATCCATGTTCTCATTCTGTTTACACCAAATTCTGACTCTACCATCTGAATGTCTCAACAGAAATCGAGACTCATCAGACCAGGCAACATTTTTCCAGTCTTCAACTGTCCAATTTTGGTGAGCTCTTGCAAATTGTAGCCTCTTTTTCCTATTTGTAGTGGAGATGAGTGGTACCCGGTGGGGTCTTCTGCTGTTGTAGCCCATCCGCCTCAAGGTTGTGCGTGTTGTGGCTTCACAAATGCTTTGCTGCATACCTCGGTTGTAACGAGTGGTTATTTCAGGCAAAGTTGCTCTTCGATCAGCTTGAATCAGTCGGCCCATTCTCCTCTGACCTCTAGCATCAACAAGGCATTTTCAGCCCACAGGACTGCCGCATACTGGATGTTTTTCCCTTTTCACACCATTCTTTGTAAACCCTAGAAATGGTTGTGCGTGAAAATCCCAGTAACTGAGCAGATTGTGAAATACTCAGACCGGCCCGTCTGGCACCAACAACCATGCCACGCACAAAATTGCTTAAATCACCTTTCTTTCCCATTCTGACATTCAGTTTGGAGTTCAGGAGATTGTCTTGACCAGGACCACACCCCTAAATGCATTGAAGCAACTGCCATGTGATTGGTTGATTAGATAATTGCATTAATGAGAAATTGAACAGGTGTTCCTAATAATCCTTTAGGTGAGTGTATATATATAATGCTAGCTAAACTATTAATTATTCTACAGAAAAAATAACTAAGCTGAAACCTTTAGAGTAATTAGCTACAAACTACATGGCAAAAAAAACCTTGATACATTTAAGCAAATATTATTTGAAATATTAATACTAACATGCAATATACATTAATATGTTAACATATATTCAAAAACATGTCCAAAAGAAGTTCATCAGAAAAATATGTTTTCTGTTGATATGCAAGGTACATACTGTCAAAGACAAGGCATTTCTAAAAGATTCATTCACTTGATAGACTACCAGTTTAAGTGTATTTGAACTTGAATTACCATACTGTGTTGGCAAGACACAGTGATAGTATTAGATAGTAATAATATGGTTCTTTGATAACATGGTACCATATTTATGTACCATGTTTTTTGCAAGGTACTTCAAAGAATAACATGGTAATACCATGGTACTTTAAGTGCTTTTGTGCACTGGTGTTTTGATAGAGTTTGGTTTGGTTAGGAAATGTCTTTCAGTACAGAGACATTCACAAACTGCACATTATATATAGCTGGAAAATTGATGCATTTGCGGGGTTGGTTTCAGCTGGTTGTAGGAAAATATCCACTTCACCCAGCATTCACTTTGTTCTCTGAATTCCCTTTCGATTCAGTTTACTCGACATTGTTGTAAGCACAATGGGTTGTGTCCTTCACATGACCTTGTTGAAACCCTTATAAAATCATGCCAATCCACTGATTGGCAATGGTGTATTAGCCCCACCCCTTTAGACAGGCAGATGGCCTATATAAGTGAGCGCTCAGTCATCATTTCTTCAGAATTTTCTTCAAGACTGCAAACTTCGTCTTGCAACCCTTTCTGCTTCACCGACAATATACACTTGTCACCTGTGCTCAGTATCTGCACCTTGACGCTTCCCATCCCTTCTGTGTTCCTGTGAAAAGTTCTCCACATCGCCGTCAAAGACACTCTTGGTGAATGGGTTCTTCGCTTCAGACGCTCATTGTTGATCAACACGGTGCTTCAGCGAATCTCCTACCTGCTTCATAACATTGATTATCTTGTTACAAAGGCACCTAACAAGTGGATTGGGCAGCAAGTGAATAGTCAGTTCTTGAATTTCATGTGTTGGAAGCAGGACAAATGGGCAAGCCTTAAGGATCTGAGCGACTTTAGGGCCAAATTGTGATGGCATGTCTTGTAGGGTGTTCCCGGTAAGTAGTGTTTAGTACCTACCAAAGGTCGTCCAAGGTAGGACAACCAGTTGTTGGGGCTTCATTCAGGAGCGGGTTTGGTTCTTTAATGGATAAATTCAGTGTGCCGGTCTCACCCACAATGGCAGAAATGCACTAACAGCTAACGTGGTTGGATGACAACACTGCAAATCTCATTTGTGGCACAGTAAGTTACAATAATATCTTGAGTATTATAAGCAGCAATGAGCATACTCGGTGGTCCGTAAACTGTAAAAGCAATTACCTTGATACACAAGAATAACACACTATAATAATCTATCTCTGCCCAGACGTAAACCTCTTGAGTCGGGTGAGGACATGGGTAGAATGTGTGTTCATCCATCGTTTGACTATGACTCGGTTCCTTGTAGCTCAGGAGAATGTTTCATCACCCTGTCAGCGGGTGGTACGGCAGCTGATTCCGGGCGGGTTCACGGAGATAACAGCGAAGTCATTTGAAGAAGGAAGATAAATCTTCTTTCCACACTTCAGCAGGCAAAAGGGTGAGACATGGATTGCTTGGCATTCTCCTTCAGATCCGTTAGCGTGCTCGATGGAACACGGAGAATCTCGGCTCATCCAGTGAGATTGTATTGCCAAAGTTCAGGTACGTCAGTTACTACCATGGGCAACAAGGCTACATCTGGGAGAGGCAGGGCTGCAACCAACACATTCTCACCCCAACTCGTCACATACGGACGCTTGGGCAGATTCGTCGCTTATTGACGCGCCGGGTATACCTTTGGCGTCATTTTTCAACGCGCAGGGTAGTCCGATAGACTTCTATGTATCTCTGAACCGGAGCGTGTAGCGTTGAAATTTCACGTCTTGGGTAAGCTCACGCCGCGAATGGGTCGAGAGTCGAGACTGCAATAAATAAAAATAAAAAGGAATAGGCTACAATGGCCCTCCAACTGTTTTTTTATGTTTAAAAACCCGGACGCATTGTAAAATGACGCCATTCTATATATCTCTGAACCGGAGCGTGTAGCGTTGAAATTTCACGTCTTGGGTAAGCTCACGCCGCGAATGGGTCGAGAGTCGAGACTGCAATAAATAAAAATAAACAGGAATAGGCTACAATGGCCCTCCAACTGTTTTTTTTATGTTTAAAGACCCGGACGCATTGTAAAATGACGCCATTCTATATATCTCTGAACCGGAGCGTGTAGCGTTGAAATTTCACGTCTTGGGTAAGCTCACGCCGCGAATGGGTCGAGAGTCGAGACTGCAATAAATCAAAATAAAAAGGAATAAGCTACAATGGCCCTCCAACTGTTTTTTTTATGTTTCAAAACCGGACGCGTCGTAAAGTGACGCCAAAGGTACACCCAGCGCGTCAATAAGTGACGCCAAGGGGTCCTGCCCGAGCGTCCGTATGTGACGAGTTGGGGTGTGAGAATGTATTGCTGCAACTAGACGCTGTGCATACTGTCACTGGAAGCAAGCTTAGGAGGAAACTTTGTGTTTTATGCTCTCGGAAGACATCATGGCTGAGGGATCCTTCTGAATTTTACTCCTAGGTATAAAGTGAGCATGGCTTGATGGGATCTGTAGTCTGTTTGGACACCCTTTGTTTGAATTTGGTGGCTGATTCTGTGTTATTAGGCTTTGAGTGTTCCTACATGCCTCAGTCAGGCTTTATGACTGTAGGTAGGCCTGTCTTTGTTTCCTATCTGAGCACATGAGGCCAACACAGTGAACCGGCGACACTTTAGGGCGTAAAGATGCCTGGTAGAAGGGGCTCTGGCTTGGTTGATTGTGTCTATGACGGTCGATGGTAGACCGGCTAGACCTTCCACATCCTGTCAAGGGCCAGACGTGGAGGTTCCAGAGGTCTGGGTGCGGGTGCGGGTGGCAGAGCGTGCGGGTGCCAGAGCGTGCCCCGTCCCTGAGAAAGAAGGTCCTTACTCAGGGGAATTCGCCAGGGAGGGGCTGTCGCGAGAAGCATGAGATCCGAGAACCAAGTCTGAGTGGACCACCAAGGTTACTTGCTCCTCGTCCTCCCTGACCTTGCACAGCACCTGTGCAAGAGGGCTCACTGGGGAAATGCATATTTGTGCAGCCCTGTGGGCCAGCTGTGTGCCAATGCGTCTGCCCCGAGGGGAGCCTCTGTTCGGGCATACCAGAGCGGGCAGTGGGAGGTTTCTTGGGAGGCAAACAGGTCTACCTGGGCCTTGCCGAACCGTTCCCAGATCAGCTGGACCAACTGGGGGTGGAGCCTCCACTCCCTACTGGGCAAGCATGGTTGTGACAGCGCGTCTGCTATCACATTGAGGTTGCCGGGGATGTGAGTGGCACGCAGCGACTTGAGCTCCAAAGGAGGAGACGACGGGCGAGTTGTGACATGTGGTGATTTATGTAGGCCACCACTGAGGTGCTTTCTGACCTGACTAGGGCATGTTTGTCTCGAATTAATGGGAGAAACTTCCTCAGGGCAAAGAAAACAGCCAGCAGCTCTAGGCAGTTGATGTGCCAGCGCAGCGCAGCCCCGTTCCAACGGCCCCAACCCGATTTGGAGGCGTCGGTCGTGACCAGGTCGTGACCAGGACGTGTCGGGACACCTGCTGCAAGGGTACTGCTGCCCGTAGAAAGCAGAGGTCTGTCCAGGGTTTGAAGGTTTTGAAGGTTCATAGGATGCCATATGCCCCAGGAGCCTCTGGAAACGTTAAAGGGACCACGGTGCCTGGCTTGAAGGAAGCGAGGCATTTCAGCACCGACTGTGCATGCTCATTGGCGAGATGTGCTGACATTGAGACTGAGTCTAACTCCATGCTGAGAAAAGAGATGCTCTGAACCAGGGCGAGCTTGCTCTTTTCCCAGTTGACCTGAAGCCCCAAACGGCTGAGGTGCCTGAGCACCTGATCTCTGTGCGCGCATAGTAACTCTCGCAAGGGGGCCTGGATGAGCCAATCGTCGAGGTAATTGAGTATGCGTATGCCGGCTTCTCGAAGCGGGGCAAGGGCTGTCTCTGCAACTTTCGTCAAGACGTGAGGGGACAGAGACAGGCCGAAGGGGAGGACTTTGTACTGAAACGCCTGACCGTCCAACGCGAACCGTAGAAAGGGTCTGTGTCATGGCAGGATCGAGACGTGAAAGTATGTGTCCTTCAGGTCTACCGCTGCGAACCAATCTAGATGCCGGACGCCAGACAGAGTTTGTTTCTGGGTGAGCATTTTGAACGGGAGTTTGGACAGGGCCCGGTTGAAAACTTGCAGGTCCAAGATCGGTCGTAAGCTGCCGCCTTTCTTGGGTACAACGCAGTAAGGGCTGTAGAAACCCTTCTTTGTTTCGGTTGGAGGACAGGCTCTATTGCGTCTTTGCTTTGTTAGTAAAAGAGAGGCGATTTCCTTGCGCAGGGACTTGGTATGTTCGCCGTATACTGCGGAAAAATGGATGCCCACGAAGGGGGGCGGAGGCCTGGCAAATTGAATTGCGTAACCGAGTCAAATGGTCCGGTGCAGCCAGCATGACGGGTTGGGCAGTGAAAGCCACGCATCTAAACTCCGTGCTAGGGGCACCAAGGGGACGAGTATTTTGGACGTACCCTGCAGGGCTTCGCAGCGGGGTGGAACAGGTAATAATGCTGAGAACAGACTCAAAGCACTTAACTTGCTCTGCGCACTCGGCAGGGGGCGGGTTCATGACTGAGGAGGAGGTCTGATGTTGGCGTCCTCTGGACTCATCTGAACCGGCCGGCCGGGGAACAGTCGTGGGGCTGAGGGCGGGGGTCCCGCTTTGAGGAAGCCGGGACTGTTGAGATCTGGAAGAAAAGTGCCGTGAGAACGGCATTTGCGGGCCAGGTGACCCAGAGACAAAAATGGAAATAGCTCTATTATTGAGAATGTAATGAACAGCGGTCTTACCAGCTCCGGAGCTACCGTCTCGGTCTCTGGGTCGGTCATCTCAGGAGCACCTGGGAGCCTTCTGGGTCCTCGAGGGGGTCCAGCTCTCAGCCCCGACGCTGGGGCTGAGAGCTGGGCCCACTCTCTTTTGTTAGTTGAGGGCGGAGCACCACTTTCTTTCTTTCTTGAAAGCCGCAGGAGGACGCCCTAGGCGAGCAGACAGGGCATGGCCCCTGGTGGCAGGTTTGTGGCAGGGCAAGATGTGTGAAATAGCCTCCGTCTGTTTCTTCACCACTGAGGACTGCTGGGCGGAGTCGTCAAGTGGTGTCGCTGAATGGACGAAGCTTGGAGACGGGAGCGTTTTGAGAAAGCGTGCTTTGTCTTCTTCCTGTACTGCGACCTGTTCCTGTCCATGTGTTGCATTTCTGGTCGACGGGGGTGGCCATCGCCTGTTCGAGTGCAGTTCCTGCGGCACATCAAGAACAGGACTACCCAAGTGCAGATTTTGAAGTGCCTTGGCCCGGTGGACTTGCAGAAGGGGGGCCATGGCGTGCAGGGGGGAGCGGTCTGGGACCGTTCTACCACTGAGGGTAGCGAGAGCGGAGGAGCGAGGAAGCTGGGCTTGCTCAGCTCGTCATGCATGTCCGGGAAGGAACCGGGGGGGGGGCGTCTGTGAGAGGCGCACATGCCCGTGGAACCAATTAAGCACGGGGAAGCATAGCGGACCTCCGGCATTGTCCCCAGATCGTCTTCATTGCCCGCAGCGCCTGCCTCAATCCCGTAGGAAGGAGGCGAGGCGCAGGGGGCGGCTGAAGTGGCTTTCTCTCACTACAAGAAAAAGCCGCGACCGCAATGCAGTCATGGCTATGTTCTCGTACTGAAAACATAGACCATTCATAAAAACGCTGCCTGCGTGTGATCGCAACCCAGGTACGCGAGGCAGTTTTTATGACCATCAGAGGTGGGGAGAAATCAACCGCATCCAGAAACTACACAGGGGTGGAAAAAACGTCTTTAAAAAGATGCGTCCTGAGAAGGACGTTCAACGCCGCTGTGTTTTGCTCATTTTAGAGCGAAATTACTCTTTTAGAATAAAAGATTAATTTAATCTGGCGTCTACCACGTGGGACTATTCATAAACACTTTAATATGATTTATAAGTCATCGGCCTGTGACTCCTTATGAATATCTCTATTTAGTGTTATAACTTAGGGAGTGTAATGTCACATAGTGTGGCGTGATGGGATATCATTCCCCATAGTGCTTACAGCAAAATCGAGTGCACTGAATCGAAGGGGAATGTCTCTTTTTATATAGGTAAAATACTAAAAGGACACTTTAGATCATCTCAAGTTACACGTGCAACCTCGATTCCCTGAGATAAAGGGAATGAGACATTGTAAAAGCTGGCCCCACTACTACCTCAGAGTTTCATAAATATGAGTGACTCATTCTTGTCCCTCAGTCAGGAAATTCTGAAGAAATGGTGACTTGAGCTCCCACTTATATAGGCTGACTGCACGACTAAAGGGGTGGGGCTCAGACACTATTGCCAATCAGAGGATTGACGTGATTGTATAAGGTTTTCAACAAGGTTGTGTGAAGGACACTCCCAATTGTGCTTACAGCAATGTCTCGTTCCCTTCATCTCAGGGAACCGAGGTTACATGTGTTTCCTGAAACAATTCAGGAAATTGGTCGTGAGCACTCTGAATGATTCTGACTGTTCTGATGTCCCATTTGATCTACTGATTGAAAATAACTGACTCAAAAGAATGATAGTTCTGATTTTAAACAGCTAACAGAAAATACCAGATGCACAACTTAATTGCTGAAATATTTTTAGGGAAGAAATATTTTATTAAAACAATATTACACTACCCCGCTAATGAATCGATAAAACAAATTTGCTATTGAAAACCTAAATAATTACAAAAATGAGCCTTCCAACTCACTACTAAACATTGAGATAAACTAGCTTTACAATTTGAAATAACACTCACTTTCATTGCAAGAATAGTATTCAAAATATCTCCCATCAATATCCTTTTTAGCTTTTTCTTCAGGCTTATATTTGCAAATATGTTCCCTTTCTTTATCTTCAGTCCTCCTTCATTGGAGGAAACCCGTTGCTGCTAATAAACTGGTCAGAGAGGTTTGATTTTAACACACACCAGTATCTGGCTTCAAGATACGGAATATCCATATGTTCACACAAGAGGTGCCATTAATGAGACTGCAAAAAGTGCTGCTGTCTTCACAGTCCTGCTGCCTCACTATCATCAAGGTCTGACCCCCTGAACGTTCAGGTAATCAGAGGAGCTGGGTGTTGAAAACAAAATCAAAAAGGTCATTACAAGGTTTCATTATGGTTTTGAGGAATTCCCAGTGCTTCCCTGGATTGAGGGTATTGTGGTATGGGATTGTCTGATGGATCCCTCTCTCACAAGCTGAAGCAGAGACAACAACTTCCTGCTCACCCCTTGACCCCTGCATGGATTACACACCCGGCCTTTCACAAATGCCACAGCTTTCAATCAGTATATAATTACCAGCCAATTAATTGCCCATTTTAAGTGCAGATCAGCTTCCCGTTAAGTAGTAATCGATGAGCTGCCTTAACATGCATGTCAGCTTGGAAAGGGCAATTTCAAAGTAAATTATAAGTGCATTAAATGTCATCAAGGATCTTATCCGTGGTGGGGGGAAATTATTCTTTTGAAGTTGAATCACATGACTCTAATTGTCACGATCCCCTGTTGTCTGCCCACTGTTTCTCTTGTCACCTGTCATAAACTACAATTCCCACAATTCCCGGCCCTCATCTCTGCCAGCACTCAATCATTGTTCTCACCTGTTTGTCGTTTGATCTTCACTATCCCTCTGTACTTAAGCCCGGTTGTTTGTTCAGTCTCTGTCGATCGTTGTTTGTGGATGTTTGGAAGTAGATGTCTCGCCTTGTTCACCCAGTTCGTGTACCCTTGATGTTTTCATGTTTTGGTTTAATTTTTCCCATCATGGACATTTCCTTTGTTCCAGTCTGGTTTATTTTCACTTTGTTCAATAAAAACCCACATTTAGATCCTCACCTCTAGTCTGCCTCCTCCTGCTAACGTTACACTAATAGCCTGGGATTATGGTAATAGCCACAAATCAGCAACAATAGCTGGTTACTGCTGGTGCACTTCAGCATTCTTAAAGGAATAGTTTATCCAAAAATTTAAATCATGCCATTATTTACTCGTTCCAAACACATATGTTGTTTATTTAGGTTTAGAATACAATAACAGTTCATAACGATCACTGTCCCGTTCTCCAAAAGCATTGACAGCCAAAGTAGATTGTAGAAATAATCATATGACTCATCTTTAGTATATTTTTTAAGCGATTGAATTATGGGGACACTAGAAATGCCCTCATAAACCACATTTATAGCATAATTCCCTAATAATTACCTAAAAATCCTCGTAAACCACACTAACCTACGCACACACAAAGGAGTTGATAAAAAAACCATTACAGCAACTCAAAACTGATGAATGGTCGCAGCTGAGCTGCTGGTCGGAGTTTGATAGAAGACAGAGCTGCCAAACTATTTTGCTTTTGTGACACACTCGACTTGTTGCGAATGCAAGGTCTTTTGCTTTTTTTCTCTTTATCTACTACTGTCTCCTTATTTTGTGTGATCGAGTCTTGCTTTGTGTTCTTTAATTCTGTTTAAACTGGCAGAAAAGATTTGCCAGAAATCCTCTTAGAATTACATTCCTCAATATGTTTGTGAAAGAGCTAGAGCAGCTCAGAGCAACAGTATGCTTGAGAGATTATGATGTCTTTTTGTAGTTTTAGATGTGTGTGACATTTATTTTCTTACCTGCCTTATCCTGCCAGAAATTCCATCCGAATGATATCAGGCTGCAGGAATATTACTGGATGTATTCCACAATGAGGCAAAATGCACCAACTAAAAACAATGAAAATGGTGTTGTAGCAAATTTTACTTTTCAAAAAGACAAGAAAAAGGGCCTATTTCAGCAAAGGAAGGAACAGAATGTGCAAATAGGGCACAAAACATTCTAAATTGCAGAGTTGCAGCAGTATTTGCCTTGCTGAAAATTGTTGGATGGGAAGAAGGGGAGTACTTATTGGGAAGATAATCTTGTGGGTGTGGGACAACTGTACTGTGGTAGACTGTACTATTGGTTTTAATGTTATAATCAGTTATCTGAAAACATGACTATGATGTTGGGTTGGAAAAATTTGAAATAAAAATAATGAATACGGTAATAATTTAGTATCATGGCATAAATCAAAGAACTAAGGCATTAAAAAAATAATACCATAAATCTACCATTGTATCACCACAGGCCTTTTTTGCAATCCTGATTTACTTATCGAAAGGGATCTTTTGCATTCAAAAGCTCAGAGGTGCTAATAGCGGTTAAAGCCAATTGGATGAGATGTTTATGCAATGTTGGGCTGCACCATTTTTCCAGAACTACAGGACAGTGGGGGTTAAATATTGTCTACTGATTGATCAGTTTGACTGTTTCAGTTTAGGTTGAGTCCCAAGGTCAAGGACATTATAAAAGAGGATTGTAACGGTCTCTCTATCTCTCTCTCTGTAAGTGTTACTTATTGCATTACAATATGGTCACAATGCTTTACCATATATTTTGCTATTCTAACTGCACCTTTTTGCTTTGTTTGTATAATGGTATAAGTAGCATAGGGTGTTACTAGACAAGAAATGCAGTTTTATACGATCATACGGTCATTTTGGCATTCTTGCAGCTGAACCAATATAGTGAAAAACACCATACAGGTCAAATTAAAGGTCTTAAGTTGAGCTCATGGTAAAAAATAAAAGATGACAGTTTGTAGTGATTTTTTTATTGATTTACTCTTTATTTGAGCCATCTCCAAGACAACTGGGGTGCTCACGCTTCTATCCACAGGTTCAGGCTTCTGATCAGTCCTGTTATCTCCATCTAGGCTATCCTTTTACATCTCTCTGATACAGTGAGTATTCAAAAGCCTTAGAAAATTATATTGTAAGGGGTGTTCATCTGTGATTTGCAATGACAAAGCAACCAGAAGTCATTCATATTCATTGAGAGTTAGCGATTGGTGGTAAAAGAGCTTCTGTTGTCTCAAGAACAGGTGTTCTGCAGAATGTTGTGTCCTCTACATATCTATTCTATGCATTTTGCCAAACAATTGTATTATGACAGTTAACACAATAACAGTTAACACTTAATTACAGCTCCCTTTCAATGTCCTTTGTTGCATGTTTGCAAAATATAATAAATGGAGCTCTCTAATTTCTTTCTTGTACTCTGACAGGTCACAATGTCATTGATGATCTTATCTAAGCTCTCCTCCGTTTTCCTTAACCTGTTGATTCGCACCCTCTTTTTGAGAACAAACCATGAAAATGACATACCTGAACTTTTTTAAGTCTATGCAAAAAATTCATTTCTTGCCTTACAGAGTTTTTCTTAGAAATATGTATGCCAAGGTGCTTCACACTATCTTTAATGGGTATGTTATTCATTGAGGTTTCTAGGGTATAATATAAACAAAGGATTTCACATTTAGGAATGTTTAATTTTATGCCAGATGCATCTGAAAAAGCATTTATAATTTCAAGAGCCTCTAAAAACAGGGTTGTATCGTCCGCAAGTTCTGAGATAATTATCTCCCCATCAAAAATTGACACCTTTAATATCAGAGTTGTTTCGAATACTCAGGGAGAGTAATTCTACAACTATTAGGAACAGGAAAGGTGAAATACCACAACCTTGCCTTACTCCCCTATTAATAGGAAATCTATTAGAGGAATCAAATTGTAAGAGGACAGAACTATTAATATCCTTATATATAATTTGTATTACTTTAATGAATTTTTCTCCAAAGCCAAATAGATCTAGAGTTGAAAATAGAAATGTATGTTCAATGGTGTCAAATCCCTTGTAGAAATCCAAAAACAGTATAATTGCATCCGAATTAATGTGATTTGCATAATCTATAAGATCTAATACTAGCCTGATATTAGATCTAATATGTATTTTGGATATAAAACCTGTTTGAGTTTCATTAATTATTTCATATAAACATGTTTTTAATCTTTTGACATATACTAATGAGAAAAGTTTGTATTCTATATTTAGTACTGAGATTGGTCTCCAGTTCTCAAGGGAGAGAGGATATTTTACCGGTTTTGGTATCAGGGTAATAAGACCTTGTTTCATGGTAATACATAATTCTTCATTAATTATACATTCAGTGTATACTCAAAGCAATGGTACCTTGATGATTTCCAAAAAGTGTGGAAAAAACTCAACAGTTAGTCCATCTGAACTTGGGGACTTACCCTTCTTCATAGAATGTACTGCCTTTTTTTCATTATAATTTGATTTATATAGTTTGTTATAAAAATAATATACATATTTGTTGATTTGAGAGGGGTTCTTATTAATGTTATCAATCATTTTTAAAGTTGTTAAAGAATTCCTTTTTATATTTCTTTTTTCCAGAGCAAAAAAATAGCTGGTATTTTTCTCTCCCATTTCTAACAATTTGGTCTAGATCTTATAAATGCACCTTTAGCCAAATCTAAATAAAGATCATCTATTTCGTTCCTATAAGTTTGCTTCTTCCACTGTGCTAAGAGTCTTTTTGGACAGTAACTTGTTGAGATCGTTTAGAATATCTTGGCATCTTTTATTATTGGCTAATTTAAGTTATTACCATAACGCATTGCCAATTCTCTGACTTCAAATTGAAAGAATTCCCACCTTTGTGCATGACTCACAACCATTTAACAACCATTTCTACAAATTTAGCTTCACTAAGTAGCTTATTGTTAAATTTCCAATAACCACGAATTCTCTTATAACTTTCTATGTTTCCCATTAATGAAATTGATATAAATCTGTGATCTCACAAAGGTGAGTATCCAATTGAAGTATCAATTGGACAAACTGAATTGCATTAGTAGATAAGAGCCAAAAGTCAATTTGTGATTTACGAGTGAGAGCATTATTAGTCCAAGTGTATTCTTTGTTATTTGGGTATAAGAAGCGCCAGTAACTTGTAAGTTATCACAAAGCAACTAAAAAACTTTAGAGGCGCTGTTTCTCGGAGGGAGTCTATCCGCAGAGTCATTGGGGGCTTTGTTAAAGTCTTAAACATGCATACATTTAAAGAGTTGTCCATAAACATTGCATATAATACACTTCGTATTATCTATGTTTAAGATTATTATAATCCATCTTCCTACCCCAGAATAAACTGTTTCCACTATATCTCCTTTAAATGTATTTAAGAGAACTGCGACCCCTGCTGAATGGTTTGTGGCATGACAGAAAAATGCCAAATCACCCCATTGAGATTTCCAAAACTTTGAGTCAGTGTCACAAGAGTGCATTTCTTGAAAATCAAATAGTTGAGCCTCCTTATGTTTAGTAAAAAGAAAAAGTGCCTTCCTTTTTTCAATATCCCTTAGACCTCAGGCATTAAGAGAAATAAAATGTAGTTTCACAAAATTAAAAACTGTCATCCAAAAATAAGAACAATTAAGAACCAAAAAAATTAAACCTCCAAAGCTAGTTACTCGTTAAAGTGCAAAACAAATATACCCATCAGGATCTTACACATGCAACAAGATATCAACAGAATTCTTAATATGAATTGTAATATGAACCTTTAGAGAAGAGTTTTAGAATTATCGACAGAAAACATCAACTGTAAATAACAGTGTATCCATTTTCTCTCAGTATTTATTAAACGTCAATATTAACACTGAATGATGTTTTTTTGCCTTCTTTTCTGGCTTTCATAACCAAAGGCCACGCTTTGGCCCAAGCCCCTCTTTCATCTGGTGACAGGACTTCCTGTAAGCGTAAATGGGCTTCCTCAAGGAATTTTGAACCTCCAGACAATATCACGAAAGTAATGCATGCTGAATTGGATGATTATAGTAATAATAATATAGTAATGGTAATTCTGTAATTCTGTTTTCTCTTCCCAATTCTGTGCACCAAGTCCACCACCTCCGGTAATTTTCAACAATCCTCTCATTGTGATTTGCATTCTCTTTAAGCAGTTTCTCCACCGTATCATTAAAAAAAGTAATGGCTTGATCAGTATTTCTCACAGTTGTCTCCATAGCTGTAACCTTTTCAAATATGACTTCACATTTTGTGGAGAGAGACTGGATAGAGGCAAGAACCTGGTTTAGGTCGGTATCAGGGGATATAACCTTCCCTCTTTTTGGTGCTGGGCTCTTAGCTGGGATACAAGGTAGAGAATTTCCAAACAAAATTGGTATCAGTCACCAGGATTAAATGTCTTCATCACTTATTGCACGATTGTGTCTGAGGATTATGAACGCAGCATGTCTGAATGGATCAGCCATCTTGGCCCGTCACTAATTTATCTTGTTCTGGTAATTGCAACGGCTTCTGACACGTGATCAAAACCTTATATATTATTGGTCAGGGCTTTTCTTCAGGGGCCGAAGAAAACAAAAAATGATGCACTCAACATAAAAAAACTTTGCTTTTTTCACCGCAAATGTTCGCTTTAGGTGAGAATGGCTTGTTAGAAATCATTTCAAAATGCTGATCATGTTGAAATCGTGTTTGGTGTGCAAATGCCTTTAAAAACACAATTCCTATGTTTTTCTAGGTCCACCCAAAATTGAAACACCCAAAGTTAATTTGCAAATTCAAAATAAAAATAAAAATGTTGTTCACTTTGCTACAAAGCATTCAAAGAATAGTTTACTCAAAAATGAAAGTTCTGTCATCATTCACTCTTTGTTCCGTGCAACACAAAAGGAGGAATGTTAAAGAATGCACTGTCTGTTCTTTAACATATAATGAAAATGAATGGGGATTCAGGTCAAGTCCCCTTAGCTATGATATTTCATAGAGGGGAAGGTTATGTGAATAAAACTCACATTTTGATATGTCTTTCATAAAAAGCAAATTAATTTCTCAGAAGACTTGTAAAATAGTGCACAAGTCAAATGGTTTACTTTTATTATGCTTGTATGATGCTTATGATACAGATATTTTGTAATTTATTCCCTATTCACTGACATTATGAGCCAAAAAGTGGCCAGTATAGAGAGCAATAGTCTGGTTCCGGAAGTAAAAATCCCATTAATTTATCCCATAGAGGAATTTATTTTCAACGAAAACGTAAAAACCTTTGTAGACAGAACTATCGTGAGCTACAAGTTTGTTCATCGATGGTATATGCTTCCGTTGACTTAATTGTGTAAAAATCATGTTTAATAGCAGAATTCATACTAACCTGTTGATACACACCCCCCTTTTTGATCACAAACCATGAAAATGACATACCTGAGCTTAAATGGTTGTATTTACTGGACCCTTTGGAGTATGGACACAGTTGTAGTATATTTTGAAAGAATAGATTTGGTTCCCAAGTTTCAGAATTAATATATGTTGTTATTTTATAAAGTTAGAGAAGCGGAAGTTTATAGTAATGGAAATATTTGTTTTTATAATCTAAAACAACAATAATAAAAGTGGCAAGACCACCCAAAAAAACAATGTTCTCAAAGCCACAAGTCTAAAGAAGTTATGTTTCAAATTTGAAGATGATCTAACAAAAATTAGGTTCCTGCAAGCTTTTTTCTCTGTAAAATTGCTGGAAGTGTACAGAGTAAAATTAAGTCTCCGCCTTTCAAGACGACACAACATCTGACTGCACTGCTTGGCTATTATGAATAAAACTATGCCGCATTTTTAAAAACAGACTTTGGAGACAGGCTCATTTTGTTTACGAGACTCTAATATATAAGATAATATACAGTTTTACAACATGAATTCTGCTCAGATTGCATAGTTTGTTGAAGAACGATGACGAAGGGTAATTCTTTCAGTCGAGATCTCATTTAAACAATGGAGAATATATCAATATTTCTCAGATTTATCACGTTTATGGACAAAAAGTGCTATTGGATGTTTGTCAATGAACACTTGTCATAGACAATTGACCCAAGTTGTAACGTTCCGGTGTTGTCTGTCCTATGTTCTCTGTTTTTACCCATCACGTTTATGTCATGTTTCCTGGTCTGCTCCGTGTTTTCCGTCTCACCTGTCACCGCTCCTATTCCATGTCACGTTTTCCCTGTTGTCCGCCTGTAGTCTCACTGTCCGAGCGTAAAACTGCAATTCCCACAATTCCCGGCCCCTCTCACTGCCTGCACTCTTCATTGTTCTCACCTGTGTCTCGTTGAGTCTTCATTGTGTTCTTGTATTTAACCGTGTCTGTTTCTCCTTTCCCTTGTCGGTCTTTGTTGTAAGTTTATGCCTGTTTCCCATGCTTCCATCATTGTCTTCTCCGTTGTTATACCCGTTTATGCCTCCCGTGTTATGTTAACCCTTTGTTTGCCCTGCGTGTTTTGTTTATCTTTTTCCCATCGTGGATGTTTACTTTTGTTCATGTTTTGTATTACCCTTATTGTCTAAATAAAACCTCCGCTGCGACTAGATCCACATCCTGTGTCTGCCCCCACCTTCAATCGTGACAGAAAGACCGAACGCAAATGGATCTAGCAGCGGTGCAAATTTTCCCGTTTGCGAGTACTCACGGCTCTTCTCCACGGTCGTCATCCACACCGGGTTCGACGCCGCTTCCCTGAAGCTCATCTACCGGAGCGGGTTACCATCAGCCCAGTGGTGGGAAGCGCCGGAATTCGGAAAGCACACTTGGAGGGAGTACGTGAGTCTCACCCTCAGGAAACTCGCACCCGAGGAACCACTCCTCATGTTTCCGGCTGTCGAGCCTGAGCCCCTGCCTTCCCGGATCGATGAGCCAGCGCAGCCAACTTCTTCTGCCCGGAGAAGGAAAGCCTCCGCTCTCTAGCTCACGCCTGCCACGGTCAACGAGCCAGCACCCGCGCCTGCCATGGTCAGCGCCTGCCACGGTCAGCGAGCCGGCACCTACGCATATCACGGTGAGCGAGCCTGTCGCCCCTGAAGTCCCTGAGCCAGTGCCTGTAGCCTCGACCGTCCCTGAGCCAGCGCCTGTAGCCTCGACCGTCCCTGAGCCAGCGCCTGAAGCCTCGACCGTCCCTGAGCCAGCGCCTGAAGCCTCGACCGTCCCTGAGCCAGCGCCTGAAGCCTCGACCGTCCCTGAGCCAGCGCCTGAAGCCTCGACCGTCCCTGAGCCAGCGCCTGAAGCCTCGACCGTCCCTGAGCCAGCGCCTGAAGCCTCGACCGTCCCTGAGCCAGCGCCTGAAGCCTCGACCGTCCCTGAGCCAGCGCCTGAAGCCTCGACCGTCCCTGAGCCAGCGCCTGAAGCCTCGACCGTCCCTGAGCCAGCGCCTGAAGCCTCGACCGTCCCTGAGCCAGCGCCTGAAGCCTCGACCGTCCCTGAGCCAGCGCCTGAAGCCTCGACCGTCCCTGAGCCAGCGCCTGAAGCCTCGACCGTCCCTGAGCCAGCGCCTGAAGCCTCGACCGTCCCTGAGCCAGCGCCTGAAGCCTCGACCGTCCCTGAGCCAGCGCCTGAAGCCTCGACCGTCCCTGAGCCAGCGCCTGAAGCCTCGACCGTCCAAGAGCCATCGCCTGTAGCCTCGACCGTCCAACAGCCAGCGCCCCTCGAACCCTCTAGGGCTCTGCTTCCCGAGCCTCCCAGAGCTCCGTCTCTCGAGCTTTCCAGAGCTCCTCCTCTCGAGCTTTCCAGAGCTCCGCCTCTCGAGCTTTCCAGAGCCCCGCCTTTTGAGCTTTCCAGAGCTCCTCCTCTCGAGCTTTCCAGGGCTCCGCCCCTCAAGTCACTCGAGCCTTCCAGGGCTCCACCTCTGGAGTCTCTCGAGCCTTCTAGAGCTCCGCCCCCTGAGCCTCCTACGGCTCCGCCTCTCGAGCCTCCTACGGCTCTGTCTCCTGAGCCCTCCTCAGCTCCGACTCCTGAGCCTTCCTCAGCTCCGTCCCAAGAGCCTTCCAGGCCTCCGCCTCTAGAGCTGCCTACAGCGCCACCACCCTCGGCTCCACCTCCTTAGCCATCCTTGGCTCCGCCTCCTAGGCCTTCCTCAGCACCATCTCCTGAGCCCCCAGAGCCTCCCTCAGCTTTATCTCCAAGGCCCCTTGGATCAGCCCTAGCCCTTTGGCCTCCTCCCAGGCCCCCTGAACCGGCCCTTGCCTTACGGCCAGTCTCCGGGCCATCTAAACCCGACCCTGCCCGGGCAACACCTCTCAGACCACAGAAACCTGTCCCTGCCCGGTTGATACCTCCCTGGCCTCCTAAACCTTTCCCTTTGTGCCCCCGCGGACCACCTAATTGCCCCTTGTGCCCCCACGGACCGCCTAACTGCCCCTTGTGCCCCCACGGACCGCCTAACTGCCCCTTGTGCCCCCACGGACCGCCTAACTGCCCCTTGTGCTCCCACGGACTGCCTAACTGCCCCTTGTGCCCCCGTGGACTGCCTAATTTCCCCTTGTGCCCCCGTGGACTGCCTAATTTCCCCTTGTGCCCCCATGGACTGCCTAATTGCTCCTTGTACCCCCTTACTCTGTCTTTGTGTGCCTTGTGTCCCCTTTGGTCTGTTAGTTTTTCCTCCCTTCTAGCCCCTCTCGCCCTGTACATCTGTTTATTCCTGTTGGTTCTTCCCTCCTGTCTCTTAGGACCGTCTGGAATCCGGTCCTTTTGAGGGGGGATTATGTAACGTTCCGGTGTTGTCTGTCCTATGTTCTCTGTTTTCACCCATCACGTTTATGTCATGTTTCCTGTTCTGCTCCGTGTTTTCCGTCTCACCTGTCACCGCTCCCATTCCATGTCACGTTTTCCCTGTTGTCCACCTGTAGTCTCACTGTCCGAGCGTAAAACTGCAATTCCCACAATTCCCGGCCCCTCTCACTGCCTGCACTCTTCATTGTTCTCACCTGTGTCTCGTTGAGTCTTCATTGTGTTCTTGTATTTAACCGTGTCTGTTTCTCCTTTCCCTTGTCGGTCTTTGTTGTAAGTTTATGCCTGTTTCCCATGCTTCCATCATTGTCTTCTCCGTTGTTATACCCGTTTATGCCTCCCGTGTTATGTTAACCCTTTGTTTGCCCTGCGTGTTTTGTTTATCTTTTTCCCATCGTGGATGTTTACTTTTGTTCATGTTTTGTATTACCCTTATTGTCTAAATAAAACCTCCTCTGCAACTAGATCCACATCCTGTGTCTGCCCCCACCTTCAATCGTGACACAAGTGTGGTGAACTGGATTCATCTGGCGATCATGTTTTCATAACAAAGGTATGAAGTCCCACTTAGATATTGCATCTTTTCATTTGTACTCCTGGCACATATAACTAAATTGCTGATTCTGGAGCATTGCTATCGTGAAACAGAGATAGGATATGTTGATCCCTTAGACCTTTGAAAAGATGTATAATTTGTTAACATTAATTACATTTATAGATGGTAAATTATATTAAATGTAAGCAGAGTGACGTCACCACCGGGTGCGGGGGGATTTCATATTAACAGGTTAAACAACTACATTACCCATGGTACAACAGAAAAAGATCTACCAATCAATCGGTCTCACTTCACCCTTAAACTACTTATATATTTTTACATATTGGAATATATTGCAACAAACTTTAAATATATTGTATCTATACTTATAGTCATAAACCTAAAATCAATAGTTTCATATATTCCCTTGGTTTTTTATTCAATGACATAATTCGCAATGATTCATGGGATTGTATTCTGTGCCCTCATGAAAGACAGTACACAGCCTTGTACCTTTTGTTTTTATGTTAAATTTTCAAATACTTTTTTGCCTCAAAACAAAGATTGTGATGTTGTGATTCTCCTCAGAGCTGGTTGGTTTGGTTCATGGCTTACAACTCTTTTATGAAGAATTTTATAAAAAAGTCTGTGGAAGAAATTAATAGGGAAAATACTTCCAGAACACAGTCGGCTTAAAAACTGGGCAGGCACTGTTCTCCTTTTGTGTCATTCACTTTTGGGACATGACGGTAAGGGAATTATGACATAACTTTTATTTTTTTTAATTTAAAAATGTATTTGTATTCACATTAAATAAATAAAGTCATATAGAAAGGCATGAAGGTAAATAAAGATCGATTTGCATTTTTGGATCAACTATTCCATTAAACTTCACATCTGCTCCTAATGTGCATTTACAAGCAAACCAACTGGATTAATGAAATGATCGCATTAGTGATGTGTTAAGGATGTACCAGTGGTGTAGTAGTGTCTGAGGCTTGCTGTGAATTTATGAAGGACTAGTGATACTAGTGATTACCCCTCTGCATGATTTTGAAAAATAAATGACATAATATAAGAAATAAGATTCCACACAATTTCGTGATCAGTAATCAAAAAGGCAAATTTGTGACATTAACTGTGTTAACTCATTTTGCAAAAAAAGGGCAGTTTTTCTTTCATTGAAGCACTTTCACAAGATGCTCTGTGAAAATTCACGTGCATGATCATGATTATACCATAATCGTCAGGTTTTGCAAAAATGTTTCACTCAAACTGTTATGCTGTTAATATATTTTGTAGTACTGAATTTAATATATTGAATTAGAAAAATGCTAAATATATATATTTTTTTAAAGTGGACTCAAACTTCAGAAAATCACATATATGTGCATGTTTTTGACCAGGATAATAAAAAATGGCACTCCATGTCAAAAAGGTTGCTGACATTTGCATCTAATTAATAAACTCATACATACATAATACACAATAAACTGTTAAGCATTGTATAGCTAATATGAATGTAGTAATGTTCACGTTAAAACATTATCTTGTTTTACCATGTATTGATTGATTGAAGTTTATTTCGAGCAAAATAAAATAAAATAATATATACATATATATTAACACACACACAAAAATAAAAAAATAAAAATAACATAGCACAGCTTACCTCCCATATACATACATATAAATATATACACACATATTATTTAAACTTATAATAGTAGTTGCTCGAAAGGGAGTGGAAAGAAGTATAACTTATTTGCTCCCACCCCCAATTCCTTCCCATATATTACCCCATATATCCGCTGCCATTAACAGTTAAATAAATAATAATTTATTTGTTTTGATAATATTTATTTGATATTATAGTTTCTTACAATTATATTATGCTATCTCAATAATCACTATAATGCTATATGATAATCCTCATTATCATAAACATTCAAATATATATCCCGATATCTATAATAATCACATCATATATAAAATATAACCATATCCTAGCATTTTGTTTAAACATAGTTTTACAATAACAGTAATATCAATAATAATTAATAATAATCATTATCATTATTTACTCAGCTATGTACACATATCCCTCTCTTTTGTAATTGTGTCACCATTTACAATATCAAGATAAATAAATAGGAACCGTTTATAATCCTAAATACTTAAGTTTATTTTACCATAACCAGTACCCCTCCCAATCACAAACACAAGAGCACCCAGATCCCTCACTCAGTCTCATATTTTGTCAACACCATTTCTTTAAATTTTAATTTGAATTGGTGAATATTTGGGCATTGCTTGAACTGTAACCCCAAACCATTCCAAAGTCTGACACCACACACAGACACACACAAGCTTTTCCTGGTGGTTCTCACCGCCTGGACTTTAAAGTTTTCACATCCCCTCAGGTTATAGCCCCCTTCTCTTCCTAAAAAGAACTTTTGAATATTACCCGGCAGATCATTTTTGTTGTCTTTATACAAGAATTGAGCAGTATAAAAATTAACTAGATCAAAAAGTTTTAAAATTTTAGATTGCAAAAATAATAAGTTTGTATGCTCAAAATATCCCACCTTGTGTATGATTCTAACTGCTCGTTTTTGGAGTAAGAAGAGGGTATGTAGTGAACTTTTATAATTATTGCCCCAAATTTCTATACAATAAGTTAAATAGAGCAGAACCAGTGAACAATACAATATATAAAGTGCATTATATTCCAAGACATATTTAACTTTATTAATTATAGAAATACTTTTAGATACTTTGCCTTGTATGTATCTGATGTGTGGTTTCCAGCTTAATTTACTATCAATATTAATTCCCAAGAATTAAATTTCTGACACTATTTCTAATGTAACACCATCAATACTTAATAATATTTCTGCGTTTTCTTTATAATTACCAAACATCATTACCTTCGTTTTATTTAAATTCAAAGATAATTTATTAATATCCATCCACGTTTTTAGTTTTACTAATTCTTCATTTACAATTTTTATAAGTGTATTATAATTATCACAAGAAAAAAATATATTGGTATCATCAGCAAATAATATAAATTTCAGTAATTTAGATACACAAAATATGTCATTTATATATAAATTCAATAATTTAGGACCTAATACTGATCCTTGAGGGACCCCACAAGCAATGCCCAGACACTGTGACGTAAACTCACCCAACTTCACAAACTGTTGTCTTTCAGTAAAATTGAGTGATTAAGAGTATCAAAAGCTTTCTTTAAATCAATAAATATTCCCACTGCATATTTTTTTTTGTCTAGGGTGTTCGTAATTTCTTCCACAGCTTCAATTAAAGCCATTGATGTGGACCTCTTTGTTCTAAAGCCATACAGACCTTCATTTATTATGTCATGCTTGTCTATACATTTTTCTAATCTGTCATTAAATAGTTTCTCTAAGATTTTTGAAAACTGAGGTAGCAGAGAGACAGGTCTATAGTTTGTGAAGATGTGCTTGTTTCCATTTTTATATAATGGTATTATTTTTGCGATTTTCATTTTATTTGGAAAAATTCCAGTCTGAAATGATACATTGCATATGTATGTTAGCGGTTTTGAAATACTATTTATTACTTTTTTAATTATTGTCATATCTATATCATGACAATCAGTAGATGTTTTATTTTTGCATTTAGTAACAATAGCTATAATCTCTGTCTCACTCACATCAGAGAGAAAGATGGTCTTTGCATTCCTTTCTATAATTGACTCATTGAATGTATCACTTTCACGCTCAGGAAGTATTGCTGCTAAATCTGGTCCAACATTTACAAAAAACTCATTGAAACTATTTACTATGTTATGCATATTAAAGTTTTCAACATTCTTATCAATAAAATAATCTGGATATGAATTCTTAATTGTTTTATCCTTAATTATACTATTTAATATACCCCATACCCCTTTAATATTATTTTTATTTTCATTTAATACATTTTTATAGTATAATTTCTTACTAGTTCTTATTATACTGATCAATTTATTTTTATATGTTTTATATCTGTTTTCACATTCTGTTGTCCTTAATTTAATAAATTGTCTGTATAAAGTATTTTTCTTTTTGCAAGCATTTTGTAAACCCTTAGTTAACCATGGACATTTTATAAGTTTATTCTTGTAGTTGTATTGTCGAATAGGACAGTTTTTGTTGTATAATGTGCTAAATGTTTCTAGAAAACTATTGTACGCTCTATCACATCTTTCTCTCTGTATACAGTGTTCCAGTCTTGTGCCATTAGGTCATAATTGAGTGAATTAATTGCTTCTTCCGTCTTTATACGTTTAAAGACAGATTTTTGGGGAGCTTTATTATCTTTTTTATAGTTGTCATCATACAGTGTGAAGACTGGCAGATGGTCAGTTATATCACACATCATTAGGCCACTGACCATAGTGTATTCAATATTGTTTGTAAAAATATTATCAATGAGTGTGGCACTATGTGAAGTAATTCTACTGGGTCTGGTGATGATTGGGTATAAGCTCATACTGTACATCCTATTCACAAATTCATCTGTTATTTTATGTTTATTTGGATTTATCAAATCTATATTATAATCTCCACAGATGAATAGTATTTTGTTATTTGCTATAGAAAACATCTTTTCCATCCAGTCAATAAATAACTCCATACTTGAACCCGGTGACCTATATATACAACTTATAATAATATTTTTTTCTTTTCATTATGAATTTCAATCGTAATACATTCTAATATATCATTTATTGTTAATGTCATCTTGTCAATTACTTTAAACTTAAAATTCTTATGGACATATTTAGTAACTCCCCCACCTGCTTTATTTGCTCTGTTCATGTAGTTGAGGTCATAACCTTCTAATTCAAAATCAATTCCTTTATCCTCATTAAACCATGTTTCGGACATTGCTATAATGCTAAATGGATGTATAAATTGTTGTAAATAATCTTTGATAGTATTAAAGTTTGAATACATGCTTCTGCAGTTAAAGTGTATAATTGACAATTTCCCTTCTGAGTCGATACTGTTGTTATAATCGTCTTCAGTAAAATAGTTGCAATTAATATTGATAGATGAGAAAAACCTGTTATCAGGGTCCATCTCGTCTTCCAAGTCTTGTGCATTGTACTCAGTGTAGTCAAATGGTTTCAGTTCCAAGTGATCATAGTCCAGAACCCTTTGTTGTAACTCTATGTCATTAGTATCTCTTGAAGTAGATGAAATGTGATTGGATGACATTGTATAATGTCCACACTTTTTTTACCTCATTAATCCCGTTCTCAGTCATATTTCTCCAACTCTTCCATGCGTCTAATCACCAAAATCTTGGCCTCTGTAATGTATAGCATTAGACTCTGGAAATGTCCCGCACCTTGCTGAAACTGAAAATATGATTGGTTAACAAATATTATATTGCATCTAAAATTAACGTTCTGATTGGTGGATCAGCTTAGTCGGACTGTCTGTCTTGTCCGTGCCATCAGTTGCAGTCCCGCCCCCGCAGCTCCATGCATGTTTAGAGAGAATCTTTGTACACTTTATATATATATATATATATATATATATATATGTATAAATCACTCAACAATGCTGCAGCATCACCTTAGTACATTGAAAAATTTCTGGGTCAAAAGCCTACTCTTTTTTTCTGGCGGCCATACGTATCATCACTTATTTTAGGTGGGCATACGCAAAATCCTAAGAAATATAGGTGGGCATACGGCCCTAGACTATACTACTGGAGTCTCTAGATTTGTTAGAAGAGTTTAACTTATATCTGAAAGATTTCTTGATTCCCAATCAAAATGGTACAACTAATCATGGTTTAATTAATCATGATGACTCTTGATTTATCAAAGCTCTTGCATTGTATGAACGTTAAAAGTGGATCAAAAAAAGGGGTGAGCTGTGAGTAACCTCAAGCAGACAGATGAAATACACATACCAATTTGGAAGGCTGTTGGCTTCTTTTGTATCTATGTTTTGAGTGATACCCAAATATAAAGCCCTTTAAAAGCAATTATATCAAAAGAGTTTTTATTGTTATTATTATTTTAATACTGTCCAGGTGTGATAATTTCATCAACCCAAAAACTACAGTTGCAGGAAAATGTATGTGAACACTTTTGATTTACCTGGATTTGTACAGAAACTGGTCATACAATTTTATCTGATCTGCAATGAAGTTACAATAATAGAAAATATATGCCTTTTGGAGCTCTTAGAGTGGCCCAGTCCTGACCTTAACCTCATTTAGATGATTTTACATTACTTCAAGTGAGCGATTCAAACCTGTCATAGCAAGAATATTGCTGAACTGAAACAGTTTTGTAAAGTGGAATGGCACGAAATTGCTTTCAAGTATATTTCCCAGAATAATGTTATATAGAATAATGCAATGTGCCATTCCACTCCTCATACCTTCTCAGAAGTCTTTCATTACAGGACTAGTTTCAACAGATTATGCCTTTGAATGATCATATATATTCTGCAACATCATCTTTTAATGTTGAGTTAATAGGCAAGGAAAACATCTGTTTCTTTAATGTTACGTGTGAACAGCTACAGTGGGTAAGCAACCAGATTGAGCCTTACTACCGCAGGGAGTACCAGTTTTCACATGTGAGACACTTTCGCAAAATCACCACCTGGAGACACAAAGGGGCTCTTTTGTCACCATTGTTTAGTAGTGTGAAGAAAGTGAGATTTATTATGATTAAATTGTTAATATTATTATTTGTATTATATTTTATTAATTTTGATGTGTAGAAGGCTATCTAGCAATGCACGATTTATGGCAGCATTAAAGTTATTGCTTAATTAGCTCATGAATTGATAGAGAAAAAAATGCTCGAATGTCAGCCTTTTTCAATAAATTAAAACAGTTGCTTCATAGATATTAGCTATTTAATTATCTTCCTGAAAATCAAAATGAAAATACATTGTGAACAATCATATTATAATTTCTTAGCCCTAATGAAAACAACAACAACACATTTAATTAATGGCACTGACCCATGTTATAATTGACCCAGCTTGTTGGCAATGTTATACTAAAAGTGTTAGACCCGCTTATAAGCATGAGGATATTAGGGTTATTTATTTATGCGTGTGTGTGTGTGTGTGTGTGTGTGTGTGTTTGTTTGTGTTTTTGTTTTTAACCTCTTCCCAATCCTGTAAAATTAGCCTAAAACGCCTAATCAAGGCATACCCAAAGTAAATTTAAAGCTGTTCTTGAACCGTTTGGAGTACATGCATGGTTTCACATTTGAAAGGGGACACTCTGAAGTTTTTTCCCCAGCAGTCAGAATTACTGTAAGTGCTACTGATTTTGAGTAATAGAAGTTTGAACACAATGAAATAGAAGTTTGTTTTTCCGCCTGAAATTTTCTTTTGCATACAGATGCCTGCAGATGACTATAACTTGTAGCTATTAGCTTGAGAACACAATGGGATCACAGCATGAAGCCTTACCTAGTCCAAGTTCAAATGTTATAACAATACCATAAAAAAATGAATATTTTACACATGTTTTTCTAAGGGTACACCCAGGCGTTTTACAAAAGTGCTTTTTGGATACTCCAAAAGGACCCTTTGGTAACCTAAGACAAAAAGGCTCCTACTTTTGAATGCTTCAACGTACAGTCATAATTTTGGGCTCTAATGAAAGATGACACTTAGAGCTATCATATTCCAGATCCACTATTAGTTTTGCTGACACAGAGTAACTGATGCATAAACACATTAGAGTGCCTTTTCCCTTCTTGAAACTAAATGATGTGCATATAAAAGAGTCAAAACTAGTGCTATGGTGGACAATTTGTTTATATAAAAAATACACAACAAACTATTTACATGAATTTTTACACAAAGTATTTACAAACCATTATAAAATTGTACATGTTTCTAGCAACATGCCAGTCATTGTAGCAGTCACATTTGTGTACAAAGCACAGAGGCACATCACAGGAAGAGTACTTCACTGGTGTCTTTGCATGACACTGCCTGCACTTCAGACGACCAGCGGTGCAAGATTTGGTGATGTGCAACGGCCTGTGATGTGCTCTTTGTGGAGCAGGAGATACGGGTCTGGCTGTGGAGTGAGACCCCAACTCTGCCAGCTCCTCAGCAAGGGTCTCTCTGAAAGCCCTCCTCTCTTGATGAGGTGCTGTCCTGCTGCTCCACTTTATGTGGCCGCTTGCTGAGTGGGGGAGAATAAATAAATGTAATTTACAAAGCTAGACACAACTTTTCCATCTTTTCTGTATTCTATATATATATATATATATATATATATATATATATATATATATATATATATATATATATATATATATATATATAGTTTTTCTTTTCGAGTGTGTAAATATGTATTATTGTATGTATATTTACTGTAAATACTGTATACTTTGCCAATGTACTATGGAACAAATAGATGGGCCTACACCTCCCCCATGAATTCAGCATTGTAACAAATAGATGGGCCTACACCTCCCCCCATGAATTCAGCATTGTAACAAATAGATGGGCCTACACCTCCCCCCATGAATTCAGCATTGTAACAAACAGACTCTCAAACACAACATATATTCTTATTTTCAACTTATATATATTTCGCGTCCATTTAGATATAAATATATATTTACAGTAAATATACAAAACATCTATATAGCATGTCAATAGATCTGAAACAAACAATGAACTAAAACACACGCACAAACGGTTCAAACACTCACTGAGGAAACACACGACAAAGGGTAATTACAAAATGTGTATTCATTATTCAAACTAAAGCTTATTGATGCGGAATATACAGTAATATATGTTATAAAACACAAGAAAACACTTACTTGTCCAGAGCAATGTCTCATCTCTCCATAAACATTTACTCTGCCTCCGAATCATCCGTATTGTTTTCAGAAATGTGATCTCCAAACTCAGAATTTTCACATTGAATGCCTTCTTAAATCACATCCTGGGGTGAAAATCCTGTTTTTCGCGTCAGTTTCACCATATTTAAATCGCCAAATGTGTAAACAGTTCCAAAACAGCTCTCCAATGGTTTTACGCACAACGCACGAAACACTGGGTAATGGCAAGGCAACATTGCGCACACACATTTCAGAACCGTGCTGTAATCGTCCCACTAAAGCCGCATATCACTGTTTTCAGAATTTCATTGGCTATACGATGCGTCAGTCATTTCCACTCTTCGATGTAATTGGTTTGATCAGTAAACAAAGGAAAGTGGGTATGCCCTTACATTCGACACAGACTGTGGTTGGCTATTGAAGAGTCAATCGAAAGGTCAGAGTGCGTGCTTCCATTTTGATACCGGATATAGGAAATGTTTACATCTGAACTGAAGTTATTACCGATAATATGTGAAAGTTTAGGTACAGCTGCCAGGTGCTTTGAAATGATGCAACAAGAGTCTGTGGATATTTATTGATGTAATAATGTGATTTGGACTAAACATTTTACTTGATTTGATCATTTGGACATTTGACAATGAAACAACACCGTTTTTGTCGGGAAGATATGGCTCAGTGGAGTACTATGAGGCGTCATAGGTGAGTTGCCTAAATTTTGTTATTGGTTGTTTATATGTTGGTGGTCTGACAAAGATATAGATTGTACCTGCTGTTGTGATTGTATCTTAAAACGGTTTATATCAATAGAAAATCAAGAAATGTAGCTTTCCAAAGATATGTGGCATGTGTACCAATGTAACACACAGCAGTTTTGTTTATCGCATACTTTTATTTTGTACATTTAAGGGCCCGTCCGCGGGCTGTGAAATCTATGAAGTTAAATAGAATTCTTTAAAGTTACAATGGTTGGTGTAGTTAAAAACAAGTTCAAAAAGTTTGTAGACAAAATGTAGGTTGGCTTGAAAAAAACATTGTCTGAAAGTTTAAGATAGATAGATGGATGGATGGATGGATGATACTAACAAGAGTGCTTGCTAGCCTGAGTCATATGAGCCAATCCGGAAGTCTCTACAATGTTCTGGGGCAGAGATATGTGTTTTGCTACTTGGTTGCTATGGTGAACCCATCTGTTTGCTAGGTGGTTGTTAGATTGATACTAACAATGCTCCTTGCTAGTTTGAGTCAAATAAGCCAACCCAGAATTTCTCTACAATTTGCTGGTGCAAAGATATGTGTTTTGCTACTCGGTTGCTAGGGTAATCCCATCTGGTGACTAGGCAGTTACAAGGGTGGTACTCAAAATGCTCCTTGCTAGCCTGAGTCAAATGATCCAACCCAGAAGTCATTACGATGTTCTGGTGCAGAGGTATATGTTTTGTTACTTTTTAGCTAGTGTGATCCCATCTGGTTCCTAGGCAGTTACCAGGGTGATACTCAAAAGGCTCCTTGCTAGCCTGAGTCATATAAGTCAACCCGGAAGTCTCTAGGACGTTCTGGTGCAAAGATATGTGTTTTGCTACTTGGTTCTAGGGTAAGCCCATCTGGTTGCTAGGAAGGCGGTGTGTGAAAAAAGCTCGGAGGATCATCAGAGACTCCAGCCACCCGAGTCATGGTCTGTTCTCACTGCTAGCATCAGGCAGGCGGTATCGCAGCATCAGGACCCGCACCAGCCGACTACATGACAGCTTCTTCCCCCAAGCAGTCAGACTGTTGAACACTTGATCTATCAGGATCAATAATTAGCACTGCACTTTATTAATCTATAATCTCACACTGGACTGTCAACATATTCTCCTCAATTCAACTACTTATATATATATTTCATATACTCCCACTTATTGTATATTGTGTATTCTATATTGTGTGTATTGTTTACTGTGCATTGTATATAATTATTGTGTTGTGTAAGTATATGTACATTTGATATGTAAATTGTTGTTGTGTAAGTATGTTGTTTACTGTAATTGGTATATGTCTCGTCACTGTCATGACTGCTATGTTGCTCGGAACTGCACACAAGAATTTCACCTACTGTTGCACTTGTGTACATGGTAGTGTGACAATAAAGTGATTTGATTTGATTTGATTTGAAGTTACCAAGGTGAAACTTAAAAGGGTGCTTTCTACCCTGAGTCCAATGAACCAAACCGGAAGTGTCTACGATGTTCTGGTGAAGACATATATGTTTTGTTACTTGGTTGCTAGTGTGAGCTCACTTGGTTGCTAGGCTTTTTCCGGAGTGATAATAACAAGGCTGCTTGCTGGTCTGAGTCAAAAAAGCTAACAATGAGGTCTCTATGATATTCGGAGATATCCATCTAAGCTCATTTTATTGGAAGTCAATGGTTTTTGGTTGCTAGGGTGCACTAAATGGTTACAAGGTGTGGCTAAGATTTGTACCGGTAAGGGCAACAGACGGGTCGCCAACTGATCTGGAGGCCACCTCCACACCTCGGCTGTCTTCTCGAACAGGTCGAGGAAGGCCTCCGGATCATCATTCGGCTCCATCTTCATGAGGGCCACGGGTGGAATAGGCTCTGGGGAGGTCGCAGCACCAGCCCCCTCCCTGGCGATCAGGCTCTGGAGCACCTGCTGGTCCTCAGTTTGTGGCTGGAGCAGGACTTGGAAGCATTGTTCCTGCTCCAGGCGTACCTCCATGAGGACTTGGTGTTGCGCTTGTTGTATACTGGTGAGGGTCTTAAAGACTTCGCCCAGCGGTGAGGACCTCATAACTGCGTTCTCCTCCAAAGCTGGGTATTCAGCACCAATGTAGAAGGTTCTGCATTTGTGGGCAATAGAGGAGTCAGGAGAAAATGAAGAAGGTTCAAGGATAGTTCTTTTAATATTGTAACGTTTGAATAATGAGGCTGACGAGGAGATGCGGATCCAAACGCAGTTTGAGTTTATTTGATCACAAAAACACTAAATGAACAAAAGAACAACCCACGATGGGGAAAAGAAACATAAACTAGATAAGGTAACCACGGTAGAGACAAACAGGGAACAAGGGAGAGACGCAAACATCAGGCAAACATCAAACAACGATCGACAAAGACACGGGGTATAAATACACAAACATGGGATAGGTGGCCAATGAAAGAACAGAACTCAAACAAGATAACAAGGTGATTAACAGAAACCAAAGGCAAATTAACAAGGGCAGGTGTAAACAATGAACAGTGAACACGAACGCTAACAAGGACTATGGAATTACATAAGGGACTAAAGTGAAAACTAAGAAGTGCAAAAGTGACAACAATGGTAAACAAGAGGGCAACAGTGAAACGAGACAGGGTGGACTATGGAGTTAAATAAGGGACTAAAGTGAGAACTAAGAAGTGAAAAGTGACAAGATGGAAAACAAGAGGGCAACAGTGGGACAAGTGAGGGTAACCGTTACATAGCCCCCCCTTTAAAGATCGGATACCAGACGATCCTAAATAACACACAACAACAAAAGACAAAAGTCCATAAGAACAACATGAGGGCACCAGGGGCTAACAGACAGTACAAGTGGGCACATGGGTAGACAGGCAGACCAGGGGGGAACACTGGGCAGGCAGGAAGTCCGGGGGCAGACAGGCAGACCAGGGGGGGCACAAGAACAAGGAGGCAGTCCAAGGGGCACAGAGGGCAGGCAGGAAGTCCGGGGGGGGCCACGAGGGGAAATGAGACAGTCCACGGGGGCGCAAAGGGAGATGCGACAGTCCACGGGGGGCACAAAGGGAGATGAGACAGTCCACGGGGGCACAAGGGACAACCAGGCAGTCCATGGGGGCACAAAGGGACAGGTTTGGGAGGCCGGGGTGGTATCGACCGGGCGGGGACAGGTTTCAGTGGTCTGGGAGCTGGGTCAGGAGGCCTGGGGAAGGCCTCAGGATGGGAACAGGGTCAGGAGGCCTGGGTGGAGGCCACCGGACAGGGACTGGGTCAGGGGGCCTGGGAAGAGGCCACGGGACTGGGACTAGGTCAGGAGGTCTGGGGAGAGGCCACAGGACAGAGGCTGGCAGAGCCGTGTGAGGCGGAGCCAAGGAGGACTTCGGAGGCGGAGCCATAGAAGACTTAGGAGGCGGTGCCAAAGGAGGCTTAGGCAGGGCCATGGCAGACTCAAGTGGTAAGGCCTTGGGCAGGTCAGGAGGCGGAACAGTGTTGGGCGGAGCCAAGGGAGGCGATGGTGTAGAAGGCTCAGAAGGCGGAGCCACTGGAGGCGGAGCCGAAGGAGGCGAGGGCGATGAAGGCTCTGAAGACGGAGCCAATGGAGGCTTCGGAGGCAGAGCCGGGAGAGGCTCGGGAGGCTCAGGAGGTGGAGCTGAAAGAGGCTCAGGATGCGGAGCCGAGGTAGGCGGCACCGTGGGAGGCTCTAGGAGCGGAGACCAGGAAGACTCTGGAGTCTCTGGGGGTAGAGACGTAGGAGGCTCTGAGGGTGGAGCCGCCAAAGGCTTGAGTGGCTTGAGAGGCGGTGCCGGAGGAGGCTCGGGAGGCGGAGCCATAGGAGGCTCTGAGGGCGGAGCCGTCGAAGGCTTGAGTGGCTCGAGCGGCGGAGCCGTAGGAGGCTCGGGAGGCGGTGCCATCGAAGGCTTGAGTGGCTCGAGAGGCGAAGCCGGAGGAGTCTCGGGAGGCGGAGCCATAGGAGGCTCGGGAGGCTCTGAGGGCGGAGCCGTCGAAGGCTTGAGTGGCTCGAGAGGCGGAGCCGTAGGAGGCTCAAGAGGCTCTGGGGGCGGAGCCGTCAAAGGCTTGAGTGGATCGAGAGGCGGAGCAATCGGAGGCTCTGGAGGCGGAGCCGTAGGAGGCCCCGTAGGCAGAGCTGCAGGAGGCTCGAGAGGCTCTGGGGGCGGAGCCGTAGGAGACTCAAGAGGCTCTGGGGGCGGAGCCATAGGAGACTCGGGGGGCGGAGCCCTGGAAGGCTCGAGAGGTTCAGGAGGCGGAGCCCTGGCAGGCTCGAGAGGTTCGGGGCGGAGCCCTGGCAGGCTCGAGAGGCTTGAGGGGCGGAGCCCTGGCAGGCTCGAGAGGCTTGAGGGGCGGAGCCCTGGCAGGCTCGAGAGGCGGAGTTCTGGAAAGCTTGGGAGGCTCGACAGACGGAGTCCTGGAAGACTCGAGAGACTTGAGGGGCGGAGCCCTGGAAGGCTCGAGGGACTTGAGGGGCGGAGCCCTGGTAGGCTCAAGAGGGCTGAGAGGCGGAGCCCTGGAAGGCTCGAGAGGCTTGAGAGGCGGAGCTCTGGGAAGCTCGGAGGGCGGAGCTCTGGAAAGCTCAGGAGGCTTGAGAGACGGAGCTCTGGAAAGCTCGAGAGGCGGAGCTCTGGAAAGCTCGGGAGGCTTGAGAGACGGAGCCCTGGAAGACTCGAGAGACTTGAGAGGCGGAGCCCTAGGAGGCTCGAGAGGCTTGAGGGGCGGACCCCTGGTAGGCTCGAGAGGCGGAGCCCTGGTAGGCTCGAGAGGCGGAGCTCTGGAAAGCTCGGGAGGCGGAGCTCTGGAAAGCTCGGGAAACTCGGATGGCTGAGCTCTGGAAAGCTCGGGAAACTCGGATGGCTGAGCTCTGGAAAGCTCGGGAAACTCGGATGGCTGAGCTCTGGAAAGCTCGGGAAACTCGGATGGCTGAGCTCTGGAAAGCTCGGGAAACTCGGATGGCGGAGCTCTGGAAAGCTCGGGAAACTCGGATGGCTGAGCTCTGGAAAGCTCGGGAGGAGGAGCCCTGGAAGGCTCGAGAGACTTGAGAGACTTGGGAGGCGGAACCCTAGGGGGCTCGAGAGGCGCTGGCTCTTGGACGGTCACGGCCACTGGCACTGGCACTGGCTCTTGGACGGTCATGGCTACTGGCACTGGCTCTTGGACGGTCAAGGCTTCTGGCACTGGCTCTTGGACGGTCACGGCTACTGGCACTGGCTCTTGGACGGTCACGGCTACTGGCACTGGCTCTTGGACGGTCGTGGCTTTGGGCACTGGCTCTTGGACGGTCATGGCTACTGGCACTGGCTCAGGGACGATCGAGGCTACAGGCACTGGCTCAGGGACGGTCGAGGCTACAGGCGCTGGCTCAGGGACGGTCGAGGCTACAGGCGCTGGCTCAGGGACGGTCGAGGCTACAGGCACTGGCTCATTGACGGTTGAGGCTAGCGGCACTGGCTCACTGACGTCTGAGGCTTGCGGCACTGGCTCATTGACGGTTGAGGCTAGCGGCACTGGCTCACTGATGTCTGAGGCTACAGGCTCTGGCTGGGTTACCGTGGTTGACGAGGATTCGGGCTCGCTCACGGTGACATGCGTGGGCTCTAGCTCGCTCACCGTGACATGCGTGGGCTCTAGTTCGCTCACCGTGACATGCGTGGGCTCTAGCTCGCTCACCGTGGCAGGCGCGGGCCGGGAGGCGGAAGCCCGTCTTCTCTCCCTCCTCCGAGCAGACGCAGTGGGCCGCGCTGGCTCATGGAAGGCGACTGGCGTGGGGACGGGCTCGCTGACAGGTGGGGCTGGCGCGACAGGAAGCGCCAAGGACGACTGGGGAGTCACCACAGTGGGGAGAGAGGTGGAATCCTCCTCGGCAAAGACCACGGTGTAGGGTGAGCCGCAGACCAGTAAGGTCGCCTCCAGGAAGTCGTGGAGGGTCCACCCAAGCGTTGCTGGCGGTAGACGCTCCCTGAGCGAACCGTGTAACGTGTCCCTGAAGAAAACCACCAGGGCTGAGTCCGGGAAGTCCGTGAACTTCGCCAGCGCGAGGAAGTCGCTGATGTGGTCTTCAACAGGGCGGCCTTCTTGTCTAAGGTTGAGCAACCGGCAGTTGGCCCGTATAACTGCTGGATCCATGGGTGATCGTTCTGTAACGTTTGAATAATGAGGCTGACGAGGAGATGCGGATCCAAACGCAGTTTGAGTTTATTTGATCACAAAAACACTAAATGAACAAAAGAACAACCCACGATGGGGAAAAGAAACATAAACTAGATAAGGTAACCACGGTAGAGACAAACAGGGAACAAGGGAGAGACGCAAACATCAGGCAAACATCAAACAACGATCGACAAAGACACGGGGTATAAATACACAAACATGGGATAGGTGGCCAATGAAAGAACAGAACTCAAACAAGATAACAAGGTGATTAACAGAAACCAAAGGCAAATTAACAAGGGCAGGTGTAAACAATGAACAGTGAACACGAACGCTAACAAGGACTATGGAATTACATAAGGGACTAAAGTGAAAACTAAGAAGTGCAAAAGTGACAACAATGGTAAACAGAGGGCAACAGTGAAACGAGACAGGGTGGACTATGGAGTTAAATAAGGGACTAAAGTGAGATCTAAGAAGTGAAAAGTGACAAGATGGAAAACAAGAGGGCAACAGTTGGACAAGAGAGGGTAACCGTTACAAATATGCAGATTCACACACAATCGAGGGTAACCGTCAGAACAAATATGTCAATGACAAAAAGGGAAGCACTCGTAGACACTGGTTCTTGTAGGTAACTCTCTCCCTCTCCGATACTCTGGCATGCCTTTTAAGTCTCCCTCCGCCATCACTATAATGAGAAACAGGTGTTAGAGATAGTTATGAACCAGGTGACAATCCATACCGCTCTCTCTCTCCCACGGACCGACACATGATC
Organism: Xyrauchen texanus; assembly: GCF_025860055.1. Taxonomy (NCBI): domain Eukaryota; kingdom Metazoa; phylum Chordata; class Actinopteri; order Cypriniformes; family Catostomidae; genus Xyrauchen; species Xyrauchen texanus. The sequence goes on along the minus strand of NC_068291.1, from coordinate 8,606,612 downwards.
ATGCCCCCATGCCACATAGACGTTTTATCTGTGCATGAATTTTGACTCTTAAAAGTGTGAAATTGAATTATTTTTTGCCCTTACTGCTGCCTTTGACATCACTGTTCATGCACCAGCAGGATAGTCACTAGTAAACTACTCCAAAGTGCTTACATGACATTTACAGTACAGGCCCCAGTTGTTCAAAAGTAATCTGAACGGATTTCGTAATTGGATTGGATCAAATCTTGGATCGGTCAAAAATCAATAAAGGATTGTGAAATCAGATTAGATCATGTAATCCAGTCTTGGTTTTGATCTGGATCAAACCTTCAGCCCTTACTGCTGACTTTGACATAACTGTGTCTGTTCCCCGAACTACGAAACAAAATACCCTCACTAAATCATTTAGAAATTGTTTTATTAAGGTCAAACTTGAACAAAACAAACAAATAAAAAATACACATCATATAAAAATAGGGCTACTAAATGTTAGATCTCTTTCTTCCAAAGCACTAATTGTCAATGAAATGATTACAGATCATAGATTGGATGCGCTCTGTTTGACTGAAACATGGGTTAAGCCGAATTAATATATTAGTTTAAATGAATCTACTCGCCCAGGTTATTGTTACAAACATGAGCCTCGTCTGAAGGGTCGAGGAGGAGGTGTTGCTACAATTTACAGTGAAGTTTTTGGTGTTACTCAGAGGACAAGATATAAATGTAAGTATTTTGAACTAATAATGCTTAATGTGACACCGTCAAATATAAATAAAAAATCTCTGCCGTCTTTTACCCTTGCTACAGTGTATAGATCACCTGGGCCTTATTCTGATTTCTTTAGTGAATTTGCAAATTTTTTATCAGATCTTGTAGTTACTGTAGATAGAGCCTTAATTGTTGGTGACTTCAACATTCATATAGATAATGAAAATGATACATTGGGATTAGCATTTATCGATATTCTCAACTCTCTTGGAGTCAGACAAAATGTAACAGGACCAACTCATCGCCATACTCATACGCTAGATTTAATTCTTTCATATGGAGTTGATGTTGATAATGTAGAAATTCTGCAGCAGAGCGATGACATCTCGGATCATTACCTCGTCTCTTGTATGCTGTGTAAGCACGTTTATCGGTCCAATGGCGGTCTCCAATAATACGGGTGAAGGTCTCTGCGCGTTACTGTCTTTCTTGTTACGCAACACAACAATATTAAATGAAATACATTTTCTCTTATGTATTACCTCGTTATTTCATCTGACTCCATAAATGAAAAAGGTTTTTAATGATATCTGAGTATCATTAAAAGTGAGCGAATGTTTGATTATTCCTTTAACTCTTTTAATTATACTTTACCCGTTTAGATTAAGAAACTATGTCGCTTTGAGGTCCTCGCGTGTTTTCTCTACACCGTGGGTCTCACGATCACAAGCGGCCAGTATTGGATCATCAAACAGAGGTAATTGCTATATACCTGAGATCGGTTACGTTCACGTTCACACAATCAAAGATACTTCAGTATAGCCCCATGGAATTGCACACACTTGAATGTAACTTAACGTTTTCTTCCGTAGAGGTCACGGCCACTATTACAGATGTAAGTTGACCAACATAACTTCTCTTATAATAGCTTTGGATTGGCCATGCGTGGTTTCCCACGTACACTTATCTGGAGAAACATCAAATTAAAACAGAGGTAAGACACACCCGGATTTAGATTGGTCAAGCAGCGTTTGCTGTTCTAAACGGAAATTCCCTTTTTGTCTTTGCAAACCAAGTACACTTGAATCGATGCCAAATATTAGTCGTCACTAATCTGACGCAGACTTGCGGTAACATACGAATCATTCAATCTGTTTGGGAAAAGCAATTTCAGAGTCAGTCAGAATAACTCAAATGTTGACAATTTATTGACCAGGTAACATAATCAATTCATCAATTCCAATTAGACAGTTATAAGTCAAAGTTAGACATTTGATCAAAACATAAGAAATTCGAATTGCTATGACCTGAAATCAATTACAAACAGTAAACTGTTTGGGATCGTCTGATTACAGAGAGCCCTGAGTAATGTGTTGCCTTTCCTTAAATACCCAAACCATGAACAAGGGAATTTGGGGAGTGGTTAGGTTTGGAAGTCCTGGGGACATACCTCATTAACATACAGGTAGGGATGGGACAGACCTACAGAATTATACAGCATTTGGCAAAGACCTTTGAAACTTGTGACTGATTAGGTCCTTTGATGTTTACAAAGAATATACCTAATCTGCATACAGTATGTGGTCCCTGTGGGAGATTTGGGAGGGATATGTCTCAAATAGAGTGCAGGGTTTTGTTAAGTTCTCAAATCTTAATGGAGATTGGTTTTTCTGAAAAGGGAATGAGACCACCTTACCAGTCGCACTGCGACCTCTTGAATGATATCAAACATGTATGAACAGAAAACCTCTTATTACAGAAAAGGATGTCATTCTAAATTGCCCTTAGGTGAGATAGAGGTCAAAATGGGATTTGCGTTGTATGGTCCTTAGCAAGTAAGGAGTGTTATCTTGGGTGGAGATGTTCATCTGTGTGAGAGTTTTATGACGTTGGTTCTCGCAGAGTTCTTTGACTTTTACAACCTCTTGATATCAGCCTTACAGTTTCCTCCGCTTGACCCCCGGGGACAATTCCAGAAGAGTCCCTGTGGGGTCATTGTGCCTTAGTTTCTATTTTTATCTCAGTCGCAGAAGAGTGTGCAGTTGCGAAGGGCTGAGAGCCAGTGCCATGTCGGTTGATGTCCGTATGGATCTGATGAGGCAAGTCGCAACACTGTGTCTGGTTGAGGTTAGCACATGCATTCAGTTCATAGAGTCCATCAAGGCATTTGTGGCTTGTTCAGTGGACATGTCATTCCATCATGGAGAAACATTGCACCTTCCCTTTGATGATGATCTGACTCTTTGAAGAATTCTCTGCCACCTCCATTGGTGGTCTTCTGGGCAGACCTCAATTAGGTGAAGGAGTTCTCCTGGCAATGCATAAACACCTGAACAGCTTCTTAAATGACCATGTAAAGATGAAACTCTGAAGAACTTAACTGACACAAGAAAAGGTTGAGTAATACATGATGAAAAGACAAACAATGAATCAATGTCACCAGTGCGAGTGGTAATCCAGGTCTCAAGTGTGTATTTAAAAATGCAAAGGGGACTAATTAATCTGAATTAATTAAAGGAAAGGTGGCACAGAGTTCAAGGCAATTAGAACATGTATCATCAATATACAATATTACAGTGGGTACTGAATTAAAGGAAACATACCACAAAGTCAGTATAACTAGTATTTCCATCAGTGGCAGGCATCATTAAACATATAGTTATAATACTAATTCTGTGATTTTAGAATCACAGTTACAGACATATATAATAATAATAACAGTGTTAATTCAAAATGATCTAATGTGTGTGATTTGGTGGCTAAGTCACAATCGATGATACATGTCTATTTTCAAAATGTGAAGTGGATCGATAGAAGCGTCTGCATTTCATATCGTCAACTTTTATTTTTTCATTGTTATTAGCAATGCATTGGAAACCAGGGGCCCTCTGGTTTGCAACCATTCCAACAACAATCAATTGGTTTGATTTATATGTACGTGGAAATGTTGAAATTTGGGTGGCAAGTTTGCTTGCAATTAGTAATTAAATCATCGATGTGTGACTGTAGCCATGCACATGTCCCATTTATATTACAGTATTTAAAAGGAAAGTTGTAAATAGTGCCTGTTTTATGGAAACAGGTTTGTAATGTCCTATGTGTGAGAGGCTATGTGTATGTGAGAGGCAGGCCAGATCTTCAGTGGATTAGTATTTTCAGAATCTCTGTCATTATTTTGTTCCATGATGTGTCGTAATAAAAGTGTGTGCTCTGTATGTTTAGGAGATGGGCGGAACCTGATCTAGAGCAATTGGTGTTGCATAATTTTTGGTTCCGGTGCTAAACCGGGAGGCCATATAGCTATTTTTGTTTTTGTGGAGCTGTGAGGTGTGAGTGGCCTGTTAGATTTGCTTTCGCACCCATCTCCAGCATGGCCAAATTGATGTCCTGGCTTGAGCCGGGGGACCAGAATTCTTTTTGCATCTGTCCCTCATGACATTGTAACCTGAAATATGAACAACTACAGAAAGAGAAAACAGTTAATGTTGAACCTTTAAATAATTTGCATTTAGACATGTGATACCTTATTTTCCTCTGATGGTCAAAGCCATACTGTTACAGACAGCTTTAGTCTCATAATGTATGGTTTGTGCCATCAGGGGGAAGAAACATGTACCATTACAATGTCCAATGCAAATTTTATTTCAGAGATCAAATTAGACTGAGCATCTTTGGTGAGATCTGAATTACTGCTGATATTTTAGTGCAGTTTGGAGTGTGAAGCACCTTAAGCTGTTCTCACAGTTGAGTCTGTACAGTCTGCTGTTGTGAGCAATATAAGCCCCAGTTCTGCTGGGGAACTTTCTGAGCTTTGTTTTATTGCTCCCAATGCAGCTCTGTGGTGAAAGAATCCGTTCACATCTTTGGTGATGTGTTTTCTGCTTAGCATTTTTTAAGGGTGCTATTCACGCGTTTGATCATCTATGACCTATGATCTCGGTGGTCTGTTAGGGTTATGAAATTTTTGCCTGATGTTTAGCATTTTACACACAAATTTTTTCATTGTCTATCCAGTGGAATGGTTCCCCTGATCAGATTTTAAATTCAATTGGTGCTTCTCAGCGAGAGATGATTTGGTTCATTATCATGTGCCACTGCATTGGTGCACAGCAAACAATGACCATATACTCCTCCCTCTTGGCACTGAGAAGAGAACCAATGAAATTCAAATCACAAGAATTTTCAGGGCCGGTAAGGTTGTTCGGTTTGCAGTGTCACTACAAATATACATGTCTAATATACATCTGCAATGCCATGCATAACCTTTCCCTGTCTGTGGCCATGCATGGCCATTATAATATAATGCATATTATAATGTGATTATAATACAACTATATTATATTAAAATAGTATAAATTAAACAGATTTTATCACTGGTTTCTGGAGGGCTTCTGGAACGATGTATTTATCGTCATAAATCATGCCTTCAGTGACCTTGACTAGTTGGTCCTGCTGCAGGTGCGGTGTCAGTTTTCCATCAGAGCTCCACAGTTCTTGTTGGTACTGTTTTAAGTTAATAGGAATAGTCTGAACCGCACTCACAGCAGGAACAATCAGCCTGTCAGGCTGCCATTCATCTCCCTATGGGGATGGAGGCCACATATCCCTATTGGTGATGGTATTTTCCATTATTCCGTTCACGTTGTGGGCCATGCCCTTTTGGCAGTTTTGTTTTTTAAACTCTGTGAAGAAATTTGTGAATAGTTTCAACAGGTCGCTATAGGGCGTTTTTTGGCAATGCTTTGCTTGTTTTCTCCAATCTCTTTCTCTTTTTTGGCAATCTCTTATGAGATGGTTAAACTTTTTGCAATAATGGCATTGCATTTTGCTTTGAGATCTTTGGTTAAATTTCTCTGTGCTGTTCCCTTCTGTTAACCATTTTGCGGACGCAACACTATGGGGTTTTGATCTCCACCTGCTTTCTATTCTTGAACCCCAGTCTACTATTGATCTGAACGTGTGTTCGGGCGGGTCGACACCATTGGATAAAGCCGTTTGAACTGGGATGCTGGCATTTTTCTTAACAAGTTGTAGTAATGCGTCATGGTCACGGTTTGCATTTTGTAGGCCTGAGTGTTCTCTGTATGTTACCCATAACCGTTCTGCGTACGTTTCAAATGACTCATTACTGGCTTGTTTGATTTCAAATATTTTTCTCCAATCTGCATGTGTCGGTCCCCTCATGTCTAATAATGCCTGTTTTAGACGCTCGTAGATAATCTCGTCGGTTTTGTTATTGTCTCGGTTCATAATGTTGCCAGATTTCATCTCTGTGGTCAGTTTCGTTCTGAGCTCCTCAGGAATTGTGAAGAGAGCTATTTGCCAAACGTCTCTAATTTCTAATTTGTACACCATGGCCTGTAACATCAATGCTTCCCAGTAGGGTTGAAACGGCCCTTTTCTCGGCATAATTCCTACGACTTGTTTATGTCTACAGCATTCTTCGCATGTTAACGGGCGGCTGATTTTTGTGGTTTCATCATCCGCGTTCAGCACCACGGTCGTAGCCTACAAAAATCGCCAAGGCGGAGTACGCTCCCTCCACATGTCACAGCTCACCCGTCGTCTCCTCCTTTGGAGTCAGCAGCGACTCAAGTCACTGCGTGCTACTCACATCCCCAGCAACCTCAATGTGATAGCGGATGCGCTGTCAAGACAAAGCTTGCCCGGCGGAGAGTGGAGGCTCCACCCCCAGTCGGTCCAGCTGATCTGGGACCGGTTCGGCAAGGCCCAGGTAGACCTGTTTGCCTCCCAAGAAACCTCCCACTGCCCGCTCTGGTATGCCCGGACAGAGGCTCCCCTCGGGGCAGATGCATTGGCTCACAGCTGGCCCACGGGGCTGCGCAAGCACGCATTTCCCCCAGTGAGCCTTCTTGCACAGGTGCTATGCAAGGTCAGGGAGGACGAAGAGCAAGTCATTCTGGTGGCCCCCTACTGGCCCACCCGGACTTGGTTCTCGGACCTCACGCTCCTCGCGACAGCCCCTCCCTGGTGAATTCCCCTGAGGAAGGACCTTTTTTCTCAGGGACGGGGCACGCTCTGGCACCCGGACCTCTGGAACCTCCACATCTGGCCCCTGGACGGGATGCGGAAGATCTAGCCGAGGTTCCTACCACACCCTTCAGAGATCAGGTAGTGAACCTGCAAGCGCTGCCCCGGGAGGAGGCAGACCCAACCCTTTCGTTGCTGTGTCCAGTACGTGCTTTGCGTATCTATCTGGACCGCACGCAGAGCACTAGACGCTCTGAGCAGGTCTTTGTCTGCTTCGGGGGACAGCGGAAAGGGAACGCTGTCTCCAAACAGAGGCTTGCCCACTGGGTTGTCGACGGCATTTCATTGGCTTATCACACCCAGGCCGTGCCCCCCCCCCCTTGCGGGTCCGAGCTCACTCCACTAGGGGTGTTACGTCCTCATGGGCACTGGCCACGGACACCTCCCTAGCAGACATCTGCAGAGCAGCAGGGTGGGCAACACCTAACACTTTCTCGAGGTTTTGCAATCTCCGTGTTGAGTCAGTATCGTCCCGTGTTTTCTCAGGTCTGAGCCCGTAGAACTCGGTTACATGCTGATGTTCTGACCGGGTGAATCGCTTGCGCCTAGCACCCTTTCCCTCAGCCGAGGTAAAATAGTGCGCCTCCGTTCCCAGGAGACCCCATCTTTGGGTCGCTGGTTGACTCCTCCCTAGCCCTTTTGGGTCCACAGTTCAGCGGAGGAACTCGCCGACCCAAGCCACTACGGGTACCCGAAGGCTACCCTGTACTGGAATAGGTGCTCCACAGGTAAGGCCTCCTGCTCGGACTCCCCCTGTGTCTAATTCCACGGTACTGTCCCCTTACGAGCGGACCCCCGTGTCTCCCTTAGGCAGTTACAGCTGCCTCGGTCACCGTGCTTTATGCTTCCCCCCTCTACAAGGCTGGATCTACCACCGCACCAACTTTTCCACATAGGTCCTAACAGGCCATGTGATGCATTTGCCACTCTTTGCCTCCCCTACCGGGTAGGTGTGGCCTCCGCAGGGTCTTCTCCCTCTGAAAGAGGGCTAAGACCCCCTTCCCTCAATGCATGTAAGGGCCCCGGCCGTAGTTGCTCTATGCGAGAAACATAGAGAGAAAAGAGGCCCAGCCAGGCTGGCCCATTCCCAGGTTGGCGGCCATCACCTTGTTCCCCCCTCCAGGGTAACGAAAAGGATTCTGATGGCTTGAATGGGGCATTGGGGAAGGGTACGTGCAGTCTGATACAGTTGATCGTCCTGCTCGTAAGAATACCTGCTCGCTCCTGCATCAGCAGTTCACGTACACGGCTCAGCGCATGGCACTTTTATAAGTGGACCCCTAGTGTCGCTTCTCTGACACAACGTTGAGAGAGCGACAGAAGGGGAACGTCTAGGTTACGTATGTAATCTCCGTTCCCTGATGGAGGGAATGAGACGTTGTGTCTTCCCCGCCACGTCGCTGAGCCGAGCCACTGTTGTGACCGGACCATTTCCGGCTCCTCAGAAAAATCCTCTTAAATACGCGCCGCTTAAATACCCGTATGTCCGGGGGCGGGACATGCAAATACCGGCTGCCAACTTCTCATTGGCCTTTTTTCATAGATCAGAGGTGGATATCGGCGCTCAAGAGAGACCCTTAGTGTCGCTTCTCTGACACAACGTCTCATTCCCTCCATCGAGGAACGGAGGTTACATATGTAACCTAGACGTTACGTGGCATTTACAGTCCTGTGCCCAGTGGTTCAGAAGTAATCTGTTTGGATTTTGATATAGATTGGAACAAATGTTGAAAATGGGTTGTTCAAAAATCAAAAAAGGATTGTGAAATCGGATTAGATCGCGTAATCCAGTCTTGGTTTAGATCTGGATCAAACCTTCAGCCCTTACTGATGCCTTTGAAATCACTGTTCATGCACCAGAAAGATACTCACTAGTGAATGGCTCCAGAGTAAAACGTTATATGGCATTCACAGTCCAGGGCAAAGTAGTTCAGAAGTAATCTGTTTGGATTTTGCTATTGGATTGGAACAAATCTTGAAAATGGGTTGTTCAAAAATCTAAAAAGTATTCTGAATCACGTAAATTAAATCACGTAATCCAGTATTGGTTTTGATCTGGATCAAACATTAAGCCCTTTATGATGCTTTTGACTTCACTGTTCATGCACCAGCAGGATAGTCACTAGTGATCTTCCTCAGAGTAAGTAGTTTCATGGCATTTACAGTCCAGGGCCCAGTTGTTCAGAAGTAATCTGTTTGTATTTCGCTATTGGAATGGATCAAATCTTGAAAATTGATTGTTCAAAAATCAAAAAAGGATTGTGAAATCGGATTAGATCACATAATCCAGTCTTGGTTTTGATCTGGATCAAATCTTCAGCCCTTACTGCTGCCTTTGACATCACTGTTCATGCACCAGCAGGATAGTCATTAGTGAACTGATCCAGAGTAAGTAGTTGCATGGCATTTAAAGGAAGATGAGATCTGAAACATCTAATAAAGTTTATTTTGTTTCCCAATATAGCACAATTTGGTGAAATAGTATTATCCGAAAAAATTAAGGCATTATACAGAATGATACATTTTTGAGAGATATATTCCCAGGCCTTCCAATTATACATTTTAAGAAAAGCACTACTTTAGGTGACAGATTATCGTCTAGGTTACGTATGTAACCTCCGTTCCCTGATGGAGGGAACGAGACGTTGTGTCGAAGAAGCGACACTAGGGGTCTCTCTTTAGCGCCGAATATGCCTCTGATTTATGAAAAAAGGCCAATGGGGCAGACAGTTTTTGCATACCTCGCCCCGGACATACTGGTATAAAAGCGGGCAAATACGTCGAGTTCATTCAGGAATTTTCTGAGGAGCCGGAATGGTCCGGCCACTACAGTGGCTCGGCTCAGCGACATGGCCAGGAGGACACAACATCTCGCACGTCATCAGGGATTGAGACGTGAACCTCCATCAGGGAATGGAGGTAACATATGTAACCTAGACGTTGCCCGTCTGTTGCTCTCTCGACATTGTGTCGAATAAGCGACACTAGGGGTCCAATTCAAATCACGCCATGCTCTGAGCCGGGTACGTGTACTGCTGACACAAGAGCGGGCAGGTATATTTACCTGTAAAGGCGACCAGTTGTGTCAGGCTGCACGTACCCTTCCCCAATGCCCCATAAAAGACATCGGAGCCCTTTTGGTTACCCTAAGCAGGGGAACAAGGCGAGCCTAGCCGGGCCTCTTTTCTCACTATGTTTCTCGCATAGAGCAAAGCGGCTGGGGCCCTTACACGCATCGTGGGAAGAGGGTCTTACCCAGTTTCCTATTATTTCAGGTGGAAAAGACCAATGCGGAGACCACCCCTTGCGTATTTTCCCCTTGCGAGTGGACCCACATGCGACCTGAGGGACCCATGAGATGTATCTCGGTAAGTGGCGAGATACATCTCATGGGTCCCTCAGGTCGCATGTGAGTCCACTCGCAAGGGGAAAATACACACAGGAGGAGTCCACGCAGGAGTCTGGACCTGTGGAGCACCTATACCAGTATGGGTAGATTAAGTACCCGTAGTGGATTGGGTAAGCGAATTCCTCCACTGAATTGCGGACCCATAGGGCTAGGGAGGAATCGTCCAGGGATCCGAATATATGGAATCTCCTTGGAAAGAAACTGCACAATTTTACCTCGACCGAGGGAAAGGGCGCTAGGTGCAAGCGATCCACCCTGTCAGTTCATCAGCGTGTTACCGAGTTCTACCGGCTCGGACCTGAGAAGACACGGGACGATACTGACTCAACCCTGAGATTGTTATACCTTGCAAAGGTATTAGGTGTTTCCCAACCCGCTGCGCTACATATGTCTGCCAGGGAGGTACCCCTGGCCAGTGCCCATGAGGACGCAACACTCCTTGTTGAGTGGGCTCAGACTGGCAAGGGGGAGGGGGCATGACCTGGGTGTGGTAGGCCAATGAAATGGCATCCACCACACAGTGGGAGAGCCTCTGTTTTGGAGAAGGGGCTGGGTCTGCCTCCTCCCGGGGCAGCGCTTGCAGGTTCACCACCTGGTCTCTGAATGGCATGGTAGGAACCTTGGGCACATAGCTCGGTCGCGGTCTTAGGATCACATGTGTGTCTGCCGGACCGAACTCCAGGCAGGCTTCGCTAATAGAGAACGCTTGCAGGTCCACGACCTTCTTGATGGAGGCAAGCGCAACCAGCAGGGCTGTTTTTAGAGAGAGGGCCCTGAGTCCAGCTGATTCTAGCAACTTGAAGGGGGGTCTCTGAAGGCCTGTGAGGACAACTGAGAGACCCAGGAGGGGAACAGACTTGGCCGGGAAGGATTTAACCACTGTGCGCCTCTTAGGAACCTGATGATCAAATCGTGCTTACCCAAAGACTTGCCGTCTACTGCGTCGTGATAGCTGCAACATACACCTTCAAGGTGGACGGGGACAGCCTCCCCTCCAACCTCTCCTGCAGGAATAGGAGCACTGACCAAACTGCACACCTCTGTGGGTCTTCAGCCCGGGAAGAACGCCAATTCGCGAACAAGAGCCACTTCAGGGCGTAAAGTTGTCTGGTAGAGGGGGCTCTGGCTTTGCTGATCGCGTCTACGATGGCAGGTGGTACACCAGCTAGATCTTCCGCTTCCCATCCAGGGACCACACGTGGAGGTTCCAGAGGTCTGGATGTGGGTGCAAGAGCATGCCCCATCCCTGAGAAAAAGGTCCTTCCTCAGGGGAATTTGCCAGGGAGGGGCTGTTGCGAGGAGTACAAGGTCCGAGAACCAGGCCCGGGTGGGCCAGTAAGGAGCCACTAGGGTGACTTGCTCCTCGTCCTCCCTGACCTTGCACAGCACCTGTGCAAGAAGGCTCACTGGGGGAAATGCGTACTTGCGCAGCCCCGATGGCCAGCTGTGTGCCAGCGCATCTGCCCCGAGGGGAGCCTCTGTTCGGGCATGCCAGAGTGGGCAATGGGAGGTCTCTTGGGAGGCAAACAGATCTACCTGGGCCTTGCCGAACCATTCCCAAATCAGCTGAACCGACTGGGGTTGAAGCCTCCACTCTCCACTGGGCCAACGTTGTCGTTCTCATCACATTGAGGTTGCTGGGGATGTGAGTGGCACGCAGTGACCTGAGTCGCTGCTGGCTCCAAAGGAGGAGACGACGGGCGAGTCGCAACATGTTGCGGGGCATACGGCACCTTGGCAATTTATGTGTGCTACCACGGTGGTGCTGTCTGACCTGACTAGGATATGTTTGTCTCGAACTAATGGGAGAAACTTCCACAGGGCAAAAAATACAGTCAGCAACTCTAGGCAGTTGATGTGCCAGCGCAACGGGGCCCCTTTCCAATGGCCCACGGCTGTGTGCCCATTACACACGGTGCCCCAACCCGATCTGGAGGCATTGGTCTTGACCAGGATGATTGTGACAGGCGGAGGTGATTGTTACCCGGTGCGTGCCGTGGCGCCATGCTCGTCTCGGTACTTGAGTCTGAAGCCAGTGCTGAAGCGGTCTCATATGCATCAACCCCCAGCACGACCGCCGTGGAGGATACCACATGCCCCTGGAGCCTCTGGAAAAGTTTTAGATGGACCGTTGCGCCTGGCCTGAAGGTGGTAAGGCAGTCCAGCACTGACTGCACACACTGGTTGGTGAGACGTGCAAACATCGAGTCTAACTCCATGCCGAGAAAAGAGATACTCTGAACCGGGGTGAGTTTGCTCTTTTCTCGGCTGACCTGAAGCCCCAAGCGGCTGAGGTGCCTGAGCACCTGGTCTCTGTGAGTGCATTGTAACTCTTGGGAGTGGGCCAGTATAAGCCAATCGTCGAGGTAATTGGGTATGCAAATGCCGGCTTCTCGGAGCGGGGCAAGAGCTGCCTCTGCGACTTTCGTGAAGACGCGAGGGGACAGAGACATGCCGAAGGGGAGGACTTTGTACTGATATACCTGGCCGTCAAACGCGAACTATAGGAAGGGTCGGTGTCGAGGCAGAATTGAGACGTGAAAGTACGCGTCCTTCAGGTCTACCGCTGCGAACCAATCTAGATGCCGGATGCAAGTTAGGATGTATTTTTGCGTGAGCATTTTGAACAGGAGTTTGTACAAGGCCCGGTTGAAGACCGCCGCCTTTCTATGGTACGACGAAGTAAGGGCTGTAGAAACCCTTCTTCATCTCGGTTGGAGGGACAGGATCTATTGTGTCTTTGAGTAGAAGAGTGGCGATTTCTGCACGCATGGATTTGGCATGTTTGCCATGCACTGCAGAGAAGCGGATGCCCCTGAAGGGGGGGCGGGGTACTGGCAAACTGAATTGCGTAACTGAATCGGATGGCCGGGCCAGCCAGCGTGAAGGGTTGGGAAGTGATAGCCATGCATCCAAGCTCTGTGCTAGGGGCACCAAGGGGACAATTATTTTTTACATACCCGACGGGGCTTCGCAGCAGGGCAGAGCAGGTAGTATGGCATCGGGAGGCGCGGACGCTGAGAAAAGACTTGAAGCACTTACCTTGCTCTGCACTCCCGGCAGGGGGCTGGTTCGTGATTGAGGAGGAGGTCCTGAAGCGGCGTCCTCTGGACTCGTCCGAACCGGCCAGCGGGGAACAGATGTGGGGCTGGGGGCGAAGAGTTCTGCATCCAGCGTGCTGGGACTGTTGAGGTGTGGCGGCAGAGTGCTGTAAAGAATGGTATTGGCGGGCCAGGTGACCCAGAGACAAAGGAAATAGCTCTGTTATTGAGAATGTGGGTACACAGGGCTGCGGCAAATGAAATGAATTCAACAAAGGATTCTCCTCCCGGCCCTCCACCAGGGGACGGAGCAGTCTGCTTACCTGCTCCGGAGCTAACATCTTGGTCCCTGGGTCGATCGCCTCAGGAGTGCCTGGGAGCTTTACGGGTCCTTGAGGGGGTCCGTGAGGCGGGGGGCATTGACATCCTGCAGGGTGCTCGACGCGTGGGCTGAGAGCTAGGCCCGGGTTGATGCGGAGCAGCTGGGCATTTCCTCGCTGCAGGCTTGCAGCGGGGCAGAATATGTGACATAGCCTCTGTCTGTTTCCTCACCGCGGAGAACTGCTGGGTGAAGTCCTTGACGTGTCGCCGAAGAGGTCAAACTGGGAGACAGGGGCGTTGAGGAAGCGCATTTTGTCAGCCTCACGCATCTTGACCAAGTTCAGCCACAGATGACGTTCCTGGAGGCGCGGTTGTGTACAGCGTGGCTGTGAGCTGCGCGGAGCCCCTAGGAACCAGTCATCCAACCGCGATGGCTGTGGGGAGGACGGAGGGTTCCAGTCCAGCCCCACGATTGTGGCAGCCCGGGCAAGCATATCCGACATCTGTGCGTCGGCCTCAGCCTGGGCAGGCAGGCACGAAGGCAGCAGCCCAGGGGAGTCCTCAGTGTCAGACGCCGCGCTCTCCAATGCAGCAGTGAGCTCATCCACCTCAAGCTCTAGAGGATAGGCAGACTGGGCGTGAGGCGAGCCGCTGTTGCCTTGAGCACGGACGGGAGTCACGAGCTTGCCGGGGGCGGGTGGTCCGAGAGGGCATATCCGGCAGAGCTGCACCCACTGCCATCCCCAGATTGCCTCCATCACCAGCCGCACTGTCCTTAATCCCGTGGGAAGGAGCAATGCGGGGGACAAGGTTCTGGGGACGGAGCCGTGGTAGGTGGAGACTGGAGAGCAGAAGCCTTTCCTTTTCTCCTCCTCCTCCGGGCGGAAGAGACTGGCAAGCTGGATCACTGACCGTGGCTGGCGTGGGCTCAGGCTCGCTGACCATGGCTGGCTTGGGCTCAGGCTCGCTGACCATGGCAGGCGTTGGCTCTGGCTCGCAGACCGTGGCAGGCGCGGGCTCTGGTTCGCTGACCATGGCAGGCGTAGGCTTTGGCTCGCTGACCGTGGTAGGCGTTGGCTCTGGCTCGCTGACTGTGGCAGGCGTTGGCTCTGGCTCGCTGACCGTGGCAGGCGTGAGCTGGGGAGCGGAAGGTTTTGCCCCTTGTCCAAGGAGGCACAGAGGGAAGGCAGGCAGTCCACGGACACACAGAGGGCAAGCAGGCAGTCCACAGGGGACACAAGACGGGGACTGGGTCAGGTGGCCTGGGAGGCGGCCACAGGACAGGGACAGGTTCAGGAGGCCTGGGAGCTGGCCACAGGGCAAGGACAGGGTCTGGAGGCCTGGGAGTCGACATCGTAGAAGGCTCAGGAGGTGGAGCCGAGGAAGGCGGAGCCATGGGAGGTTCTGGAGGCAGAGCCGAGGGAGGCTCGGGAGGCGGAGCCATGGGAGGCTCGGGAGGCGGAGACGAGGGAGGTTCAGGAGGCAGAGCCCTAGAAGGCTCTGGGATTGAAGTCGTGGAAGATTCGAGGGGCAGAGCTGAGGAAGGCTCGAGAGGTGGAGCCCTGGTAGGCGGAGCCATGGAAGGCTCTGGAGGCAGAGCCGAGGGAGGCTCAGGAGGCGGAGCCCTGGAAGGCTTGGGAGGCTCGAGAGGCGAAGCCCTGGAAGGCTGCAGAGGCGGAGGCCTGGGAGGCTCGAGAGCCACGGGAGGTTCTGGGGATGGAGTCGTGGTAGGCGGAGGCTGGAGAGCAGAAGCCTTTCCTTTTCTCCTCCTCTGGGTGGACGAGACTGGCAACGCTGGATCGCTGACCGTGGCTGGCATGGGCTCAGGCTCGCTGACCGTGGCTGGCTTGGGCTCAGGCTCGCTGACCGTGGCAGGCGTAGGCTCTGGCTCGCAGACTGTGGCAGGCGTTGGCTCTGGCTCGCTGACCGTGGCAGGCGTAAGCTGGGGAGCGGAAGCCTTTCTTCTCCTCCTCCTCCGGGCGGACGAAGTTGGCAGCGCTGGCTCATTGACCAAGGCAGGCGTGGGGGTTGGCTCGCTGACAGGTGGGGCAGACGTGAAAGGATGAGCCATGGACGACTGGAGGGTCACCACTGTTAGAGGAGAGGCAGGGTCCACCTCAACAACAGCCACAGTGAACGGCGAGCTGCAGGCCAGCAGAGTCTCCTCCACGAATTCAAGGAGAGTCCAGCCGCGCGTCGCCGGTGGCAACCGCTCCTTGAGCGAACAATTAAGGTTGGCCCTGAAGAAAGCCACCAGGGAGGAGTAGGGAAGAATAGGATGTTTTCTATAGTAATGTGTTTCCTGTCTCTACTCTCACGTTTCACATGTAGCTCAAACATGTATGTCACCCCCATATAAGGTAAAGAAATATTTCATTGGTGGGGGTCCAGTGGAATGTGGTTTTTCTGGACCATATAACAAAGAGCTGAACAATAAACTTTGAAGAAGGATCTGATAGCATTGGGTGTCTGTGTCATTTCTTTCTTCCCTCAGCTGAGCCGTATCGAGACGGGGATTGCAGATCAAGAAAATAAATGAAATACATTGGATGACAAAATTATCTAACAAGCCCTTAACTACAAAAGTCATAAACTACAAAACAGAAAATCAATATGCATCTCAAAGAAAAAAGAAAGAAAGGATAAAAAGGCCATCTACAGCATCAACAACCGTCTAAGCAGTGCACTGGTTTCTGCAACTTTGTTTATAATTGTCTCATTGTCTATAGAGGATTTCCTTTTCAGTGCCCATTAGCATGAATGACTCTTAAGTGCTCCTGAGACATTGAGCTTCTTAGCCTGATCTTGACAAACTTCAGTGTTGAGAAGCTTCTCTCTCAGGCAACCTGAGTGATTGGGATTGTCAACAGAAACTTATATGCCAATCCAGCTACATGGTAGGCATCAGTGAGAAGGTTGTACTGTGAGAGGATGAGATAAACACAAATGGCACAGTTTTTGCAGCAGGAACAGGTCCTGTTCTCCAGCTCTTCCTCTGGTTCCATATACAATGGCCCACCTGTATCCTCCTCATCTCCTACCAGCATACCTGTACTTACAATGTAACCCTCTCCCACTCGAATGGCAAGCAAGACAGCTCAGCATGCAATGTGCCAACAGTGGCTCTATCATCAAATTTCAGCAGACACTTGCTGATTTCTTGGAGAGCTGAGCTCGGGAGCCCATTTGCCTTAATTTGAACAATGTTTTTAGGGTCCAGACAAGCAAAATCTGTGAAAAGCTTTGCATTTGCTGAAAACCTTCTATGTATTCTACCTGTCAATGTGTCCAGAATTATATTGTGTACATTGACCTTAAAGTCAGCATCTGGCAATGCCAGAGAGTTATCTTCTGAAAGGTCTCCAGGCATTTTTTTCTTTATTCCTGATTCTCTGGAAGTGCAGTCTGCACTTCTAGCTCAAAGCTGTCCTCCTCTTGCAGCTTTTGATTGGCCCAACCCACAAACTCATCAGCTGCTACTTTCACTCCCTCAAAGTCTCTGATAAATTTGTTAAGGCTGTCCTTTTTCCCCTCAACCAGATGCTGAGCTGCTAGAATATCCATACCCTTTATCTGTAGGTACTTGGAGAGGGGGGGATGTATGCTCAAAAATTCTGAGAAAGGTTTGAGCAATGAGGATTGTTTCATACTTTAGAAGGGCTTCAATGCACCCCTTTGCTTTGACCCTCATTGTTGGCTTCATACTCATATCTCCCTCAATTAAGGTGAGAGTCAGCAGTAGGTCAACAAACAGAGCATCCTGAGGCTTTCCAAAACACCCAAAGACCTTAGTCAGAGCCTGGTCTTTGGCCCACCACCTGGTTTCCCCAATTGGGCACAGTCTCCTGTGACGTTTGTCATCACTTTTCTATTCCCATCTCTGCATACGCTTATATGATTCTCTGAGGAAAACTGCAAAATCGTCAAGCAATGAAAAAGAGATGTATGTACTTTCTACAACACTGTCTGTTGTGTCTGCCAGTACCAGATTCAGAATATGTGCATAACACCAGACATGAACCTGTGTAGGAGACTGCTCTGAGAGAAATGCAGAGAACCCTTGATATTGTCCCTGCATGTTAGCTCACACATGTGCCAATGTCAAAACCAAGCTTGTGTAATGTCTGTTTCAGCATCTCTGTGAAATATTTTCCAGTTGATGCTTCACAGTCTACCACAGCAACCAATCGCTCATGAATGGCATCTGTAACATATCTCAAAATTACTGCACATTGGACTTTTGAGGTGATATCTATTTGGACTTAAAACATGCCAGTCGGTTTAACCTCATCTGCAATTGTGCCCTTTATAATTTGGCTCCACATCCACAACTTTATTTCTTTTGAAAGGAAAGTCATGAGCAAAATAATCAAACTTATCAGTCTCCTCATCTAAACTACTTCCTTCAATGTGTCACTTTGGATAAAAGAGTTTGCCAAATGCATACATTTAAATGTACTAGACTAGTCAGTGTACCTTGAGTCGCCAGTTCCTGTGTGCTCGTTTTTCTTCTTGAAAAAATATCTGTCAGTTTGGCACATTTGGACATCTTTTTTAACCTGGCTTTTTCAGCTCCTCCTGACATGTTTTTACCATCCATTTATCATTCCCGCGATTAGCTCACTCGGCGCTTGCCACGGCATGTAACGTCGGTGTGTGTGTGTGTGCGTGCATGTAAAAATGAAGAGATAGCGGGCTTCACAAATCCGTACACTGAATAGTCTAACCAGAATGTCTAACTGCAAACATCCCTCCCACACTTTCCTTGTGTACAGAAAGCTACACACAATCTAAAATCATATAATGTATGTGTGATGGATGGCTATTTGGATGGAAGGCTATTTGCTAAATTATAAAAATATATTTAAAAAAAAAATTATTACATGGTAAAATCAACAAGTTAGATAACTTATCTCACTAGCAGGCCAGTTTCCAGGCAGGTCTGAACAGCTAAAAAAAAAAAAAAAAAAAAATCTGCTCTCTGCCTCACATTACTTTAGGCCCTTTTATCTAATGTTTATTTAGCTAGTTTCACAGAAACTGCCAAAAACCGTTTATATAAAAAGAAGAGGCTCGCCGATGATGGTCACGTTTTCTTCCAGGAAAAAAATAGTTAGCAGCGGTACTACAAATAAATGCTTTGTAACTAAAAAGGTTTGACTATCATCCACAAGCAACAAAATTGCCCAAAAAAGTTACTGATATTTAGCTTAAAATTTACAGTATTGCTAGCTTTTTTTAAATCAAGTTTCACAGAAATGTCCTTAAAAATAGAGGCTAGCTCTATAAATAACTTGTCTTACCTCGAAAGATCACAATTTGAAGCAGTAAGTCCAACACTGGAGGTAATCTCCCGTGATATCTCCTCTGGCTCCGCCCAGGCAAATGGAGGATGACGATGATGACGATACATTTATTATTCACGCCCAGTAACCCCTTAATCAATCATATGTGCTTTTAGCTTATGTTGTCATGAGTATCTGGCAGTTTTCAGAAATAAAATCGGTGATTGGATAGCGAAGATATTGAACAGTAAATCGGCTGAACAGTAAAAATAATTTAAACACAAATACACAAAAGGCAGCTGCATGTGGTTCTCTCTCTGCCGAACTGCCGCATTCTGCGGCACTTATCCCTCTCCTCGGTTGTTTAGCCCGATTGGGGCTAATCGCCCTCCTCCTCGTCACACTCGTCCCTCCTTTCTCTCAGGCCGGGTAATCTCTTGCATGACGTACACCCTCCCCCTCCGCTGCCCTTTTGGCCCTGCCTACCGGCTGGCTTTTCCCCACCTCTCTAGGGCTGGGGAGGGGGACGAGGGAAGGAAAAAAATAAAAAGAGGAGAGGAGAGGGAAAGGGCAAGGTGGAGCGACAGTGAGAGAGAGAGAGAGAGAGAGAGAGAGAGAGAGAGGAGGGAGAGAAAAAAACATCCTCACCGGTTCCCAGACATGCTGTCATCTCCATCACTCCTCCACATTCTGGCGGACGACAGCCAGTCCTCCGACCCCCGGTGGACGGAATTCCCCTCCGCATTTTGGTGGCCGGTAGGGAAATCCTCCGCACCTGGCAGTGAGCCCCTCCTCCTCTTGCGGATGGTAGCTGTTGCTCCGCCTCCAGGCAGCTGGCAGCAACTCTGCGGGTGCTCCTTTGGGTGGATGGCAGTTGCGAGGACTCCACAACATCCCTCTCCCTTCCTGGGTTTCGACACCAATGTAAAACGTTTAACATGGGAAAGAGGAGGCGGGAAGTGGCTGAACAGTCAAAATACTATTTAATTTAAACAAAAAAACACAAATATGAAGGAATTATACAAATACAAAAGTATACAGAATGCATTTTGTTGTGAAATTAAGTGAAGCTTTCATTCCACTCGAGCAAAACTTGCATGTTAGATGGTCTAAAACAGGGCCATAAACACCATAGACATTGAGGTATAATATTCATTATAGTGGTTTACTGTTATGGGGTATTTCCATGGTTGATTATTAAATTATTTTAATTGGTCCCCCCAGTCCTGAATATGTGGTAAAATCCTGGAAACACCCAAAAAGGAACAATTTCAGATAATAACAAAGAGGGGTCTTGTACATAAATAAGCATAAACTGAAATTTACTCTGTGAGATCAGAGCTGCTTCTAAAACTCACGTGAAGTGACACTAACTGAGCAAAAGATACATTTAAACTGCTCGTCTGTCACTTGTATTTGCCACATCTTCAGATGAAAATGTGATGGCTTGCTATATGTTGAATCATGATTATTGCTTTCAGTCGATTATACTATTTAATTGCAATTAATAACATAATTTTCCATACTTAGTCGCAATTAATCGCAGATTGTGAAAGTGCTGAAATTTCTATTCCTGTCAAAATGCATTTATTTTGTTCTTAGGAAAGCAAAAAACAAAACAATATGTACACTTGTATAAAAAGAAAATCTCTGAAACAAGTCTAAATATGTAATGTAGCTTCTCAGGGAAAATGTATCTGGTTTTATATAGAAAACAAGACAAAAACACTTGATAACACGTTTGTTTCTGAATTAAACTTAATAAAAATCCTCAGGTATTTTTTCCCTGTAATTGAGTGTAGGTCATTTAGTTTTTTTTTTCATCGTCTTTTTATTTTATTTTTATTAAGCACATATTTAATACAATCTCTTAACTCGAGGCATAAGCTGAATTGTCGATTAAGAGCTATTGATTAATAGTTGCAATAATCTACGAATAGTTGAATAATCGTTCAATTAATTGTTAAATTACTCGATAATCAAAATGATTGTTAGTTGCACTGCTCAGCTTTCACTTCTGCCCAGAGACTGCTGCCTTGATGCTTCTGTCCTGAAACAGCTGGTGCTGCTGGTCTGCAATTGGACATATCTCCCTAACACGATCTTCATTTGAACAATCCCAATGTAAATTATTAAAATCCCAAGATTGCTCTTTCTTTTTATCCACAACCCTCTACAGTCATATGCGCATAAATCCCTTGCATATGTGACTAAACATTTGTGTTATTAGCCACTGACTGTATTCTTTTTTTTTCTTCAGATTTTACTCACTACTGCTTGAGTAGTGTGGTGGAGAAAAGGTTCAGCACACAGATCTTTTCACTACATGCTTAGAGAAAAAGTCTCAACTCATTCCGAGTCCAAAGACAAGACCCACAAAATCCATTTGTCATTGAATGATGTCTTGTTTAATACCCTTTCTGTTCTCTACAGTCAGATATTGATCAAAATAAACATTCAATTTGAATCACATATAGCACAGATGCCACAAAGATGTCAGCCATTCAACCAAAACAAACAATTCTGTCAAAGTTCCTGCTGCTGGTCCTAAAGAGACAAAACCATTTAAGAACTTATTCTACATTTCAATGTAAATACTTGTAAATAGTACAAATTAGGCATGTAAACAGCAGACAATGAACTGAGTGCCCATGAGCAAAGATCACAGATTTCAAATTGTGTACTGATCAGCTGAGCCAATTCCATTTAGATAAATGGGAATACTAACAGATAGCTTTCTCCAGGTATTATGCACCTCCTTGGGAGCCAATTATTAAACTCTTAAATTTTGCCAAACCCTGTCTAATGCACTTTGGAACCTTGAACAAAATCAGAAAGGATTCTCACATCCTAATCTTAAGGAAGTAGTTTTTCCAATAAACACACAACACTGAAAATAAAACACATTTCCTGGAAGGAAATGAAAGAACATCATATTTTGTTTCCCTGGTCTTCCAATTTAATTTGTATATTATAAATAATGGCATATCATCTGCTGCAATATTTCAGTTAACTTGCTTATGACAACCACCATATATCTTGGTTTTCTCTGAGTGCAGAGATATCTCATCATTTAAGCATATATTTTATTATCTTACTTATGCTTCTGGCAGGTGACGTCAGACAGCAGCACTGTGTAAAAAAAATACAATCAACACCTTGATAAATAATTGACATATGCACTAATGTTAGGTTTAATTGCTGATATAATTTATTAAGACAAATCAAAGTGGTGCCAAAGCTATTACCTGCAGTGATCTTTTTATTGCACTTTTTTTTACATATGTTGAATTTAATTTCTGATGAAGTTCCCTATCTGTCATTCACTCAACATGGTGTCGATGTAGTGACACTAGGGGTCGCCAATGGAAGCCCCAAACTCCTCTGATCTTTGAGAAAAGACCAATGGGAATTGGCTGGTGGAATTTGCATGCCATTCCCCTGGACATACGGGTATAAAAGGTGCTGGCTCGCAACCACTCATTCAGATTTCTTCTTTGGAGCCAAGCGGTTGTTTCAGCGAGCTGAAATCCACTGCCGGTCTATTCATCTCTGGAAGCTGTTGGATTTACAGTGAATTACAGCAGGTTCTCCCCTTTGTGCACTGGTGGAGTGCAGAGAATGCTCCTGGGTGCTTCAGCACTAAAGAGTATATTTTCCTTCTAATAGAGTGGCACTGACAGAAAGCTTCTTTTTAAAGATGCCTTTCCATATGTCTTTAATTCCTGGTTGCGGTCATTATCTCTCTGCTTTCGACAGCCATGATCACGTGGTTGGGTGCTGCCCATGCGGAGACAGCATTCGCGTACGGGTCATGTTCTCACTGTGAGAAAATGACCATGGCAATGTTGCGGTAGTGGCTTTCCTTCGTCAGAGGGAACGCAACCCCAATGGCTCCCAGACTCAGTCCTTCTACCTACAGGTATGAGTCCACGGCGGTTAGCACTGGGGTGATTTGGGGACTCCAATGGGAGCCACTCCGCATGATAACCGGGCAACGAAGGTCATGGCCCAGACTCTCGGGAGGCGATGTCCACCTTGGTGTTCCAGGAGCGTCACCTATAGCTCATCTTGGTCGAGATGAGGGAGGCTGACAAGGTACGTTTCCTTGATGCCCCCATCTCCCAGGTTGGCCTATTTGGCGACATCTTCGAGGACTTTGTGCAGCAGTTCTCTGTGGTTAAGAAGCAGACTGAGATTATAGCTCACTCTCAAGACTTGTTGTGAGGGCACAGGGACCTGGTGCTCAGGTACCGCAGCCAGTTGGGGCTTCAGGTCAACTAGGAAAAGAGCAAGCTCTCCCCGGTTCAGATCACCTCTTTTCTTGGGTTGGAGTTACATTTACATTTACATTTATGCATTTGGCAGATGCTTTTATCCAAAGCGAATTACAGAGCCCTTATTACAGGGACAATCCCCCTGGAGCAACCTGGAGTTAAGTGCCTTGCTCAAGGACACAATTTCCTCCATCAGGGAATGGAGGTTACGAAAGAATCCAGGACGATTTTAATTTCTGATGAAGAAGATTAAGTTGAAATGCTGAAAACTCATGGAATCAAATGCAAATGATAAATATTAAGTTAAATAGATGGACGTTAGACAAAGATGTAGTTATAACATAATGAAGACAATATGTTTTTACATTGTATGTTTACACTATTTGCATGTACTGTAAAAAGTGATGTGTTATAACACATTGTGTGTGTACTGTAAAAAGCTATGTGTTTGTAGAACTTACTTTGTCTTTCTTCTGATTTCGATCCTCCAAAACCAGAGAAATACAGATGTATGTGTTGTTGGTTCAATTTACAACCGTCCAACTCGGCAATGACAACATCACTCAATTACAGCTTTATTTTAGCTCCTTGTGGCTAGCTAGTCCCAACTCCCTCCACGACACGGGAATTTGGAGTCCAAGAACTTCACTTCGTCGAACTTCACTTCAATGCAACATTGGCTCATCAGCACACAGCATTCATCAGGCAGGAGACAATGAAATCAAATCCAAATATAAACAGAAAGAAACACACACACAAAAAAAATCAGACCTTGAATACAAGGTCATAGAGCCATCATTAGTAATGTTTTTTTTGTTTGTGTGTGATATACATACATCTATTACCACAGTTCACAACGATATCAAAATGGCCATCGTATTTTACAACAACATTGAAGCATGCGTTCATCACCTGTGGCCTCATATCGTACATTCACTGTTAAATAAAATTTAAATGCAACTCTTTCATTTTACATTTCAGTTATATGAAAATGTATACAACAGATTAGTACATGAAATAACAGTTTCAACTCATCAAGACCACTGATGAACTTGAATATTTTAATCCCTTTTAACTCCGAAGGAACTAAGATTTCAATTGGTCTTTCCCTCAAATGTCTCATAAAAGTTACACTCTCATTAAAAACGTTAGTTCTTCATAAAACAACTGTTTAATGTGTTAGTAACACGCTATGCGTTAACGGGGCTTCTTCTCAGCGGCCGCGTCAATCTAAGCAACTAAATAAAATCTCTTTTTACACGAAATCTTCCATTTAACATGTTAAATCGTGTCTAAATAAATATCACTTCAATATTCATCAAATATTGATATTTGACTAATAAAATGTCTAATTTCTTCAGAGTGCAATGAAACACGTCTGCTCTCTTCTGTTCCGCCGAGTGAAAAAGAAGGAAAAACTCAATCGAGTGCTACTTAAGGAAATGAAAATGCGCTAAACACCATTCTCAAATATCATTGGTCAGTTCTCCCAAGTACAACATTTATTCATTTGCTGTCTTACTGCTCATAAAAAAGAATTACCTTCTGCCCATTTACATTATTCAGTCACATGTTAATACCATTTGTAACCGGGGTTACATCTGACTACAGACTCCCCGAGTTCCTTGCAAACTTCCTTAAATATCCAGACAGAAAACATTGTGTACCAAATGAATTTATCACACTGTGGTGATTTTCAGGTGAAGATTTCATCTTTGTAAAGCAATGCAAAGGCGATTTGTAATTTATCACACGTGGTGATATTCAAGTGTAGATTTCAGCTTTTGTGAGAGTGTTTAGATGTTGTCTGAAGTCTTAAGTTCTTTGTTATTCCATGAATTGATGTGTGTTTGGCTATCACACATATTGGCATCGGCCTTACATTAGCAGCTTTTGAGCGGCTGCTAATAGCAAGAAAGTCAAAGAATAATACTTTGAGATTTAAAGACCAAGTAGAATGAAAACCAATGACATAATATTCTACAAACCAGATGACTGCATTCATGAGGAAATGGTATGTACCAAAAACAAGTCAAATATTTTATTAATTATTAAATTGTGCTTCTTTTGTTCAGATCACACAGAATCTATGCTATGTTTCAAGCTGGTTTTGCTCATGTGCACTTTCAATGAAAACTGACAGGTGATGTCTTTATTAAAGAGAAGATTGGCTCTTTGAACTGTAAGTTGGGACTTCCATTCCTTTAGCCGCCATATTCAGCATTATGATTTCTCCCATTCATAAGTATACCACTGACCCATCTTACTTAAGTGCAGTGAGTTTGCTTCTTTCTTCTCTGAAAAACTCAATAATATCAGAAAGGTGATCAGCACATCCTTGAGTTGTGCTGGGGTCAGACAAATCAAACCACAACCTAGTAGTTACTATGTCTGATTTCAAAGAAATTGATGGCAAAATTGATGGCAAAATTTTGGAAGAAACCGTACAGCACCTAAAAACATCAACCTGCGCCCTTGATGCACTTTCCACATCTTTTTTCAAAAGTGTGTTCAACTGTTTAGAAGCAGATCTCATAGAAGTGATAAACTCCTCACTCAACTGCAGTTGTCAAGCCCCTCTTGAAAAAGAGCAATCTGGATAAGACCATATTAAGCAACTATAGACCGATCTCAAATCTTCCTTTCATAGGCAAGATCATTGAAAAAGATGTCTTCAATCAGCTGAACAAATTCTAGAACTAAAATGGATACTTTGACAATTTTCAATCTGGTTTCCGATCGCATCACAGCACAGAGACAGCGCTCATAAATATAATAAACGATATTCGCTTAAATACTGATACAGGCAAATTATCAGTACTGGTACTACTCGACCACAGTGCTGCATTTGACACTGTCGATCACAACATACTTCTTGACAGGCTGGAAAACTGGGTGGGGCTTTCTGGGATGGTCCTAAAATGGTTCAAGTCATACTTAGAAGGGAGAGGTTATTATGTGAGTATAGGAGACCATAAGTCTGAGTGGACGTCCATGACATGCGGAGTCCCTCAAGGCTCAATTCGTGCGCCACTACTGTTCAACCTGTATATGCTCCCAATGAGCCAAATAATGAGAAAGAACCAAATTGCTTACCACAGCTATGCAGACGACACACAGATCTACTTAGCCCTATCACCTAACGATTACAGCCCCATTGACTCCCTGTGCCAATGCATTGATGAAGTAAACAGTTGGATGTGCCAAAACTTTCTTCAGTTAAACAAAGACAAAACTGAAGTCATTGCGTTTGGAAACAAAGATGAAGTTCTCAAGGTGAATGCATACGTTGACGCTAGGGGTCAAACAACTAAAAATCAAGTCAGGAATCTTGGTGTGTCTCTAGAGTCAGATCTTAGTTTCAGTAGTCATGTCAAAGCAATAACTAAATCAGCATACTATCATCTGAAAAATATTGCAAGAATTAGATGCTTTGTTTCCAGTCAAGACCTAGAGAAACTTGTGAATGCTTTTATCACCAGCAGGGTGGATTATTGTAATGGACTCCTCACTGGCCTTCCCAAAAAGACCATAAGACAGTTGCAGCTCATACAGAACGCTACTGCCAGGATTCTGAGCAGAACCAGAAAATATGAACATATCACACCAGTCCTCAGGTCTTTACACTGGCTCCCAGTTACATTTAGGATTGATTTTAAAGTATTATTACTGGTATATAAATCACTCAATGGGCTAGGACCTCAAAATATTGCAGATATGCTCACTGAATATAAACCCAACAGATCACTCAGATCATTAGGATCACATCAGCTAGAAATAACAAGGGTTCACTCTAAGCAAGGAGAGTCTGCTTTTAGCTATTATGCCAGCCGCAGCTGGAACCAGCTTCCAGAAGAGATCAGATGTGCTCCTACAGTAGTCACATTCAAATCCAGACTCAAAACACATCTGTTTAGCTGTGCATTTACTGAATGAGCACTGTGCCACTGTGTGTCTGACTGTTTGTACTGTATTTTATTTTATTTTATATTCTAAACTGTTTCAATTATTCTTATTTTTTTTTTATTCTTATTTTAATATCTTCTATGTAAAGCACTTTGAATTACCATTGTGTATGAAATTTGCTATATAAATAAACTTACCTTGCCTTGCCTTGCCTTACTCTATTCTGCCTCTATTTATACTGCATGTTATTTGGTTCAAGAACCTCCCACTTAGACAGGAAGTACCATCTGACTGTGTGATCAGTCAGAGTTGGTATTGTTTTTATGTGCTGTTTATGGCTGAGTTAACAATTATATTCTAAACACAACAGGCAGAATGTTATAAAAGCCTGTGTGCCAATCAGATTAGCCTTTACTAGAACAATAATTTTTTTTCCAGTTTTGTGTGTAATAAGCATCAGATGGTTAGTGAACGGAATGGACTGTGAGTTGTCCATGGGTGTGCCACCTGAGAGAAGCTCAGAGAAGGGATAGTTGACCAAAAACATAAGTAATCATTTACTCGCTCATGTTGCTCAAAACTTGTATTACTTCTTTTCTTCTGTGAAGCACTCATTTTGGTAAAAAAAAAATGGAAACTAGTCAATGGTGAAATAAGTTAATATTTTGCCAATGAAATTGAATATTGACTGAGGCTAACATTCTCCATAACAGCACTTTTTGTGTTCCATGGAAAAACATAAAGTCATAGTAAAGTAAATGGTGACAAAATGTTCCTTTTTGGGTCAACTATCACTTTAAAAGAAGGTTAAATTACCCAAATCAAGATGCTAGTCATCAAGATTGTAAGATTTGTTGGTGCCACAGACTACTCCAGTAAAATTGCTTTCTTATAGAATAAATGACTTATTATTGATATTAACCTTTGGAGCTGAGGGAGATGATCATGGCATAACCATTTGATTTAGCTTTCTTATTGCTGACATTTAATCTGTTCAAAAGAGGTTAGGCATAACATTTGTTTTTATAAAATTGTATGTACAAAGTAGATTACCATATTCAATCAATCAATGTGGTAAACCCTATTCATGAAAGGAAAAAACACTGAATATCAATACACAACAAACACAAGTGGTAAAGTCAATGTCATTCATTGTTTTTTATGCAACAGAAATTGCTTGAGTTTAACCACCAGTTTTCATGTTGCACATCTTTCAGCCTTCTTTCATTTTATCTTATGTTTGAAGTAATCTTGCCAAAGGCCTTCTCTATACACCAGGAGATTGAGAATCAGAAAACATGCTGCAGCATCAAAAGACTCCATTGAATGTTTATTTTCTGACATACTGCCAGTTAGGCAAGAGCAGTTGCCTTCCACTCATTACACACTCGTTCAATTGCTCATTAATACAGTGTGCTGATAAGCAGACGTAATGCGGTGCCAAAAGCATAATTAATAAATGAGTGTATTTCACAGTGATGAGCCAGTTTAACCTTCATGCAACAGAGCCAAAGTGTTATTACACACACACAAAATATGGTCAAGTAAATACAGCAGAAAAGAATAAGTACTTTTCACATTGAAGATAGTTTAAGCATGAACTTGAAACCTTTAAGCAGCATCTGTATTTGTACTCAATTCAAGCAATTTACTATGAATCCTCAAGTATCAATGTCATAAAAAAGACCAAATTATTATTTTTACATATGGATAAATTTTATAGGTAAAAAATAAAATAAATAATAATTACAATCTACTTCAAAACATAATTAAGCATGGTGTAATATGACATGAGGAGTGTGCAGCTGTACAGAATATCAGCACTGCTATGAATAGGCTCGTTTGAGATGAGCAAATTCTATGTAGTTCCGATCATGCTGGTTAGAAATCTGTCTGACTTGCTGTGCTATCATGACGACGTATGTCAAAAAATGTCCCGTGAGTGCAAGGTGGCCGTAGTTGTAGCAGCCAGGTGGTGCAGTTGCTTTATCCGAGCTGCGCGAAATCTAATCACGATGGGAAATGACTTGCTGACGACACAGCTTAATGCTCATTGGTTTAAACAACCGTGATGTTTTGTTCTCTTTTAAAATCTCTAATATCATGTTTTTATGTGTATAAATTATAAGTGAATATTCCCAACACTATGACAGTGTAATCTCTGTATGGGATATGTGATTAGTATCATATTTCTGAAATATCTAATATTCGTGTCTTTATTAAACAAAAAATGTATGAAAGACACATCTTACAGGGGGAATTAAATAAGTGGTACGTTGAGGGTCTTGATCATTATATTTATTTTAATTTAAAAGGAACAGAATTTTAATTGCATTCACTTTAATGCATGCACATGAAGATGAATCACATGATATCTGATCCACTACGATAAGTGAGAACTGTCCGACTTGATAGCACTTATTTCACTCCTCCCCTGACTGCAGCCGCCTACTCTCATCTACTTTCAGGTGAGGCGTTTGGCATCTCAAATGAGCCAAATATCACCTGAGCTGATATCCAGTATAACAATACTCTTGCTTGTGTCAGATTGCTTTTATACAAAAGTTCAATGGACCAAAAAATTATATTATTAAAGTATTATTATTTATTTATTTTTGTTGCAATTTATATATTTATAAATTAATTTACCTCTTTAAACCACTCCATCAGAAGCAATTTTTTTCCACCAACCCCTTGCATAGGATTTTAGGATACCATTAGTAGTGAAGGACACATGCTGCCATTTAAAAACTGATGAGATAAAGGCATTTAGTTGTCAAAATGTAACAAAAACATTCTGCCATGATGCTTTCCTTGCTCCCTAAACTGTCTGCGAAGACAGCATTTTTTATGTTTTGGACACAGTCAGGGGCATCACTGTGGAAACAGGTTGCACCAGAGCGACCCCTTCATCAGTATGGGTCGGTGCTGAATCCACTTTTTTTTCTTTTTTCTTTTTGCTGAAATACATGAATAAACCACATTTCTGCTGTTATCTGTGAATGCTACTCAATGGTCCCGAGGCTGATTAAATTTTTTTGCCATCAATGCTAAGCTTGAGATGATAAAGATGGTTTGTGTATTTGACTTTCAAATGTGATAGAGGAAACTTTGCTTTAGATTGGAAACCACATTACACTACAAATAGAAGATGTGACTATAAATATGAAAAAAATGGTTTTGTCTTTTTCATATTAATAGCCACATCTTCAATTTTGTAGTGTATAACTATTTTGTAGTGTAAACTGTAACTGTTTTACCTTTTACTGTAACCTTTGTCAGAAAAGTGAAAGCAGTGTTTCATCAGTAATGGATATTGTTTTGACTTCCTGAAGGCTGCATAATGCAAAATATATTCACATGCAAATCATATGACACTTCTAGAAATTCCAAATGCTCCATCAATCTCCTGCTGTTATTTTGGTATGTTATTTTATTTAATTAGCATTGGCATTAGTACCGAATGTCTGTTTCTTGGATAAGGTTATGAATAGGTTTATAAACCAACAACAAACCACTAGGAGGGAATCAAGGCATAACTTTATTTTATTGTTACTCAACATGTACTGGATTAATAGTTGAATCTGTTTTCATATTGTAGATTATATCTCAAAATGATACAATTCAGAAATACAGTAGTGCCCTTTAACTCTTTCCCCGCCAGCGTTCTTAAAAAAAGTTGCCAGCCACCGCCAGGGTTTTTGACGATTTTCGCTAAACTTTAATGGCCCGCAGAATATTTTCTTCCATGAATATATGAAGATGCTATATATCAAAATAAATATCTGAGCCTCTGCTTTTAGGCAAAAAAACGATTTTATTTTATCTTCATTTGTTCTTTTTTTATTGCCACTTGAACAGAGGTAGGTTTTGTCAAAAACAACATTTCGGACAAAAAGCTGAGAAAAAGGCATTTTTATCAAACAAGTGCTTTAGTATTAGTATGGTGTTCCACTTCTTCACGTTTGAGACGATCGCAGTCTGTTTCTTTGATCAAAGAGTTGCGTACTCTTTCAAAACATGCGCGGGGGTCTTCCTTACCATATACCACCTAAAACACGGATACCCGGAAAATTCCGTGTTTGGCGGGGAAGCGTTTTTTCATAAAACCCGGAAAATTCCGTGTTTGGCGGGGAAAGAGTTAACAGGGTTTTCGTACTTTAGCAGAAACCCATGTGTCTCATTCAAAGCCACAATTGCTTACCAGGCACTTTAACTGCTTTTTCATGATATGGCCAAATAACTATAATTTCTTAGTTGTGCAGTTTTGTACCGAACCATGCTCATTCACACAATTACAGTTTCTTTTTCCATTGTAGTACCACAAAATCAAGATTAGTATTGACTATAGTGCATATAGTGCAATCGTGAGTTGCCAGGTCACAAAAGCCATCCATCAGCAAGGTTTTCCTACAGTGAGTGCACATACTGATAAAATGAATAGGGGGAGACTGTGGTCAGTTGTAACATTTTCAGATTTTTGGGTAACCAAATAAGCTACACCATCAATATTTTGGCTTAAAAGAGGTAAATTTTTCTGTAGTACTCATAACCACCCAAATAATTCTTTTTTTATATTTTTTTGTTGTTGTTATTAACAATTGTATTGATTCCATGTAACATATAACTAAAATAATAATAATTAAAAATAATAAAAAAAACATAAAAATTATACATTCAAAAACAAAAAAAACAACACACACATTTAAACCAACATGTCTCTCTCCACTGCACCTCACTGAGAGCCTTCTTAAAAGGCTAAATAGAGCTGACCCATTTCTTATTGAATAAATCCATTTTGCCTAGCCTTCTAAGTGTCAAATCTTCAAATGTCGCTACCCTGCCCATCTCCGCATACCACTCACTAAATGAGGGTGCTCCAGCCGACTTCCATCCTCTAAGGATGACCTGTCCTAACACCAGCCAGGATCCAATTCTTCATGTTCTTATCCCTTACATCAATAAACGCCCCATCACCTAAAATACAGAGTCTGGGGCAACATGAGATTTGAGTACCTAATAAGTCACCCTTAAAACACCACCAAAAAACATTTGTGTCCCATCTTCTGATTGGCATCGCCAGCAGGTGGGTGAGTCTTTAAGACCCAGCCTATACAATCTAGAGGGGGTCCAATTGAATCTATGTAAAATCTTTGCACCCTTGCATCTTTAGATGTAGACTTGATGTTTTTAGAATCCTAGCCCACACTCCCTCCTCCAATACCAAGTTTAGATCTTTCTCCCATAATCTCTTGAGCAAATTTGAAGCTCTGTCCCACAGACTCTGAATTAGCATGGAGTAATACACTGATGCCTCATGGCCTTTTCCAAATGCAGTAATCACCACTCCAGACTATCTGCCGCTTTAGAGGGTGTATGCAACCTCCACAAATATTACAGAGCAGGTGGCACAGCAGTAAATACCTAAAGAACTGAGATTTGGGAATCCTAAAATGCTGAACCATATTTTCATAAGATCTCAACACTCTCATATAGGTCACAGAGTGTAGTAACCCCCCTCATATTCCACTCTGACCAGCAGAATGGGGACTTATTAATACATAATTTTGGATTCTGCCATATGCTCGAGGCAACATTTAAATAAATGTCTGAATTAAACGCTCAGGACATATCATATCGAGTGCAAATGGAAGATAACGGGGTGTAACTTAACTTCTCCGATTAGTTTGATAGAAAGGCTTTACAATGGTGAAATAGGGGCAAGAACTTCCTGTTTAATACAAAACTAGGGAGGGCTCGCTCAGGTGGAAGCGACCAATGAGCCAAATGACCAATGAGACCGAATGTATGATAATAAAACAAAATCTTGGTTAGGCCTAGCCCAACTTTGTCAATCAGCCTATGTAACTTTTTGAAATGTAATGTGGAACACTTAACATTCCAAATGAAAGACTTCGCTATGCTACCAAAAGGCTTGAAATAGGAGAGGGATAGTTAAATTTTGGAATAAAATTTATTTTAATAACATTAACCTTCCCAATCATAGATAAATGTAATGAAGCCCACCTGCTCACATTGCTCGATGAATTATTAAAGTGCCAAAATTAACTCTAATTAATGTTATCAGAGGACCTATGGCCCGGATAAACCCCACCTGATCTATATGTATAAGAGATGTCATAACTTAATCAGTCAGCCAAAATGTTGTAAAAAATTTTAACGTCTAGCTGAATCATGGAAAACTCTTACACTCACTTGGATCTTTGTCCTTTTTAAGAATCAGACTGATCTGGGCTTGTGTGATGGTTGGCGGAAGCTTTCCATCCCTTAATGATTCCATATATATTTCTAACAAAAGTGGAGCTAGTTCTGTATCATGAGATCATCTCAGGTTACGTAGTGTAATCCTTGTTCCCTGAAAAAAGCAGAACGAGATGCTGCGCTTTGGGAACAATCCTACATTGTGACCAGCTGTGGATATGTGTGTAACACGTCAATGAACATTGACCGAAATAAATAGACGCGTCACCAGCGTGTCGTCAGATATATTTTTTTCTGAAGAGCAGTCCTGGGACATCCCAGTGCGGCAAAGAAGCG
This sequence comes from Xyrauchen texanus, assembly GCF_025860055.1. NCBI lineage: Eukaryota > Metazoa > Chordata > Actinopteri > Cypriniformes > Catostomidae > Xyrauchen > Xyrauchen texanus. Next base: position 8,573,074 of record NC_068291.1, on the reverse strand, counting down.
CAGCATCTCGTTCCGCTTTTTACAGGGTTACACTACTTAACCTGAGACATTCCCTTTACAAAAAGCTTCACTAGGATGCTGCGCTGAGAAAAGCGCTTTGGGAACGAGAATACCCACGCCTCCGCACTGAGGCTGTCCGGATCCCTACGGTTGTGAAGTGTGCTCACAAGAACGTGAGAGGTCTCAGACATGAGCTTGAGATGTCGACTCAAGGACATAAGAGCCCGGAGTAGCATGAACATCCAAACTATAAAATTTTATGAATGTGTGCAGAGAGGACCAGCCTGCCGCATTACAAACTTACTGCAGAGGGACCCCCCTGGGTGACTCAGGGAGAAGTAGAGGAGACATTGCGCTATTCATACAGGTGAAGAGGTCCTCTTCTGCCCTGTAAAATCTCAACCAGATTTGTTCTAAGTGGAGGGAGCCCTAGCACTTAAAATGGTCTCGATAACCTCAGGAGAAAGCCCTGTGTACCTCAGTTGGTACCTTTCAGGGGCCAAGCGTGAAAGGTTCCATAATTCGGGCCGGGGATGACATATTGCCCCCTGTGCCTGAGAAAGAAGGCCCTTCCTGTTCGGAATCGCCCAAGGCGAGCCGTCGAGGAGAGATATTAACCCTGAGAACCATACCCTGTTCTGCCAGCGTGGCACTATCAGTAAGAGGCAAGACCCTTGCTGGTGAACTCTGGTCAAGACTCCTGGGAGCCGAAAAACCGGGGAAAAATGCATACAGATGCATTCAGGGCCATTAAGACCCAGGGGGGCTGGGTGACTCAAGGAGAAGTAGAGGAGACATTGCGCTGTTCATAGAGGCGAAGAGGTCCTCTTCTGCCCTGTAAAATCTCACCCAGATTTGTTCCACTACCTAGGGGTGGAGTTTCCACTCCCCCGTCTGTATTTTCTGTCTGGACAGTAAATCTGCTCCCACATACCGGCATCCAGGGATATAAACTGCCCTGAGTGACAGGGGCTTGCCCTGGGCCCCAAAGGAGAATCCGACGTGCCAGAAATTTAACTGACGTGAACGTGGACCTCCTCGATGGTTTATGTAAGAGACTAACGCTGACAGTTACTGTGACAACCGAGCTGACGACCCTCCCATTCCCCTTGAGCTGGACGACCACTTAAGACCACTACCCAGTCTGTCAGGGAGGCGTCTGTCGTTAGCAACCTGCGACGACGAGACGCGCCTAGAGTGGGACCCAAGGTAAGGAACCAGGGTCTGAACCACATAGAAAAGGAATGAAGCCCGCGGCACATAACCCTTATTTGCCTTAGGGGACTGGCCCTTGGATGAAACCCCCTGGCTTTTAGCCACAGCTGGAACGGTCTCATGTGCAGAAGGCCCGAAGGGATCACCGCAGACGCAGATGCCATGAGACCTAGTATTCGTTGATACTGACGAGCAGTGCAACCTTGACCGAGCCTGACCTTGCTCAGGGTGTTCTGAATGGAAATGATTCGTGCGGGAGACAATTGTGCCTGCATCATGACGGAATTCCATATTACCCCCAGATAAGTGATTCCCCGGGTGGGAGAGAGAGAACGCTCTCTGACGTTAAGTCTCAGACCCGGAAAAAACAGATGAGCCAAGACGATATCACTGTTTTGAACTGCCAGTCTTGGAACTGCGCAAGGATCAGCCAGTCATCTACAGGTGAAACTCGAAAAATTAGAATATCGTGCAAAAGTTCATTAATTTCAGTAATTCAACTTAAAAGGTGAAACTAATATATTATATAGACTCATTACAAGCAAAGTAAGACATTTCAAGCCTTTATTTGATATAATTTTGATGATTATGGCTTACAGCTTATGAAAACCCCAAATTCAGAATCTCAGAAAATTAGAATATTGTGAAAAGGTTCAGTATTGTAGGCTCAAAGTGTCACACTCTAATCAGCTAAACACCTGCAAAGGGTTCCTGAGCCTTTAAATGGTCTCTCAGTCTGGTTCAGTTGAATTCACAATCATGGGGAAGACTGCTGACCTGACAGTTGTGCAGAAAACCATCATTGACACGCTCCACAAGGAGGGAAAGCCTCAAAAGGTAATTGCAAAAGAAGTTGGATGTTCTCAAAGTGCTGTATCAAAGCACATTAATAGAAAGTTAAGTGGAAGGGGAAAAGTGTGGAAGAAAAAGGTGCACAAGCAGCAGGGATGACCGTAGCCTGGAGAGGATTGTCAGGAAAAGGCCATTCAAATGTGTGGGGAGCTTCACAAGGAGTGGACTGAGGCTGGAGTTACTGCATCAAGAGCCCCCACACACAGACGGGTCCTGGACATGGGCTTCAAATGTCAAACGTCTTACCTGGGCTAAAGAAAAAAGAACTGGTCTGTTGCTCAGTGGTCCAAAGTCCTCTTTTCTGATGAGAGCAAATTTTGCATCTCATTTGGAAACCAAGGTCCCAGAGTCTGGAGGAAGAATGGAGAGGCACACAATCCAAGATGCTTGAAGTCCAGTGTGAAGTTTCCACAGTCTGTGTTGGTTTGGGGAGCCATGTCATCGGCTGGTGTTGGTCCACTGTGCTTTATTAAGTCCAGAGTCAACGCAGCCGTCTACCGGGACATTTTAGAGCACTTCATGCTTCCTTCAGCAGACAAGCTTTATGGAGATGCTGACTTCATTTTCCAGCAGGACTTGGCACCTGCCCACACTGCCAAAAGTACCAAAACCTTGTTCAATGACCATGGTATTACTGTGCTTGATTGGCCAGCAAACTCGCCTGACCTGAACCCCATAGAGAATCTATGGGGCATTGCCAAGAGAAAGATGAGAGACATGAGACCAAACAATGCAGAAGAGCTGAAGGCCGCTATTGAAGCATCTTGGTCTTCCATAACACCTCAGCAGTGCCACAGGCTGATAGCATCCATGCCACGCCGCATTGAGGCAGTAATTAATGCAAAAGGGGCCCAAACCAAGTACTGAGTACATATGCATGATTATACTTTTCAGAGGGCCGACATTTCTGTATTTAAAATCCTTTTTTTTATTGATTTCATGTAATATTCTAATTTTCTGAGATTCTGAATTTGGGGTTTTCATTAGCTGTAAGCCATAATCATCAAAATTATATCAAATAAAGGCTTGAAATATCTTACTTTGTTTGTAATGAGTCTATATAATATATTAGTTTCACCTTTTAAGTTGAATTACTGAAATTAATGAACTTTTGCACGATATTCTAATTTTTCGAGTTTCACCTGTATGTAATTCAGAATGCAGATGCCCCGGAGTCGCAAAGGAGCCAGTGCTGCATCCCTGCATTTCATGAATGTGTGGGTTAATAGGGCTAGGCCGAATGGAAGAACCTGATACTGGAAGGCTTCACCCCTGAAAGCGAACCTCAGGAACTTCCTGTGCTGTGGCAGAATTTTTATATGAAGATATGCATTCATGAGATCGATGGTGACCAGCCAAACATGATGTTGGGCTTGTGACACGATCGTCTTGATAGTTAACTATATGATTTATTTTTCTCTGTATATGGCAAAACCTCTAAACTCACCAGGGTGTGATATGAGACTAAGATGTTTCCAGTTGAGCAATCCACAACAGATGAAATGTGGGACTTAAAAAAAATCTATTCTAGAATAAATCTTATGGACTGATGAAAAAAATGTATAGTCCCTACCAGATGAGTTCAAAAGTCTCCAAATATCTGCAAGACCAAGATTTTACACATACTGTAAAGCGTCAATGTTGCTCTAAGGGGCTTGCACACTTTTGCTTCACAATGATCAATGACTGAGTCCATCAATCAAACTTTGTCACTGAATGTCTGCTAAAACAATAATGACTCTTAATAATTTATCTTTAATCTGTTTGAGACATTTGAATTGTAGATGTTTACTTATCAATGTAATGACTCCCTTGCTCTTACTTGAGCCAGCACTAAAGAAAACATGTCCACCCCTTATCTTTCCAAATTTTTCAGATTCCTGTGTGGAAATATGTGTTTCTTGAAGAAACACTATATCATATTTCTTATGTTTAAGAAAATAAATAACCTTCCTTCTTTTTATGGGGTGCTCCAACCCATTCACATTCCACGTGGAGAGAGACAGTCCACTCATATTAACATTTGACATTTTGACATATAAGAAAAAATTGTTATCTAAGATGGTGCCACAGATGGCCACCTTGGTTTGTTGGTGTTTTTTGTTTTGTCTGTGAATACATTGTTTTGTCAGAATACCGGGAGCTCTTTCACTAGAGAAGAGCTCATGAATATCAGGGTTACAACTCCTGCATATTTATTTCCTACTTTCATCGCCACATCTGTGGAATTACTGGACATTCTGGTCAAAGGTGCCCTCACATTTGCACATTCAGTGAAACGAAAGTGAAAACGAGAGGGAAAGGTGCCACACGCTCGTGTGTTTCGGCCTATGCAGATCTCACACACCATTGCCAGGAATATTCCTCTCTAACATGCGTTCACTGAGCAACAAACTGAATGAACTTCAGCTCTTGGTTCGGAAAAACAGAGACTTTTCTTCATCTTCCATTTTGTGCTTCAGGGAAACTTGGCTGTGTGGACTGATACCGAACTCTGTGCTTCAACTGGCAGGCTTCTAACTCTTCAGAGATTTTCTTGATTGTCACATGGAACTCTCAGGCAAGACGAAAGGTGGAGGAATCTGTTTGTACACTAACCGTGGCTGGTGCAATGATATGACAGTGATCCAACAGCACTGTTCTCCTGATCTGGAATCTTTAATCATAAACTGTAAACCCTTCTACTCCCCCCATGAGTTCATCTCATTCATACTGGTCAGTGTTTACATTCCACCTTAGGCCAACTTGCAGGATCTGCTAACTCCTTAGTTATTGACCTCGGTGACTTTAACAAAGGTAATCTCACTCATGTACTCCCCAAATACAGACTGTTTATTAAATGCCTGACCAGAAAGGAGAACATTCTTGATCACTGTTACACTACAGTAAGCAGTGCCCATCACGCCCTTCCCTGCGCTGTATCGGGTCTGCATGCAGGCCCCCAAACAGTCTGCATGAGTACACAGATGCTGTGACATCATGCATCAGCTTCTGTGAGAACTGCTGTGTACCATCACACACCAGAGTGAGTTACAACAATGACAAACCCTGGTTCACAGCCAAACTCAGACAGCTAAGATTAGAGAAAGAAGAAGTGTTTAGGCATGGGGACAGAGACAAATTCATAAAGTCAAAGTACAGGTTTAGTAAGGTGGTGAGAGATGTCAAAAAGCTATACTCTGAGAAACTACTACAGCAGTTCTCAGCCAAAGACTCTCCCTCTGTCTGGAAAGGGCTCAGACAGATCACAAACTGCAAGGCTAAAGTCCCCCACTCCACTAATGACTTGCACCTGGCCAACAGCCTGAATGAGTTTTACTGTCACTTTGAAAGACAATGTGACATTCCTGACACCATCCCCAGTGACACCATCGATCAGCTCCACCTCCCCAATTACAGCAGGGGCCTGGTCCTCAGCTCCTTACCTCACACCACAGGAGGAGGCTACGGTCCATCAGGACTAAAAACTCATGACACAGGAACAGTTTCTTCCCGTCTGCAGCTGGCCTCATAAGCAAGGCTTAGGACCCCCCGACACTGTCTCTTATCCCACCTCCATAGACACTACATGCTACATTAACCTTTACCAGCCGGAGCGTTCAAATTTGGGAACAATTATTCCCATGGTTCCTGTCTCAATATCTTCGATTTTATTTCTGAAAACTGCAAGATACTCATGATAATATAAGCTAAAACCACATATGATTGGTTAAGGGGTTACTGGCTGTGATTAATAAATGTATCGTCATCATCGTCATCCTCCATTTGCCTGGGCAGAGCCAGAGAGGATTCCCGGGAGAATACATCCAGTAGACTTACTGCTTCAAATAAAAAAAATAGGTGATCTTTTGAAGACAAGTTATTTAACATACAGTATGTTGTCAATATTGTCTATTGAAAGACAAAGTGTTTTAGTTACGAACCATTTATTTGTAGGAGTATTGCTAGTTAATTCTGGAAAACATTACATTAACATCAGCGTTCATCGGGCAGGCAGCTAGACTCTATTTTTAAGCAAATTTCTGTGAAACTTGCTACATAAACATTAGCTAGCAATACTATGTACATTTTTAGCTAAATATCAATACATTTTTGGCCAATTTTGTTGCTTGTGGAAGATAGTCAATCCTTTTTAGTTACAAAGCATTTATTTGTAGGAGCGCTAGCTATTTTTTTTCTGGAAAAAAACGTGACCATCATCGGCGAGCCTATTCTTTTAAAATAAATGTTTTTTTGGCAGTTTCTGTGAAACTTGCTAAATAAACATTAGCTAGCAATACTGTAAATTTGTAACTAAATATCAATAACTTTTTGCCAATTGTGTCACTTGTGAAAAATCCTAAGTAATGTGTAGTAATGTGGGGCAGGGTGCAGACGCAAATCATGATTTTAGATTGTGTGTAGCTTCCTGTTCTCAAAGAAAATTTGAGAGGTCTGTCTGCAGTTGGACATTTTGGTTAGACTATTTAGTGCATGGATTGTGAAGAACACACTGCTGGCTACCAATTTTCTACTTTTACAATTGAGACTATGGCTTCCTGCTCAGCACCCTCAAAATGTGGTTGCTGATGAGCTTAGGTACATAGCAGAGGAGGACATGGCTCATGAGGGCATGAGAACACAGGAGGAAGATCTGCTGGACCAGGAACAACTGCAGGAAGAACAGGACCATGAGGAGATGGAGTATGAGATGGAACCTGATCCCCAGCCAAGACCATCAACTGTGGGTTGGGTTTTAAATTATGGGTAATTGCAACATCATACTCAGGGTATACTCTCGACTTAAATGTTTACACAGGTAGTCATGATGGGCATGTCACTGACTTGGCCACCAAAATATTTGAATCGTTACTGCAGCCATTCAAAGACCAGGGCCACAATGTTTGTTTTGACAACTTTTACACTTCACCAGCTCTTATTGTTAAGTTATTAGAAATAGGAACAAATGCCTGTGGGACATTCAGGGTGAATTGTAAACTGTTCCTGCAGAATTTGAAGACATCAAAAGATGGGAACGCTAGCCAGCTCGTGGGGATATGAGGTGGTGTAGGATTGAGGGGAATATACTTGTAATTCAGTGGAAAGACACGCGTGCAGTTACATGCCTCTCCAATTTCCAAAATGCAAATGGCTCAACCAAAATTACTAGGTTTTTAAAAAATGATGGCGACTGGACAAAAGAAGTAGCCCTCTAGCTATGAGGGGTCTATTACAGGACGCACTCTAAACTCTGTGGGAATTAATGGCCGGTAAGTGTTAGATGACACCAAAATTACCCGTAACATCTCCAGATAACCCAAACTTGTTTGAAATGCATCATTTTGTGATTTTTGGGGCAAAAATAACTTTTGATTTTAACTTTCTACAATTACTGTTTCCCTGTATATTCAGTATATTATCAGTCTGTGTATACTGGACATTGCGGAGAAGTTTGCAGCTCATTGTCTGTCAACACTTCTGCTGCAAAACAGGAACTGCTCAATGTCAACCCAGCGCTGTGGGCCACCCACAAAGATGAGGCGGGCCTTATTGATGTAAAACCATATGTTTCCAAGCTCTGCTCTAACTTAGCCGTATACTGCAAACAGTATCCACTATCAAAAGAAAAAGAACAGCGCAATGGCCCAATAATACAGCAGTGCCTGTCACAAGGTATTTTAAAACATACTCACTCACCATACAACGCGCCAATTAATCCAGTAAAGAAAGCTAATGGTACATGATGATTAATGCAAGATTTGAGGAAAATTAATGATCTAATTGTTCCATTGTCACCAGTGGTGCCGGATGTGTTCACTATCAATAAGTCAATTCCAGCAGACCACACTTATTTTACTGTTATTGATTGTGTTCTGCTTTCTATAGTGTGCCTGTTACGCAGCCCCTGTTCGCATTCACATACGGAGGCCAACAGTACACTTGGACCCAAATGCCCCAAGGATTTCGAGACTCTCCTGCTGTGTTCTCTGCTGTAGTGCACGCTACTCTCAAAGATACCAAGCTGCCACCACAGACATCTCTGCTACAATATGGTGATGATATATTGTTTCCGGTCCCAATGATGAGTTCTGCACAACAGCATTGATGATTGTTTGCAACATGCTCCTTCACGCAGGTTTCAAGGCTTCCAAAGACAAGCTGCAATGGGTGAAACCGAATGTTAACTATCTGGGTCATGAAGTACAGAAACGAACAGTACGTCTCTCCACAGACAGAGTGAAGACGATTACTACCTTCCAATACCCTAAAACAAAATCTCAAATGCAAAGCTTCTTGGGTTTTGTGAACTATTGTCAAGCATGTGTGCCAAACTTCTCTTCATACGACAAAATACTGAGAGAAGCAACACTCTCAAGTGCTGAGGAACCGATCAAGTGGACTGCTGAAATGCACTTGGCTTTCAAACATCAACGAAACAGCCTTAGCCTTCCACGTGCTCTAGGTTTACCAAACTGTGGTGAACTCTTTCATCTGTACGTGCACGAGGTGGCATGCACAGCAGCAGTGATCCTTGCTCAGTCCCATGGCGGAACATATAGACCAGAGGAGTACTTGTCAAAAACTTTAGATGCAGTCGCCAGAGGCCTCCCTGCATGTTTGTGAGCAGTGTCTGCTGCGGCATTGATGGAACAACATGCAGAATGCATTGTACTCTCACATCCATTAGTTGTGCACACCTCTCACCAGGTAGGAGCAATCATGCAGAACATTACCACACAACACATGACAGCACAACATCAATGGGGGTATGAAGCTATTTTATTGGCTACTGCTAATCTAACCATTAAACCAACTTCCGTTGTACACGGCACCACATTATCATTACACAAATTGCTGACTAAAGGTGAATTTTCTAACGATTCACATGATTGCTTTGATCGCCTGAAAACATGTACTTCCAGCAGGCCGGATGTTTCATCATCTGCCCTGGAGGAGGGGGACCATTGGTACATTGATGGGTCCTGTTCCAAGCCAAATTATTCCGTATACTGGTGTGGTTATGCTGTAACGGAACTTCCGAACCAAATTATTGAAGCTTATTTGCTCCCATATAAATCTGCACAAGCTGCTGAGATGTTTGCGTTGATCAGAGCATGCCAGTTGGCTAAAGGTAAATCAATCAATATATACAAAGACTCGAAATATGCTTATGGGGTGATACTTGATTTTGCTTGAATGTGGGAGGAAAGAGATTTCAAGACAGCTGAAAGCAAACCCATATCACATCATAAACAGGTTTCAAAATTATTGAGAGCGGCACAGTTGCCTGCCAAATTGGGCGTAATAAAAGTTGCGGAACATATGACAGGGGAACTAGAAGAGGCAAGGGGAAATACATTAGCTGATGAGGTAGCAAAGTGGGCTGCAAAGGAAGTTGTGGTAAGCCCAGATCTGAATCAAGCTGAAGAGACAGTTTCCATGATGCAATCAACTCTGATAAGAGACATTGACAAAACTGTTAGCAAATCCATCTGAATCCGACAATCAACACTTCACTCGAATGAAGTGAAACCAGACCAGAACAATTTGTTAAGGGACAAACAAGGGTGTCTGGCTCTGCCCAAAGTAATACTCTATCAACATTATCACAGTATTTTGCACATTTCAAAAGAAAAGTTATCCAGTTAATAAATCAAACATATTGCATAAATGTGGTACGAAATGCTGTAAAATTAATCCTGGACTCATGTCTAACATGCACACAGAATAACAGACACAAGTCTATGAAGCACGACTCATTACCGCACACGGAATTGCTGTTCCAACACCTGCAAATAGATTTTACACATATGCCACCGTGCAGGAATAATAAATTATTGCTCGTAATCATGGATTGTTTTTCTATATGGAGAGAAGCTTTCCCATCTGTGAGGGAAAATGCTAAAATGGTGAAAATTCTGGCAAAATAAATAATGCAGAGATTCGGCATTCCAACCCTTATTGAAAGTGACAATGGTACTCCGTTCATATCCAAAGTTATGCAACTACTCGCAAAGGAATTAAACATAAATTGGCATTTCAACATACCGTATCACCCACAGTCGGCAGGCATGGTTGAACGGACAGATCGAACATTAAAAGAACGCTTAAACAAAGCGTGCACCGAAACCGGAAAAACATGGGTTGATCTTCTACTAAATTATCTAACAGTAACCCATTGTAACATAATCATTTTCAAGGGGTTCAAAATCCTTGAAGATTATTTCAGGATGTCCCACTAGGTAGCTTTTTCGAGCCTGGCAGTAAGGATAAAGACTTGTGAAATCAACATATCTTATCTTCTCTTATATTCTTCAGTTTTGTGGTACAGTTTGTAAGCATATGTGTGCCCCCAAAGAGTACATCATGCAGTTTCAGTCTCTAAGGTGCCGAATAAGTTGTCATAAATGCAATTACACGAGGGTCAGTTTGTTTAAGAAATAATAAGAAAAAATGAGAATGGATATGTGTATTAGTGAGCGAAAATAGAATTTTATTTTTTAACAACACTGTTACATTGTACGGTAGAGAGAGACAGCAAATAATGTATATATACATACCTTGTAGAGCCCTTCTGTTGATACACAACACAGCTCTGACTCTGGTTTATTAATCAACGGTCCAGACATTAAAATGAAAATAAACAGTTGATCAATGCAGTCAAATTTTTCACGTTCATCGACATGTTCTGAATTGTGTACACACAACATTTTTTAAAAGCCTGTTAAACATCAAGTTACAAATGGTAAGTTTTTCTTGTAAATTACAAATATTTTATAAATCAATCCTACAAACAACACATATTTTTAAAAATAAATGTCATATTAAAAGAGAAATGCTACGTGTTAAACAACCCACTGCCTTAACTGTGTCACTTGCACACAAAATACAACCCACATTCTATTTTAAATTGGGCGGAGTTGTGCTGGAAAGGCTTACCCAAATCTGCATGAAAAACACATGTGATGGTAATTAGTTTTTACTATGGCTTAAAATAATAACTATTTTTAGATTGACTACCATTTAATACACATGTATAAATATTGTAAAAACACTTTAGTAGGAAATAGCTATTATTTAATACCAAATAAACTATTTAACCACTTAGCTACAGAAGTAAAGAACATATTTTGTGAAAGTGAAAAACTTTATCAGTTTATCATGCTTTTTACAATGAAAAGAAGAAATAGTTATATCAGTTGTTTTTTTAATTAGACTATTATTGATTGTTTTAGTTTATTTTTAGTAGCGATTGTGCGTAAAAAACACATACATGAAATTTACAAAAGATTATTTGACTAAACTAATTCTTGGATGTATATTTAGTTAAAAACTCTTTTAGAACTGAATAAAACGATGTTGATAGACTTGGTATAACATATGTTTGGATAATGTAAAAGGACTGTCAATAAACCACCCTGTTTTTTGTTGTGAAATATACAGCATGGCACTTCAGGGAGATCAGACCAGAGATTTTAAAATACAAACTCTAAAACATTTTCCGATGAGGGCTCAAACACCCCTTAAAGTTGGGTTGTAAACACCTTATCTTAACCAACACCAAAAGCAATAAAAAGTTTTTAAAATAATTTCCTAAGAGAGATGTCAATTTAAAAGTTGAACAAGTGTCCTGTTTAAACAGATACTTCGAAATCTGGTTAACGCATCAGAGATTTTAAAATGCAGCAAATTATTTTACCCACAGAATGCGAACACCCCCGGTTCGACCCATTAATGTTGGGTTGTAAATGCCTTATCTTAACCTGCACCAAAAGCAATAAACAGATTTTAACTCTTTCCCCGCCAGCGTTTAAAAAAAAAAGTTGCCAGCCACCGCCAGGGTTTTTGATGATTTTCGCTAAATTTTAATGGCCCGCAGAATATTTTCTTCCATGAATATATGAAGATGCTATATATCAAAATAAAGATCTGGGCCTCTGCTTTTAGGCAAAAAAAAACGATTTTATTTTATCTTCATTTGTTCTTTTTTTATTGCGACTTGAACAGAGGTAGGTTTTGTCAAAACACAACATTTCAGACAAAAAGCTGAGAAAAAGGCATGTTTATGTCTGATATTTTGAGCTTCTCATACTCCACTTCTTCATGTTTGAGACGAACGCAGTCTGTTTCTTTGATCAAAGAGTTGCGTACTCTTTCAAAACATGCGCAGGGGTCTTCCTTACCGTATAACACCTAAAACACGGAAACCCGGAAAATTCTGTGTTTGGCGGGGAAGCGTTTTTTCATAAAACATGGAAAATTCTGTGTTTGGCAGGGAAAGGGTTAAAATAATTTCCTAAGAGAGATGCCACTTTAAAAGTTGAACAGGCATCCTCATCCTGTTTAAACAGATACTTTGAATCTGGTTAATGCATCAGAGATTATAAAACACACACTTCTTAAACATTTTCCGATGAGGGCTCAGACATCCCTTAAAGTTGGGTCGTAAACACCTTAACTTAACCCACACCAAAGCAATAAACAGTTTTTAAAATCATTTCATAAGAGAGATGTAAAATTAAAAGCTGAACAGGCGTCCTGTTTAAACAAATACTTCGAAATCTGGTTAACGCATCAGAAATTTTTAAATGCAGCAAATTATTTTACCCACGGAATGCAAACACCCCCTGTTCGACCCATTAAAGTTGGGTTGTAAACACCTTATCTTAACCTGCACCAAAAGCAATAAACAGGTTTTAAAAAGAGATATGACACTAAAATGTTGGGAATTAAAAAAAACGTAGGTGTGAACAGGGGTATGTGCCTGAATTGAAACCTCTCCCACCCGAGGGCTCTGGGTGCCCGTTAGAAACTCATCGCCTGGATGTGCTTGTGAAAGGATTTTGATCAGAAAAATGAAAGATTATTTCTGCTAAAGATTAATTTGAAATGGAATGCATGATATTTTATTTCAAATTTCATTGTGTTTGTAACATTACGAAACACAATACTTTATTTTTGTTAAACTGTTCATATTTAAAGTGGATGTGAGTTTTGCTGCATAACAGTAGTCTTTGTTCCCTATCTGTCACTCACTCAATGTTGTGTTGATGAATTGACACTAGGGGTCACTCTTGGGAGCCTGTGACACCTTCTGATCTTTGATAAAAAGCCAATGGGAATTGGCGAGTTGTATTTGCATGCAACTCCCCTGCACATACGGGTATAAAAGAGCTGACGTATGAACCGCTCCTTCAAATTTTTTCTTTGAAGCCAAGCAGTCACTATTTCAATGAGTAATAAGTGAGCTGAATTCCCACGGCTTCCATTCACCTCTGCTGGATTCTGATTCTCCCCCTCTCTGCACTGGTGCACTGCAGAGATCACCCCTGGGTGCTTTGGCAGAACAAACTAAAAGAGTATAGTCTTAAAGAGCGGCACACACGGAAACGTCTTTTTAAAGACGCATCTTTTTAAAGATGCCTTTCCATCTGTGTGTTATTCCTGGTTGCGCTCGTTATCTCTCGCCTTCTGATGGCCACGATCGCTGTCTTTCGTGCCAGGGCACTGCCCACATGGAGACATTGTTCGGGATGCATCATGTTCTCACTGCAATAACATGAACATGGCAATGTTGTGTTTTTTTTATTATCATATAGAACCAAACATAGAATAGCACATTAATATGTTATACATATATAGATATTACAGTGTAAAAGGGGAATTCTTTGCAAGGCTATTGTACAGTAGGGCTGGTCAATAGGTTGTTTATATCGACGATATCTTACAAATTTCTAGATGCCGATTGCAACACTCATTGACAGACGATGATTGAAAATATCGGTGAAATGGCAAAACCATGGAACTGTGAAGTTGCAAAATAAATATTAAACAGTAGCCCAGGGTGTGAAACTAGCACCCGCAAAATGTGACGAGGCTGAATCCAGATCGCAAGCTTCTTGTCCAAATGTATTTCATGTGTGGGTAATTTTGCTCATCTACCCGCAACAGGCGGATGACCTGTAAGACATCTGAGTGACACATGATAAGAAATTCTGTTAATCAAAAAGACGCACACTTGAAGAAACACAATTTATTATATTTTTAAGAACAGACAAAAGAAAAGTTGTCATTGCTCGTATCTGATTCGCTGTTTGTCATGTGGAGCATGTGCATATAAACAGTTTTCATTCTTTTTTTTCTCTGTTTCATGAGTCTGAAAACTGATTGCAAGAATAATGTTTTCTATGTGAATGCTGCAAATTATCTCAGATAATCTCAGGAAGAGCTGTGAGTTTAGTTCCAGGGTTTCCGTGGGGCATTAAAAAGCATTAAAAGTCATTAAATGGATTTTGGAAAAATTAAGGCCTTAAATAGCATTAAAAAGCATTAAATGTTATTCCTACAGGCATTAAAAATTTTAGATGGTTTTGAAAAAAGAATATTACCAATTTATTTTGAATATAGCCTTCACAATTAATAACTTTGATTTTCTGTCGCAAAATATGTACATTGGTGTGATAAACATGCGGATCCAGTTTGGTAATTGCCTCCGGCCGGTGTCAAATTGATGTAGCAGCGGGCTGGGACCTGGAGGAGTTAGAAAAGAGAACGTAAATTTAGTAAAGTTGCAAAGAAACGGTACAGTGCAAATTCCAGCAAAAGTGTCTAGAAGACAAAGAATTTAGGACATGGTCGCTTACATGGTTGGTTGTCAACATGGAGCCGTTAAATCTCATATGCGGTCCGATTGCCACAAATCTGCTGTAAAAGGCAGACAGCAATTAACTATCTCAAGTTACTTCGCGTTCTAACGTTTAGAGTAACAGACGTGCTCTGTGTTCGGTTCCGTTAACTTACATGCGCTAAACGCTTTATTTACACTAAACTGTCCTGTGTGAATTGTTTTTTATTATTATCTGCAGTAGCAGCATCTCAGTCTCCGCAAGGCACATGTATCATAATAATAACGCAGATTACAAGATGGGGTATAATTCAAACATCTTTATTAAATGATTGTTGAGAAAACAGCATTAACAGTAACACCTGTAGAGTCCAGAAACATGTGCTCTTCATTCTCCTGTCATTTGTTTACCTCACGAGAGAACGTGTCGCATTTATTATACTCCCCGCGGAAACAAGTGAAAGCGGAACTAATATTTCCAACAAAAATGAAAAGGAAGGAACATACATATAATAAATCTGTATAAAATATTTAGTTACTATAATATAATGCATTGCTAAATTTTGTATAATAAAATAATGAATTTAAAATAATTACATTAAATAGTGACAAACTATCCAAATTTTCACATTAAATTGAATTACACCAATGGGTCATCAGTTGAACTTAAGCCTCATTCTTTAGGACTATCTTATATACAGTAAAGAATAGTTTGCATAAGCCTACTAGTTTTTAAGCCCTAGAATAAGGAATACAATTTATATTTTAAAACGATATGTTGTGTAGACTGAATTATTTAATCAACCAACATTATTTTTGACAGCAAAAACTAGGTAAAAACTATGGTTTTACCAACATGGAAATGTAGTTAACAGTGACATTGAGCAGAAAGCTTACATATAACCAGTTTTGACAGCTGCTGATAAAAAGTTAAATGATCAGCATCGATTGATGAGATGAAAAGAAAACTGGAGATCAGAATCGGATGTTAAATTCCTAATTTCCTAATTTAATAAGCATCCCTAATATTCAAGTTGACTGTGTTTCAAAAACTAATGATGATGATTAGTGGGCTGAGACCCTATCACAAAATGGACAAAAACAGGTACACAGAGGATGGTAACATTTGTATGTGAAGAAGACCTTGTTTCACTGTTTATATATGTATTTGTTTGTGGTTGAACTGAAAAAAGGTCTCAGTTTGTTTCTTTGTAAGAGGGCTCAAGTGCGAAAATCCCAGCAGACTTTTTGCAGTTGAATGTGTGGAAAATATTACCATCATAATTGCAGTTCAAATCGCAATTGCAATATTTTTCAAAATAATCGCAATATGAATTTTTGTCAAAATTGTGCAGCCCTAGTATATGTGTGTGTATATATATATATATATATATTTTTTTTTTTTCATTTCATTTCATTTTATTATTAGAGGATAACCCCTTGAGATGAAACATCTCATTTTCGAGGGGGTCCTCAAGATAACACCAAAAACTTACACCTTACACACACATACATACTAAAGCTCTTCCTCACAACCAATCACCCCAACCTGTCCCACCTCTGTCCAAAACGTATTCACATAAACAATATATTAGGATATTACAATATTACAGGAGAGAACCATTTTTGACAAAACCACCAAAACAAACAAGTATATAACCTACATATATATACGGATACAAAAATACATACCTATATACACATACACACAGGTCAAACACCAGAGAAACATTTACACTGATCACAGGATTGTAAGTAAGTTAAGAGGGCTGATTTAAAGATTGGAAAGGAAGAAATGGACCTTAAAGAACAAGGTAAGCTGTTCCAATCAGAGGGGGCTTTGAATTTGAAAGCACGTCTTCCGACTTCTTTATATATATTTGGAACGGCAAAAAAGAGATGATCAAGGTGTCTCAGGCCATAAGTTGACCTATATAGGACTAGATGTTGCTTCAAATAAGATGGATAATTAAAAAAGATACATTTATAAATAAA